>NC_056734.1:844536790-844879290 GCF_019279795.1 Protopterus annectens | reverse complement strand
AATATTGACCAAGGCTACTGGCGCCCTTATGGTGCCTTATTTAGGAGAGTCTCGAAGGTGAATACCAGCTCTGTAAACAGCACAATAACAGATTCAATGAGGATTATGCTACTCAACACCAGGGGTTGTGATCGCAACTTGCATGCACTCACAGCACTCCTCAGGATGGACAACATCAACATGCATTAACTGAAATCTGCTTTATGGCTCCTGAGAGCACACCAGCACTACCAGACTACAACCCATACCACACATTTCAGCCACAGAACATGGACTGATGCACATGGAGGGGCTGTATCCATATTCATCAGGGATACCTACACCTCCAGGTTAGTGGGGCAGCATGATACCTCTGTGATCATCCAGGTGCAGCTAACATCAGCCACAACTGCAGTGTGAAATGTGGCCTGCTACAGATCACCCTCCATGGCCCAGGACCTCCACTCCACCTACCTGGAGACAGTGGAGAACATAACAGTCCTAACGCGCACCCTGGCATTGGTCGATGTCAACTACCATACCATTAACTGGGAAACATACTGTTGTACTCACTTCCAGGCCCTGTGCTTCCTGGAATGTATCACCTCGTATGCCCTGTATCAGGTGGTAACCTCCCTAACGTTGGTTGGAAACTACTAGATGTGGTCATCATGAACATGGGCAATAGGTGCACCACAGTGGAGGTTAACCGTTCATTGGTTAGATCTGACCATGAACTATTCACTTTCCATACCCTAGCATCTCCCCCACCCACGGATACCACAGTGTATACCTTTCCTACAGCTAAATTTACATTATGGGTTTCACATCCCCCACGGTAAGGGGAAACACTGCTCAAGATACAGACAGATTTATAAATGCAGTCTATAAGCACCTACATGGATGTATGGATTGTGCCATCACTGGTAAACCAAGACTCACTCCTCCTAGACAAGGACACTGGTCTGGTGGACCTCTACAATAAACAGGCTATACTACAGAAGTAGGACAGTGTTCCAGACACACAGCTAATCCCATGAAGGGCAGACATCCATGACCACTATTAGTATGATACATAGGTCCCTCATGACATCATCCAAGGCTAACATCAGCAGGAGAATACGCAAGGATTCAAAAGATAACCACAAAGCCTTCTTTGGCTATGTCAAGGATCTACATGGTGACACACAGATTTGCACTGTGCTGGTGAAATATAGCTCAAAATATGCTGACCCTACTGATATTGCCAATATCCTTGCAGATACATTCGGTGCATACTTCACCCCCTAAAGAGCCCACAACACTACCTGAAAGGTACAGTATCCCAACCATCAGAGACACACAGGTGGAAATGGCCCTCACTAACAGCAGAACACAGCATCAATGGAGGCAGATGTTGACCTAGACTGCATCTTGCAACCTGTACAAGACAACCTGTCCCCCACCTAATTAAGCATTCCTACCTCAGCCTCTCCACAGGCTACATGCCCATACTGTGGTGCGTGGCAACGGTTATTCCACTCCATCAAGGTGGAATCACAACTGACCATGGTAACTACCACCCCATAAGCCTGACTAGCCTGGTCTGCAATGGTATGGTTCGCATCTTCATGGCAATCATTAACAATGACATTGGTAACCTCTGAACACGTGACCCAACCCATGTCAGCTTGGTTGAGTGCAGTTTATACCTACTGAACCTGTTTGACATCTTACATACAGTCACCAAGAAGTTAGATGATGGGGGAGGTGGTTCACACACACTACCTGGACCTCAGCAAGGCTTTTGACACCATGCCCCACTCAGGTATTATTGATAAACTCACCAGCCTGTACATTCACCCATGCATCACAGGTTGGGTTGCCAACGGGTTTACACACAGAACTCACAGGGTACGACTAGCAGTCTCCATGTCCAAATCTTGAACAGTCATGACTGGTGTCCCACAAGACTCAGTCCTGGGAGCCCTACTGTTTGGCATATATGTCTCAGAGGTACAGGCAAACACAGGTGGACTACTGCAGACCATGTTTGGCAATGACTGCAAACTGGAAGCCATGATTCATAGTCCAGCTGACACGGACATCCCTCAAGGGGCCTCACAGAGAACGTCACAGGGTGCCAATGACATGGCCTCCAGCCAAGTGCCACTAACTGCATGGTCATTCCATTGTGGAACTAGCACCACATATTAATACATAAGTGGCAGCCACTTTAATACAGACAAGGTAATGGGGTATCTGGGGACTAAGGTAGATAGTAATCTCCCCTTTGACAACCATATCTCCACAGTAGTTAGGATATCCTTCTATGTAGGCCATCTGATTACTAAAGGATTCCCATCTAGACATACTGGGGTTATAGTGCCCCTTTACTCATCACTCATCAGTTTCATCATAGGGTATAATAACCCACATGAGATGTACCTCAGAAGACATGTCCAACAGCTGGGGGGGGTCCACGAATGTACCTTGCCAAGGGAAATACTGGCCTCCAACATATGGCCAATGCAGCCAGCCTGAATAAACTCCTGTTTTACTCAGTGCATCTCATTTACCCAGAGATGATCTCCGCTGGCCAACAAAGCCATGTCAAACTCAGGCTTGATGGATATGCTCCACCTATGGGAATCCATGTCACAGTGAGCCACACACTGTAGTGAGCTGAACCTTGCCACAACAATACCTGGAAGATGCTGGAGGGACAGCTTCCTGTCACAGACACTCCCTGTAGTTTGGAACAACATCCTTAACTATATTATACAGAGCCCCTCACTAACACTCTGCAAGAGAAACCTTGAAGGGTGTATGGGGAACAGTAGATGCACCCCAGGATCCCACCATTGGCTCTGCTCCACAGAGGGACAGTTAATAAATCAATGGGGTGGCAAAAGCTGACACATTTTGGCTGCCCTTATGAATGGCCTCTGGCAGTTGGCCAAGTACCTACCTATGAATCTATACATACAGTATCTGCATATGCTGATAGCTTCATTTACTGTTCAGGTGTTGACTTACCTTGTGCCAATGGCTGTTGTGTGTGCAATAGTTGAGGGCTGCCTATATTGGATGCACACAATAGACTGCCTATACATGACAATTTACAGGTAGTCTTGTGTGTGTGCCATCCATTTTTACTGTGTGTGCAGGTGGAGAAAGGTGTCAGTCCCTAGGTGTCTACACTGTCAGTGTGTGTGCTATACGTTCCCTCTTTGCCAAGGCATGGGCATACTGGGCACGCCTCCGTCTGCCTACTGGGGCTGGCTTAGGGTGTTTGTGGTCTGAGTACCTCTGTGCCTGTGGCGCCCTGTGAGGGACTTCACCATTCTGTCCCTGCTGCAGCTGTTTCCGCAGGACCAAATTGTGTAGCATGGCACACACTATGAAAATGTGGGCACATGAGCCTGGAGAGTACTGCAAGGCTCCACCAGATATGTCCAAGCAATGGAACCGTGATTTTAGCATCCCAAACACAAGCTCTACGATGATTCTGGTTTGTGCGTGTGCCTCAATATGGCATTCCTGCATTGGTGTGTGTGCATTTCTGATGGGAGTCATCATCTATGGTTCCAGTGCATAGCCAGTATCCCCCACCAGGTGGCCATTTGGGATGTCCCCCCTGGCAAATAACCGATGCAGCTGTGAGGCATGCCAGATGTGGGAGTCATGATATCTTCCAGGGCTGCCAGCACAAACATCCACGATAATGCCCTGGGCATTGCACATGGCCTGGCAGTTGATGGAGGGGTATCCCTTGAGGTTTATGTAGCGCCTACCCTGCTCACTGGGTGGTGACTTGATGTGTATGTGCATGCAGTCTATTGCACCCAGTACCTCTGGGTATTCTGCCACATGGTGGAACAGACGCATATTGCTGGCCAACTCCACCTGCGTTTGGGGGAAGTATATGTGCTCATTGGCATGTGGTAACATGGCATCCAGGAACTGGTGTAGTACCCTGGATGCTGATGCCTGTGAGATCCCCATGATATCCCAAGTTGATCTTTGAAAGGTACCTGTAGCTAGTATTCTCAGGCTTACACATACCTTTTTATCCATTGGGATGGGTTCCCCTCTGTTTGTTCTGGCCCTGAAGCATGGCCGGCACAGCTTTCACAAGCTGCTGTAGGGTGTCCCTGTCCACCCTTTAATGCTCTACTATCTCCAGATCATGTAGCCCCTGGTAGGTTACCCTGGGTCTGAACACTCTCCTCCTCCTCTGGTGCCTGAGGTGGTTGTGTTCATCATCCTCCACACCACATTCAGTCTCCAACACATGCTGGTGGATCAAAGCTATGGCAGCCCCTAACATGTACATAACAAAAGTTCCCCATCTGTATACACCACTGGTGCAGAGTGTATGGGAATACACAAATGTGTGTGAGGTGCTTTCACACTTTATAGTATTGTGCTATGGATGCTGCTGATGTAAGTGGGTGTGTATGAGCTATTCCAGCTGCTGTGTGTCTTAATTATCGGTTTTTCAATGAGTACTGCAAATGTGGGGCCTTTACTGTGGAGATCTACTTGCCTGCCTTGATTAATCTGTTGTCCTTTAATTCACTTTTAGACCTGGATCCCCTCCCATTATCAGGCATGCATCCACCTGCCATCTTTCTTGTTTTCTACTTTACCTACCCAGTCATGGCAAAATGTGCCTTGTAGCTGATATACTGCATATCAGCTTTGTTCTGCTTTGATACTTTGTTTTCTTTGCAGTACAGCCCCTCCCCTTTCCTGTTCTGCAGGTAGCTGCTTGCAGTCTTGTTAGCTGTTGTCAATTGCCCACTGTAGGCTCCTAGGTGTTAATTAGACATTTGTACTCCAATTTCACTGCTGCAGCATTTCCTTATTTCTTTCCTATATCCTTCCTGTTTCAGCTGCAGTGCACATCACACATACCCATTTATCGGGTTTATACGCGTTTTTATCTCCGTTCATATGCACACTCAGTTACCTTGTGTACTCTTAGCTAAGCATAGCAATGGGCAATTCTACACACCCCTATCCTGCAGCTTTGACTAGCTAAGGGCAGACTGGTTTAGCAATGCTCCAATGCACTTACAGCAATGGTGACACACCCCTCTCTTGATGTCATCTTTATCCCAAGGGCTCACCTCAGTGTTATAATGCTACGCTGTGAGGTGCATCCTTACACCAGCAGGGAATCTGCGATTCACTATTACTCCTCTCATTTGCATGGCATTGCCTACTAATTCCTAGCTACTGGGCATAACACTGTCAGTGCCCCTTAGCAACCCTTGTGCCATGAGTATGGTGTAGCATGCCTGCCATTGACTATTATGGGGAAATCGTGATATGTGTTTTATTGCGGTTTTATTCTATATTATTATATATTCATTGCGATCCCCTTTGCGCACCGCTGCCCTGCGCTTCCACTTCACGATAGTGAGACTATATATTAAATGTTAATTTTATATTTTGTACATATTTTTATGCCAATGGCTATATATTTAGCCATTGGCATATATTAACAATATAATACATATGTTTAGTTGGCTGTCATGGCTCCGATTTTATGTTTGCAAAAATGTAAACCGTTTTCTACTGTTTACATTTCTGCATGCTTACACTATGCCTGCACCACTTCCTGAATCGCTGCATATCTTAATTTGCATGCTACACTGCTGCACATGAGGTAATTGGCATACAAGGCTCGGGAGTTGTGCGAGCATAGCGTATGCAGGTAGTGCACTTGAAACAGCTCGTACCTGAATCGCTCGGTGGTCATCTTTGGTGTTGGAACGCCGACCCTACGCCTACACCTGGTGCAATCTTCATGAATCCCAGGGTATGTTAAAAGAACAGATAAAATATTAGTTTATGTCATATGGGTTATATGGAATGAAATAATAAATGAAATTATGTTTAATGGTGAATTGATTTTAACAACAATATTAAGTAAAATCAGATAGTGATTATGGAAAAAGGAGTGGGGTCTAACAGGCATGAAAATCTAGTAGGATTGTAAAGGAAATTATGAATATGTGTAAACATACTTGTATATCTATATATCTGTATATTTATAAATATTTATAAATATGTAAACATATTGTAAATAAGAGTAAAAAAAAAGTAACATACTATTTATGTCACAAGCAATGTTTAATTCCCTAGATCAAGTAGTTCTGATGCCATTCATTTTGCAGATATGCAAAATATCTAGCAGAGTGTGATCCAACGATGCTTTGTATGTCACGCATAGATCATCACTGAAAAGTTTGTATGAAATAGAGTATAGAAACAGGGCTTTGAGGTGCTCTGCATAAGACATATTGTTTATGCCCTCCATTCTTATTATGAGAAACCCCAGTGGACCTTCCAGTTGTTGATGTGCCTGGTCAGGTACATACTGAAGGGGGCATTGTACTCAGTACTGGGCATGATGAGGGCTGAATGCAGTGAAGTGATGGCTACCTTAGACCTACATGCCTTGCCCTGCCCTTGGTTATAAGTTAAGCAACATAGAATGTTTTTTTTTTACTACCTTAGACTCATGTTGTCAAAAGCCTGGTTACTATATACATGTGTTCCCAAATCCTTGACTACTGGTTCTACTCTTAGACTCTTATTATCAATGAGGTCATTTTCTAGGATGGCTGACTCCCCAAATGGTATTTCTTGGCATTGAATTATAAGCTGTGGCTTTGGCAACAGTCATTTTTCTGTGTTAGTCCTTCATGTTGGATGTTAGTGTCTTGGGAAGATTCTATGACTGCTAGGGGTGTTCTCCACTATCTTAACTGCCTGTGTCCTATCTGAGAGGCAGCTGGCTATTCGATGAGTGACATAAGGGTTTATGCCTATATCCATCAGTTTCCTTACAATGCCCAGGTGGGTTATTGTATCAAATGCCTTAACCAGGTTAAGGTAGACAGTATGCACCATTTTGGACTTATCCATTGCCTTGGTAACTTTCTCAAAGAAGTCCACTGGGTTGACTAAGAATGATCTGCCCTTGACAAAAGCAAACTGGCTTGGATCAAGAGTTTGAAGATTTGCTAGGTCCTTATTAATCATTTGCATGATAATTCTTTCCATGGCCTATCATATGAGACTAGTTAGACTTATGAGTCTGTAGTTCCCGGGTCTAATGATTGGCTGCACTTATGTAGAGGGATAACTGTTGCAGTTCTCATCTCACATGGCACAAAGCCTATCTGGAGGCAATGGCTGAACAATGACTCCAGTGGTCCCAGTAGGTTATGTTTCAGGCTATTCAGGAGTTATACAGGGATATGATTTGGGCCCATTTATGCAGTGTTGTTGGCCTTAGAGATCACATCTAGGACCTGCTCACTAGTGATAGCTGATGAGGTTTTCTTTGATTGTATTTCCTAGTGGGCAGCTGGAGGAAAAAGGTGAGTATTTTCAGCCTGCAGATTTGCTATATCTGTGTGCTGACTTTGAGGTTTCAGACACAGCTAAAGAAAATCTTGTGGTTGTCCTTTGCCTGGGAAGCTATCATTAACTTGAATTTGGCTTTAGTAGACTTAATTTGCCCTCTTAGTTGTTTGTTTAGATTGATGAGAGTGTTTTTATCATGCAGGACATAGCACTTCCTAATCTTTGCTATGACATTTTCCTTTTGTTGTATGTTTATGTCTGTGTTTGATCAAGGTGATTTGTTTTTTTGAGTTAGTTCTGGGCTTATTTCTATGTACAGCTGTCTGTATACATTTATTGATGTGATTGTACAAGGTTTCTTTGAACAATTCTGTATAGGCAGGTGTGATCTCTGCATTTGGAGGGACTTGAAATTTGGACAGGTTATCACTTAGTAGTAGGAAGTCTGCATTAAAATAGATCCTAAATATTATGGTGTTAACCTGGGGCACAGAATTGATTTTTTTTATAAAGGCGACAGCTTTGTGGTCTGACTTTAACAGAGAGGGCACAACACAGGGAGTGTGAGGGGGGGGGGGCATCAGGTGGGAAATTACAGCATTCTTCCCAATACTCCCGACCTCTTATAGCAAGAAATCTGAACAAAGCCAGAAATAAAAGAGGGCAAAGGCCCAAAAATAGGGACAATTTTTAAATATTGCTCTTACAAACTTGGAACATTGCTAGAATAACAGGTTTTTTCATTAGCATTAATTTTCTGAAGGGTATGGAATCTATAATAAAGTGTTTGTCATTATTTTCTAACTTCAGTTTTTAATGATTTTCTACTTATTTGTCAGGAAAAATTACAATTTTATGAAAAACAGGCAAAAAATATGAGGCAAAAATCTGGGCATTCTGTGAAAATCTGTACAGTTGAGAGGTATGATTCTCCCATGTTTGTGAAAATCGGGTTGAGTGGGTTGCACCCCTACTGGGCATATGGACAATCTGGTCTAAGGTGTTTGCATTTACAAAGTCCAGAAATCTCTATCCCTGTAAGTTTGAGGTTATATAAGTATCCCAGTTTATAATGGGGTTGATGAACTCACACATGAATATGGTATTGGTTGAATGGTGAGGACCTCCAGTAAGTCCAAGTATGAGTTTTGTTTTTCTTTAGTCATACAGAATGACTTATAGCTTGCAAGAATATGATATGTGACTTTGCCTATGAAAATCTGGACATGGAGAAGCTCAAATGCATCATTCTGTTTGCATAGACTTGAAGTGAGTTTGTTGTTGATATAGATTGCAATACCTCCACCTTTCGTCCCTGCCAGTGCAATAGTTGGCCTGAATGTGCAAAGGCAATGTAAACTGTGCACTGCTGGGGTGTTCTCTGTAGCTTAAAACCATGTCTTAGTAACTACACAGATATCCACAGTCACCAGAATGATGACAGCCTGGAGGGAGTGGAGTTTCTTGTTTAGGTTTCCTTGGGTTGGTTTTTGCTATGTCCTACATATGTGCATATTGTGTTATATAATGTGACATAGACAAAAATTCAACAAATAGTGCATGAAGTTTGTATACTTTCTTATTACCACATTAGGTAATACATGATTAATTGATCATAGGCTCACTACCTAGTCATTATGACATAAAGTAGCCACTAAATGAATTCAAACGGTACCTTATACTGACTTAATCTTATTTAAGTGTAAACTGTAATATCTATTAGGCTTGCTCAAAGATAATATAGTACATCATCACTCCTGCAGCTCTTGTCTGATTAGGAAGGTTAGAATGCAATGATCTCACATTAAGATGGATGCCAATCAAAAATGTTGTGGTTCTTATACCCCCTACAGGCCACATCTCCACAGATACTTGAGCTACATTAGTCTATTTATTTGCAGTTTTAAATACAGTACTGAAGGTATATACCAATTAAGGTGTTGAAGCAGATATAAAAATTACATTTCAACAGACAACAATAAATATTTTATTCTTTGTAGCTATCATCTGAAAATATTTTTTCTTTTAATATACAAAGTTATGATTGCTCTGTTTTATTCTATAACTTTTGCCTAGAAAAAGTGGCTCATATAACACATACTTCCTCTTTGAAATGGATTGTGAGAATTTATGGACAGATTTACATTGCATCTTACCAAGTCAGGGAACACATTTTTGAAATTTGAACCCTCTTAACCACTGTGGGGGTCTAGCTAGTACATCTTGACCTTTCTGGGACTCTTGCTATTGTGAAGAATTTGGATAGCATAATGCTTTTCTCCTGATGAAAGGAGGGGAAATGATTTGTCTAGCCACTTTTTCCTGCTAGCTATTTATCGACCTTTTTGCATCTGAATTGCACAGTGTTACTGAGCTTGACATTCATTTCAACTGAGCTGCCCAATTCTGTGTAACATATGCATTCTTACCTACCCACATAATCCTTCCTTCCTTTTACTCTTGGAGGCAAACAAGTAAAATCTATGCTTTCCCTACTTATTACATAGTAATAAAAAACACATGCAGACACAACCCAGGACTGATAAACCAACAAATTAAGAAAAAGACATCAGTCTAAGTCCAAGGGAAATTTACTAAAATTAAGCACTATCGTCCACTTTAAAAAATAACGACTTCATCAAAACTATTCACAGCCTTAATATACAATATAAATATAAATGCCATAAAATCACATGACTTCCCTCAAAAATGAACTCACTTCACTAAACATATCTTGCTCTCAAGAAAACAAGTAACAGAAAACTCATCATTAATAACTTGCCATTTGTTTTTCTATAATAAAAGATGCCAGTGTAATTCTCTTTCAAATAAAAGTATTGAACCAATCATTCCCTCTATCTGGCTTATCAAACTTTTCTAGCACAAAAAAATATGAAAATGACTATGATTGACACTGTGTCAAGTTAATGCATTTTTACAAACATTTCTATTAATCACACTGATGTGCAGCTTGATTTGCTGTCTTAAACATTTACTTGCCACACCTATATAGAAGGCTATGTAAGAAAGGCAGGAGGCCACATAAACTGCACCTACTGTATTACAATTAGAATACATTTTAAAATAAAATGTTCTAACTTCCTATAGCAATAAATTTACATTGACTGCATGAACCACAGTGAAACATGCCTGTCAGTTGACCAGAGGGATTTTTCTTATAATTATTTCCAAGTCCATTTTTAATACTATAACCCCCTTAAAAATTTTACTTGGGTTTAGAACCAATCCTATCAGTAAACCCACCAAAAACATAAACAGATTCCACCTCTTAGGAATAGTCTTTTGAATATGAAAACTATCCAAAGTAAAATGTTAATACATACCTTTACTAAAAATCATGTCAGATTCCATTGTCCTAACCTGTTAAAAGATTCCTTAAGAATAGGGCAAAAGGAATCAGCTCATTTAAAAATAATCAAATTTATCACCTCATCCAATACATATTCAGGATAACACCTGTCTAAAAACATATATTTTAAAATCCAAACCTCCTCTTTAGAGGTTTTATCATAAGAAACCAGACAAGATAACTGTACAAACTGTCCTTTAACAATATTCATTTTAACCCATAAAAAACGATTGCTACTAAAATATACATGGGAATTCAAAAATGTAGATTTTCTAAAAATATTACACTGTAGTTGATTATCATTAGAATTAATAGACATTGTAACATTCAAAAAGTTAATTTCACTAGCTGAAACAATATAACAAAACTGTAGAAAATTAATTATGATTTCCAGAAAAGGAAAAAATGACCCAATTTTTCCTCATCAACTTTCCAAATGAGAAATACATTAGCCAAATAATGTAAATATACTGTAATATCATAAAAATAAATTTAAGAACATATTCTTTCTCACATTTACAAAATACAAAATTAGACGATATATGGGGCATATAAGGATTTGTTTTAAAATTCCTATTCAAAAACAAACCTACAAACAAATGTTAGAGTCCTGTCTATCAAGCCACACACCAAATAAATTTTATCCCTAGGAAATTGTCTTCATTAAAATATCCCTAAACCAAAACATACTGTGGGTTTATACAATCGCTGTATATAAATCTTTATCTTTAATATCAGCCATGACTAAAATACTGCCAGACAGGAAATTAATGTCCTGAAAAAATCTCCAAAAATGCCAGGAATACACAAGAACCTGTAAGAACATACTAGACATACTTTTAAGCTTGTTATCCACAAAGATACTAAATGGCTCTGTGAAGCTATGCCTAGCAGAAATAATAGGCTGCATGGGGGCTTAACAGGGTACTTGTAATCTTAGGAGTGCCAAAAATATCAGGTATGACAAGATGTTCAACCCTTCAAAAAAATCTAATTCAGATTTAGAAGTAACTTCATCCAATAATTAATCATTTAACCACAGGTTAATGTTTTATATGCAATATTCAGTTAATTCCTGGTCACTATTTGGGAAAAGTCATCATTACGATGCAATTAAATCATTTTATCAGAATATCGAGCAAAATTTATTAAGGTCCCACCACCTTTATCAGCTTTCATCACACTAATGATGACTTTGAAAGAAAGTTGGACAAGAGTATCCATTTCTTCCCCCATGAGGTTATCATATTTAACATTCTTATTATCATTTAAAGACTATGCATATCATCCTCCATCAACTTTTTAAGCAACACAACAGGAGCCAGAAGTACAGGGTTAAGCACACTTTGACATCTTAAAATATTCTCATACTCAATGTAACTATCATCCAAATGAAAAGAAAAATTCAATTTTCTATCAACAGTTGCAGTTCAATGAGAGTATCTATAATATCGGCTCTTCTCACAGGGATAGAGATGAAACCCTTACTGAATAAATGCCAGTGTGTAGAGGCAATACTGATCTACTAAAATTATAAATTTTAAAACAATTATTTGTGTCATTACTGTTGATAATTGGATGGTCACAAACAAAATTCAAAGGCAGACAAGTCTCACAAAAATTGCGACTATACTTTATCACCTTAGGTTTCCACTACTTTGAGTGATGGTTTTCCTGTGTGTCATGTATCAAGAATTCACTATCCATTCTGATCTTCTGAGAAGTTTATGTTCTAAAAAATGTTCAAATTGTTCATTATTACCTTCTGCATTAAGAATTCTGTCTGTCCCAAACTTATCTAAATATCCAAAGGTTCGCAAGGTAGGTTCACAAGGTCTCTTGCATGTGTGTTTACATTCAGAATAACTCAGCCTACTATTCACATTGAAAACTTTACTCTTGCAATGGCCACACAACTATTTTCCCCTGTATCAGGGGAAAATAGCCTTGTTGATGTCATAATTTTTCTCCGTTTTGATTTTCTTAATTTTCCATGATTTATGGGAATACAGTGCATCATCCATCTTAAAAAAAAATGTTATTATGATTATCCTTGTAAGAATCAAAAATTCTTATTGGGAATACTTTTATTTAACCCCTCAATTTATTTATATAACTTGTCCAACTTTTTAGCATTCTGTTTTATCATAAGTTCCATGAACTCAAATTCAGTGCAATTGAAAAATAAAATTAATTACTCATGAAATTTTGTACTTTCTTTGGTGCAATTCAGAAATTTAAATATTCATAGACCCTTAGGAATGATTTTTAGTTTAAGGCGCTCTTTTAAATAGGGTCTATATTGGATGCTCAAACTTTCAAAAGTTCTAGTGTCATATGGTCGACGCCATATGATCAAACTTTTGAAAGTTCAAATGTTTTAACGGAGATTTCCATACAGCATAGAATGGAAAATTTCCCTTTTCTGCACTGTAGTGCAATCTCGGAGTTAGTATATTTAAAGAGTGGGGTGTGTGGGGGTGCAGGGCAGCTTCCCCACTGGTTAAAATGTTCGGGTAGGTTATTTTTGTTATTTATTTATTTATTTTTTTTGGGATGTTCGAACTTTTAAAAGTTCAATCATATGGTGTCGACCATATGACATTCAAACTTTTAAATGTTTGAGCATCCAATATAGACCCTTTAAATAAATGTCATCCATCTGTAGCATTTTGAGTTTTATCAGCTTTTTACTAAAAAGATCTAACTGCTGTTTGAGGGAAATGTCTGACAAGGAATTATCAGCTTGACAAGTTGAATAGTCAAACAAGGGTGAACAATCCAAAACAGTTGTAAAATCCCTCACTTTAACAGAAGGGCTAGAATGCACATTACCATTAATAATGTTGTTGTTTGTCTTTCGGCTTTTTCCCGGTAAGGGGTCACCACAGCGGAACTCCGGTCCACTAATGATTGGCAGTAGATTTTTACGAAATGCCGAGGTGCCAGCTCGATGCCCAACCTTCAACGAAGGCACGCCCATTTACACACGCATGTTACCATTAATAATAATAGTGTTTATTCCATCCTGTACCACATCAGAATAAGTTCTTCCTAAAATCAATGAATAAATTTGGGGAAATCATCACTGACAGAATAGTTAGGTTTTACATGTTGGGAAAACTGAACCTGCAAATTAATAAGTTCGGCAGGCAATGCACTACTATAGTGTCAGATCCACTTCAACCATAGGAACTAGGTACAAATAGGTCCTGTGAAGGTGTTGGGCTAGAAACAGAAAAAAAATAATAAAAATGCAGGTAGATACAATCTGCAACCAATAAAGCATCAAACTAAAGAAACAGAAAAATTAGTCCAAGTCCACAGACTGCGTACTATCCCATATGCTGCACAAAGTCAGACTACAGTACATCTGAGACTATTCATTACATGATTATTGCCTGGTAGCTCATTACTGATTATTGTCACTGCTTTTCACTCTTCGTTCTTATTCAGCCAGTTTTACCCGTGTACTCTATACCACTTTTAAATGTTGTTATTGCAGTGTGGTATATTTTGCTGTTGCTATTCTTGCATATGCTGTTATAATACTTTGCTATCAGTTTTTGTTCATTATACACTATTTTTGTGCTGTTATACTGTTTTACTAAGCTACCACTGACCATATTGTCACTCCCTGTTACACTTTTATTTACTACTGTTAATCTTATTACTACACTTTGATTGCAGCAGTTATATTTTGCTACAGATGGTCATACCATAGATGTTCCAATGCATCTGATTACTGCTGTTACTTGTACAATGTCTGGTGGTTATATTCTTGCTGGTCAGTTACTTTTTTTGCCTTCACTCCATGGCATTCAGACCATCCTTGGAAGGGACATAACTGTGTTCTGTTCAATTCTGATTACGGCTGCTAAATTTAGTATGCATTGCATAGCTAGATGAGTGGCATTCTAAGTCATCCTTGACAGTGATTTAACTGCTCTGTTGCACTTTTCATTATACATTATTTTAGTATTCATTGTATAGTCAATTTATTGGCATCTGGACTATACTTGAAAGTGAAGTAAATGCTGAACTACTTACATTTGTTACTTATTAAACTTCTAAGTGTCACAATTAGTTGCGATAAACTTGCACTAAGCATGGCTCTACTACGTCCACTGTATTGCAGTCTTAGGATTCATTACGTACCAGACACAGTGGGTATTCTTATCATCCTTGAATGTTGATTACTGCAGCTGTGAAATTTTGATAGCTGCTGTTAATTTTGTTATACTACTAAGGCACTTATTTCAAAATAACAAAGGAAGGGTTTTAAGATAACAAGTACACAAGGAAGTGTACCGATAGGCTTGAATTTTATACATATATGAGAACTAACCCACCAAGGTTTGTCAGGGAATATAAGGTAAGACTACAGATCTAAAATAACTATAGACTATAACAGACTATAATAAAACTATAATATGTGTCATGGTAGTTTTCAACTGATAGTTTTTGTTGAATTTTATTTCCTGGCCTGCTTCATGGTCCAACCTGCTCCATTCATGCTCGGTCCACTTGGACGCACTCTGCTCCGCCACCGTACCCCTAATTCTCACCCGCCCCCACTACAACTACATTTATAGGTAACCAGTAAACACACCCCTTCTCACTTATCATATCACTGTCTTTAAACCACCTAATCTCTAATCCCTTTCAAAGCTAAACACACAACCCACCTCAGTAATACATTGACTCTTCCCTATAGGGGACTCACTCTCATTAACTTGATCCATCCCTCCATATCAGACACCTCTCTACTCCAGCCCTAGCAAAGGAATTGTTTTTCTTTTTCACACATCACTCCCTAACTTACTTATTATATCTTACCAGATTACCTCCTATCACAAACAGAAGATCACAACCATCTACTATCCAACATACCCAGTAACCACTTCATCTATTACCAGCCTTACAAACATTGTCATATTACCACACCCTTATAACACAGAACTCTTTACACCTAGATATTCTCATACAAAAGTAGCACCACATCTACTCCATAAATATGCTAGACTATTATCCAAAATCTCTCTGCTTAAATTAACTCATCTTAACCGACGTTGGGACATACATTCCAAGCCAGGCTCCCAATCTCATTTACTTGAAGCCCTTTCACTGGATAACTCAATCTCTCATAACAACAGTAATCTAACACACAATAGCTCTGACCTTCTAATCATAAGCATGAATCTGAGAAGCATCCTAAATAAAGTACAGAAACTTCATGCAACCCTTGCCCTATACTCTCCAGATATAGCAATCTTAACAGAAACTTGGCTCAAAACTCACACACATGATACTGAAATCCTAACGCAGGGCTATAACATACACAGGCTTGATAGGATACATAAGCATGGTGGTGGCATAGCCATTATGTACAAAAATACACTCAAGCTTGAACTCCTGGAAAATGAACTTCCAGACCTCCTGAATTCCAAAATACTAATCTCCTGCCTCTAACTAAACCCCAATAAAAATATAAAACTTATAGCAACTTAAATCCCCCCAGGAAACAACCCTTTCATAGCTGAAAACCTTCTCTGCTGGTCAGCCTCCATGTTTAAACAATTTTAACTTGGATTGGTATACCTGCTCATCTGAAATCCCTTCCAACTTTATTAACCTCTATGGTTTCTCTCAAATAATATTCACCCCAGCTAGAATAGCTAAACATAATAACGAGCAATCAATCCTGGACTGGATACTAACAAAAAGGCCTTCTCTCTGTCACCACTCTACCTGCCTCCCTGAAAGTCATAATGATCATTTACCCGCCTACATACTTAGCCACTGGATATGCACTCCAAAAAACATCATATTTAAACATATCTGCAGCAAAAGAGACTTCTCCTCCGAAACCTTCAAATCCCTCCTACAGCAATGCAACTGAAGTCCACTAAAACATCTCCACATTGATTCAGCAGTACATTTCAATAATACATTCCTCAATATTCTCAATAATCTTGCACCCCTTAGGAAGATCCGTGTTAAATAAAAACATCTGCCACGGCTAACTAAAGACACCAAGCAACTCCTCAAACAGGGAGATAGAGCATGGACTCAATACCAAGTGAACAAAAACCAAGCCACACTTGTCACCTACTGAAAATTAAGGAACCTAGCCAAAACAAATCAAGAAAGACAAAAAGTCATATTATACCTCAGTCCAACATACATACCAAAATTTTGGAGAACCATAAAACAACTCCTCAAACCAGGACAAGCCACAACTCCATCTTCTGCCACCTCAAATACCAAAGTTACCATAGCTTCCCAATTTAACTTACACTTCATCAACTCCATACTATCCATCGTAAAAAATGACATCAATACTCCACTGATAGTCCTCATGGATCAATACCTAGCCTTAATTCTTTTTCTATTAGACCAATATAAACTAGCACCATTAAAATCTTCTAAACAAATTAAAGCCCACATGCATCGCTGCTAACCTACTCCTGAATGAATTTCTCAAATTAACAGCAGATGCCATTGCTTATCTCATCTCTATCCTAATCATTTGGTTTATCTCTGAGCAATACATTCCCAAGCTATGAAAAATTACAGATCAGTTACTCTACTCTCTGCACTAGCCAAAGTTCTTGAAAAATGTATACACACATAACTCCTTGACTATCTACTAAATAATAACCTTCTTTCTAATTCTTAGCATGGTTTTAGACCCAAACACAGCACCACAACAGCACTAATAAATTTTACCAACACCATTAACCAGTTTAGAAACAATGGCCAATACGTCTCTTCCATTTTTCTTGACATGTCTATGGCATTTGATATAGTATCCCATCAAAAGCAACTAAGTGAACTAGCATCCTTAAACCTCACTCAGCTAGTCTTATTGTGGTTTCACAGCTAAGTATCTGACTGCCAACAAGCAGTCAATTTGCAAAATAATTTGTCTCCCCTACTACCCATCTCAGTTAATGTTGCACAAGGCTCAATCCTAGGCCTGCTTCTTTCACCATATTTACTAACAAATTCTGTACTGCCACTTTCCTAGCTACCATCATACAGTACGCTGATGAATTCTTCCTCATATATTCTAGCCCATCCTTTCCAGAACTCCTAAAATGAACCAAAAAATAATTCCTAGACATCAAAAACTACCTTTCTGACTAACAACTAATACTCAATCCAAACAAAACAAAAGTAATGCTTTTTTCTAATAGCAAAACACAAAATTATCTTCCCCTATATTACCTACTCTTCCAACAAAACTAAAATTGAACCTGTCAAACACATCAAACTTCTTGGGGTCACAACTGATAGCCTAAAGTTTGATAAACACTTACCATTATCCATCAAAAAGGTTCATATCAAACTTGGCTCACATTACAGAGCCAAGCCATACCTTTCCAAAACCACCAGACATTCCATAGCTATGGCACATCTCCTTTCCACCCTCTCCCTTTTTCACAAATCTCAGAAAATCTGACCAACAAATTTAAGGTCTGTTACAAAACAAATAGCCAGATTTGCTTCAAACAATCCTTATAGATCACACCACTGCTCTGCTTTTTGTGAACTAAAATGGATTGAACTACCCAATCTGCCATCCTTGAACCAATTAACTATTGTAGAGAAAGGCAGAGAAGTAGGGAGACAGCATAATGTATTCGAAAAAGGCTTTATTCCACACAAAAATTAATGCCAGCGAAATGGAAGAGTCGGTTTTGTCCAAACCAAGTCAGACTTCATCAGGTAAGTTCTCTGATGAAGTCTGACTTGGTTTGGATGAACACAACTCTTCCATTTTATTGGCATTAATTTTTGTGTGGAATAAAGGCTTTTTCTAATACATTGTGCTGTCTCTCCACTTGTGTGCCTTTCTTTACTTGATTTTGGCTTTTATGGGCACGCTGTCCTTGAAACTGTGGCAATTAACTATTGTCCAATCTGTCATGAATGGGCATATTTTTTTATCATTTTTTTTTTTTGCAGGCAATGGGTTTTCAAATAATTGTATACACTTGCTTGAGCATTTTTTAATGACTCTTATATATTTTGAAGTAATGTCATGTATTTTCAGCTCAATTAGAATTATCAGAAGAACAAAACAAGGTTATCTTTTAGTACCAGTGTTATTGCAACAGCTATTGAACCATTAGCAAAATTAATTAGATCACAAGATGAGGATTTTTGTTTCTATAAATAAGCCAACTATCTCAAAAAGTGCATTAGCTGCTGTTGATATTTTAATAGCAATGGGTAATATAGAAGAATTTTATCATTCCATAAAATTAGACACATTTCATTTAATTCTGGGACTTAATTCAATCATATTAAATACAAAACTTTACTAATTAATCAATAAATAAACACACAAAACAATTACACCTGATCTTGCATGGGATAACAGCAATATACTATATTTAGGAGCTTAGCTAGCTAAAATATTTATATACTCTCAAGCTTAATTATACTTAAGCAAAGGAAAAAAATGAAGATTCATGTTCGTTTTGGAAAACGTTGTATTGTACTATAGAAGAAAAACTTATGTTGATACTAATGATTATTTTATGTAAAATGCTGTACTTAGTGCGATTAGTTTCTATAGTGCCACTACAGAATTAATAAAACAATTAAATAACATTTGCTTGAACTTTCAGTGGTTTCCAGATAAGTCAAGAATTGCACTTAAGTACCACATTGCAGTCTGGGATTCAACTGACATTTGATTTCCAGATTTAGAAGCCTATTCCAGAGCTTCAAACCTTTAAACTATAACATGGTGGCTAAATCTTAACTGAACAAGTAACAATTTCAAATCATTACATGAAGCTATATGTAGTTAACAGATAAAAAAAGATTCAATCTAGCAATTATGAATAATAAGCAGTCCATTATTGTTGACTTTAAGTAGGCATAGGTATAGTAATAATATAAAAATGAATCCAACTACATCAAAAGTATTATTAAAAACTTTAGAAACATAGTATATAAATGCTGACCTTAAAGGATTTTTTTCATTTGCATGTATTCTTAGTTATATAGACGAAACAAAAGATTTGTGAAATTTAGATTTTTTTGCATTGGTTTCTAATAGCTAACAAGACAATAAACTCAGATTTTATAATAAGTTATGATGACATACGTAACTATGGACAGTTGGCACATAATACAAACTTACAGGTAATTCATCTCTACTAAAATTAATCAGATCACTAGCATAGCTAATTTTAGATTCTGGCCATCACACTTTAATGGAAAATGTTCCATTCCGTTTTTTTTTATTTTATTTTTAATTGAACTTCTCAAAGTAATCATACTCATATTCAACCAATGGACTTTACTGGGTTATCTAAAACAAGCTACTTTTTAAAGATTTATGCTTTGATAATATGTCTCTATATCATTATACTGGTTTTGTGGATGGTTTAGAAGAAACGCCTATAAGTAACGACTCCATAACTCTAGATGACTTCAATTACCCGTCATACAATGGTATATCTTTTCTTCCAATTTAGGGTATGTCTAAGGTTTCTTTGGCTCTGATAAACATGGATTCCCTGGAGCAAACTATTAGCAAACCCACCAGATGCCAAATTATTCTGGATCTGGTCCTCATAAACAATACATCTACCTGTTCCATTCTTTTAGTCAGTCCTTCACCAGTAAAGTTTGACCATATACTTGTGCTATTTACTCTCAGAATCACCATAACCCTCTGTAATCATGTTTCTGTATTTAAGGACTTTAAAATGGGAAACATTATATGATTATAGGGTGAAATCTCTAAATTTACCCATGACTTCAGAACCATTGATTGACTCAGCAGCCAACATCACTATAAAGTTTTATGTCCACTTAGGCAAATGCACAGATCTAGCAGTACTAACTAGAGCTAAATTCAATGAGAAATTAAAACATAACCCCTGGTGATCAACTACCACAAATAAACTTTATAAGAAGAGAACATCTTCTTAAACTGTACTGTACAGCTGTGACTCCACAGAATGAGAATAGTATAAATATATCACCAAGAAACTGAAAAGCATAAGAACCAGTAAATAAACCCATGCAAGGAGATTAGCTTCTGAAGTGAACGATAACTACATGTCCTTCTTTAGCATTGTTAGAAAACTAAGGCACAATACTCAACAATGCTTTGAATGTATCCTTAATTGGGCCCCCAACTACAACCTCAGTAACATCACAACACACTAACAAATAAATTCATCAGAAGCTTCATCCACAGCACCCCTTTTCAAACACCAGTCATCACAGAATCCTTGCACCCCTCCATAGAACATGATCTTAAGGTATAATCAAAGACAAAAACACTGTCTCTATTGGACCTGGCAACAAATCTGAGTGTTTAGTAAACATCATCAAACTTTCTCTCACCAAACCTTTCCTTAAGTTCTTTAAACTAAGCTTAGCCACAGGTAATGTTCCAGAATCCTGGTGCACTGCTGTGTGTTAATACACCAAAATGGTGGCCCTATAGAAATTGTACAGCAATCAGCCTTATGAGTCTGATCTGTAAATTATAGAGCATATTATAACTGATGTATTTAATTATTACATCAAGAATCTCATTAGGCTTGTCCCACGGCAATCTGGCTTTGTCAATGAGAGATCATTGCTGTTAAATCTTAACTCCATTGAGAAGATCACACAAGCTGTTGACGGTGGCCATGCTGTTCAGACAACTTATCTGAAATTGGCTAAAGCACTCAATACTATACCTCATGCTGAAATTGTAAGGAAACTATCTGCTTTAACTCATTTAACCCTGAACAGCAGACGTTAAGTTCCCAACATCTTCTAAGCAATGAAACTGGATAGACCAGACAATCTCGATGTACTGAAATGTCGAAATTCAGTATGTCAAGACCGAATAGTGGAAAGTGCAGTTAACCAAAACTACACTATGCCGAATCCGCAAATGTTGAATCTGCAGTTATCGTGGTGTCGCGTTCGTGATGTGTGGTGCGGTTTGTGGATTTATCTGGGGTTTCAGGTAAGTGTTGTGTGTTTGAGGATAATGGGTAGGGATTTTAGTGTGTGTGAGTGTGTGCTGTGGTGTTTGTTGTGTGTTTGTGTGTTTAGTGCAACCTCGGAGTTAGAATATATAAGTAGGGGGTTGTGGGGGGTGAAGGGGGGCTTGCCCCCCTGCTTATAGGTAGGTTAAGTGCGCTTGTGTGTGTTGTTATGTTTGTTGAGTTAGGTAGGTGTATGTGTGTGATTACATCCTGGTTTGTGTGTGTGTGTGTGTGTGTGTGTGTGTGTGTGTGTGTGTGTGTGTGTGTGTGAATAGTCGTGATTGTAGTATTCATAATTGTGGGTTTTCATGTATGTGGTTTTTCGACTATTCAGTCTCGAAATACGGAAATTCGACATTTCAGTATTTCGAGATTGAATAGTAAATGCATGAAACCACATGCTTCCTAAGAGCTTTTCTCCAAAACCCTCTACTGAAAACACACTTTATTTATTTATGTATTTATTCATTTATTTATTTATTTATTTATTTATTTATTTATTTATTTGTCATTTGTTAACTGAGTTGGTACAACTAAGTCAAAGGCCCATTTTCAGTGGAGACCCGAGGAGAAAAGCTCCAGTTACAAATTATAGTCGTACACAAAGCAATTCAGTCATATAAAAAAGAAATTACATTTCAAAGCAATTTAATACAATAAAGATAATAACACAATTAAAGTTTTTTTATACAGCTTTTTGTAAAAAAATAAAATAAAAAAGGGCTGTGTGGAAGTCTTTCCACAGAAGAGGGGATAAGAAGAGAAGAAAGGGAAAAAGATGGTATGTAAGAGGTATAGGTTTTAGGAATTCAGGTTGGAGCTAGACAGGGGCAGGACCAAGTATTATAATATCTCCTACATGGTGTGACTTACAGAAAATGTAAATTATGCTAGCTGTTTGGTAGACAGTGGGTGCTATACACTGGTGTTAGGATCAGTAGTTTATCTGTAGATGCTTATTCTATACTGCAGATTTATGAAAAAATCTGTATTTTGTTCGCCAAAAAATAACAGTGTCATGGTAAACAAATGGTAATATCTCTATAGGCATGCAGGATAGATCCAAGATAGCAGTGAGGGAATTATTCGCCTGTTGAAGAGCTTTCCAATAATGTATAACAAGAGGGTATAGCACACTTCTGTTTATGATTTTCCAGAGCTAGAATGTATGCAAATTACGTATACAATAATTTTACAATATTTCAAAACAATATGACTCTACAAAACCATTTGTGGTAGATGGCAACTATCAATTGCAACATTGTGAGCCTTAATGTTTTGTATAAGATGGCACCATTCATTTACCTGTAGGTCACACAACTTTTATGAAATGAATGCAGTTGTAAAAATGTAGATAATAGTCATAACTGTTTTATCAAAAGAGTATTTACATCTCAGAATGTTTTCACATTGCCCACCATGCTTCAATATCATTTTTTACTAAAGCCCACAGCTTGAATGCATTACCCCAAATGTGACAGTATCACATTATAGTAATGTAAACATGGAACTATGTCATATTTTTTCCTAATGTTTTGTAAACACTTGTTAATAACTCCACCTCTAGAAATCTCATGGTGACCATTTCACTAACAATTTTAGCAAATCATGTCAGCTTGTAGATGACTTAGTTTTATGTATGTACCTTTACCAGGATTTTAGAAATTACACTTTAAAAACAGTGGAGATACTTGTTTCAGGAGTACAAGAAAGTCTTCTGTAAAGACAAGTATAATCTTGCAGATTACACAAGAACTCTACTTGTGTGACAACTGTACTATTGTAGGAAGCAGTAAATTAAACATAGATCCTTCCATGGTAACATAGAGAACCAGCTGGCTGAGAGAGGGAACTCACATGGGTCATGTGGCAGGTGCCTCTTCAAATAGTGATAAGTTAACCAGTGGAGTGCCCTAGTGGTCTGTACTGAGTCCTCTTCTGTTTGGCATTTACTTACCTGATCTCAAAACATATAACTAGTTCCTCTAGTTAACCAGATCTTCAGATGACTACAAACTAGATGTAGTTGTCAAAACCCCCTCATACATCTATACCATTCAGGAAGAACTTACTTTAGCTAATACCTGGTGTACAAATAATGGTCTTAAATTGAACACTAAAACATGTAGTATCGTTTCTTTTGGAAAACAGAAATTACCCACAACACATGGTGTTGATAATTCTTGTTTACTAAACAAAAAGGTAGTCAGGGACCTCAGCTCTTGGTTTGATAGTTCTATCTCCTTTAATGATCATGTGGCAACTGTTGTCAGGAAATCCTTCTACTTAGCAGAACCAATAGCCAAAGGTATTTTGTCTAGTTCCAAAGATGTTATTGTTCTCCTATATTCAGCACTGATTAGACCCATTGTATAATACAGTGCTCCCTTTGGGCTGTACCTCATATATCAACAAAAATAAAAAAAACAGAGGTTCCAAACTAAAAAAAAAATCTCTGTTCTTAAGAGCCTTAGTAAGAAAGCAAGGCTGGAAGCCCTGACCACATAGTCTGTGTCTTATAGACTCCTGAGGTGTGATATATGCCTCATTTACCATGTCATTAGAGATCCAGTAGATCTCAGTTACTCAAACAGCATATCTAACACCAGAATAAGTGAACTGAACCTTCATCATAAGAAAAACTGAACATGGTGGAGAGATAGGTTTATCACCCTGTGCCTCTCCATTGTCTGCAACTCATTTGCAGGTTAAGGCTGGGCAACAGTCTTAGTGAGTCTGGAAAGACTCCTAAAGCCATCCTTCATGAGCTAGAAAAATCAGTGAAAGTCAGCTGATCCAAAAGTCCCCATTATCATAAGCAGAATCAGTATGAGGATAATGCAGAGGTCAGGGCGTCTTTTCATACCACTCTAACCTTTTAAAATGCATATAAACAACTCAGTCTGGAAAAAAATGCCTGCTCAAAATGTTGGAATATTACTCAGGAAACATTATCTCCATTGGACAATATGTGTACTGCTGGGATTGGTTTACTTATACATAGACTGAAAACCAATCAGAGATAAAAAGTCATCCAGAAACTTGAACTCAATAATCTTGGGTTGAAATTTCTTGTCAGCCATGTAAGTATCCAGGCATGTTTGAAATACTGTTGCATTACATTAAGTTCATAGGTCTATAGGTAAATGCTAGGCAATAATTTTTAGACCACTATGAGATAAATCAATTAACCATATCTAAAAGTTGCCTCCTGACTCAAAGAGGGCAATGTATGATAGACCCAGTGAGAATCAGTAACTACCCATCCATATATATTTGCTGTGGATAGAGACTGCCTTATTAATACAGCTATTTAAGTGTGAATAACAGTCAAGAGTCATGGGTGACAGCACTGGCAACAGGATCCTGCTGAGGATATTGCAGCTGAATTTACTTAGAACATTTAGTAGTTGCAGAAGGTAACTTTTTAGAAGTTTCAAAACACAGATATATTTGAAGGGGAAGTACCACTCATTTTAAAGGAAAAACATCAAAGGTTAGTGGATTAATAAGCAAAGGATGATGATACACAGAGAGCTGAGACAAGATCAATGGTACTGGGGCCCTTAGGAGAAAGATTATTTGTTCATAGGGGCTAGTTTTATAAAATCAAGGGAGTAAAAGGCAAGCCCATCATTGATGGTATAGGTCAGCCAATTTATAGAGGAATAATAGAAGTCACCCAATGCAAAAGCATTTGGATTTATGGACATTTTAGCTAAGGTACTAAGATATCATTCAAGCTCAGTAGATGATATGAAGGGTGATCTATAGTTAACTATGAAGTGGTATTTATCCTAGTATAAGGTAACTTAGATTCTAGGAGCTCAAATTTGGGGTCATAAGGAATCTGTTAGGAAATGGTGCAGTTAACAAATACAGATACTCCCACACAACTGCTAGTAGGCATAAAAGTATGATAGGCAGAAAAATGCATTGAAACCTTGCATCTGTAACTGCACATATATAAATGCATTTGGCTTGCAAGATGGCTGTCAGACCAGCATTTTTATTAAGACTCCTGGCACGGAGTAAAGCTATCTTAAAGTGCTTTAAATTAGAATTGACTAGCTTAAAATGTCCATTAGATAGACTTGGGTCTATATCATATGAGCGAATTGCACAAATTGCGAACGCTCATAATATTGAACGTACCGGACATTGAATGTCCTATTGTGGGGGGCTGTGCCCCCACACCCCCCCCGCTAAATATATATTCCAACTCCGAGGTCACACTACAGTGAGGAAAGGGCAAATATCCCATTCTTCACTATACTGCGATCTGAGAAAAAGCACTTCGAGATCCAATACGTTCAATATTATGAGCGTTCGCAATTTGTGCGATTCGCTCATATGATATAGACCCGATAGACTCTTCTTAAAAAAAGCACTGTAATGGGGGAACAAGAACTTTACCAAGAATGTGAGAGCCCTGATAAGCACACCTTCCTTGGCAAAACAGGAAGGCTGCTCAGTCATCTCACCTCTGTTTAAACACACTGCATTTACCTGGAAAGACACTAGCTACATTGCAATTATTAAAGTCAGAAATAAACCAAGTGGAACATGGTCAAAAACATTAATGACTAGTGTCAGGAATAAGCACTTTGATATGAACCATAAAGACTTCATCAATTTCCTGTAGAAAATCTATACAGTCAAGCTTAAATAACAATTAAAATGTCACATAACTGTTTTCATTCAAATTTAAAAACATACTGCTGCGGTAGCATTGTCGCCTCACAGTAAGACATTGTCCTGTTTGATTCTCAGCTAAAGCATTTTCTGTGTGGAGACATGCGTGAATGGGCGTACCTTCGTTGAAGGTTGTGCATCAGAGCCGGCAACTCAGTACGTAAAAATCTACTGCCAATCATTAGCAGACCTGAGTTCTGCTGTGGCGACCCCTAACTAGGAAAAGTCGAAAGACACAACAACTCATGTAAGAAAATATCCATGCACAAAATGCCTATAAAAATCTTTTATAACATGAACAAACCTTCTACTAAAATCTGTCTATATTAATTGCTTACGTTTAACCTCTGATTTAAAGTTCAAATGGTCCATGATCTACAGTAGCATTTAATAATAACTGCCATTCATATTCCTTGGCATCCGGAAGATTTTGTGCATTATCCATTCTATTATCAGATTCAGTTCAGTCAATAACATACAACAAAATTTACCCTTAGCAAATAGGTGGCGACATCTACTTAGAATTCCATAGGTGTGTGTTTGTGCTCTGTTGACTAAAGAAAGAATACCAGTTTACAGAGAATGCTTTTTTGTCTTGTGTAACAATAAAATCTCTATATCCCTTCCTAGTCTATTTCTGTTCCTCATTTCTTCTGTTGAAACTTGCTTGTACTATTCATATTAAAAACCTGTAACCCATAACTGTACCCAACAGTTCTTCTTTGCTACTTAGTAACTTAGTTGGCATGTTATAGAATCTTTATGGGCCTGCTCCTTTGCCTATTTTTTTTTTTTTACTTAAGGAATCACAGTGACTTTCCTCAAAGCCATAGATAGCTGTTGTGGCACCATGTGTAGCTTCATGATCTGTCTAGTGCCCCCTCTTAGAAAATAATTGACTTTAATAATTGACTTAGTTTTTGGTGTCATTCGAAGGATGTACAATATTTGTCAGCCTGGGAGGATATGGTTGACATACAACGATGATCTGCCAGGGATGGTTTGCACCTGTCCCCTCTAGGCTTTTGAATATTGGCTAAAACTTTGTTGATCCCCCTCCCATAGTGCCTTTTTGTAGGCATTAACAACCTGATAAGCCTTCTGACATAGCAAAACTAACCCAAGGGAATCTAAAGGCATTACTGTTCAATGCCAAGAGCCTGAACACGAAACTCCTCTTCCTGCAAGCTCTCCTCACCCTGCATAATGTAGATGCCTGTGCAGTTAGTGAAACATGGTTTAAAGCCATGGAGAGCACTCCAACAGTGAAGAGCTATAAAGACTTCCACTTATTTAGACCAGCTACTGCACAGGAAGGAACAAAAAGTAAATATGCCCAATTTATATAAAAACAAGTACAACTCAAGGCTGGTCAAACAGTGTGATGCGCATGGATTTCTCCTCATCTAAATAACCATAGGCAAAGTCCCATACCATATCTTCACATGTGCTAGGTCCCCCTCTATTACCCAGGAAACCCATAACATACTTAACAAAGTGGAGACACTCCCTATTCAAACGAACACCATATTCATGGGCAACTTTAACTACCTCACTACAAACTGGGAATCATACATGACCCAAAAATGCAGATCCAGAGATTCATGAACTTTTTAACACAGCCTGGACCAGCTAGTCCACATGCCCACTAAGGGTGCTAATATCTTCAACCTGCTCCTCCTAAACATGGGATAATATTGCAATCCCCACCCCATTGTAATGTTCTCAATGGTCAGGTTGAACCATAAAGCTGTATCCTTTGAAATACAAATAAAACTCAGGACCCCAGCTAACCTTGGAACTTTTAGGAATTATTCTAAAGAAACTTCCACTATGAAATGACACCCTATCAAAATTTCAAGATCAGCCTCAAACCCTGAGAACATCACTGCCTATGCAGAATTGTTCCCAGAAACCCTGTACAATCATATTAACTGCTACATAGAGACAGCTGTACTTACTGGGAATAAGCACAGAACAGATTAATAAAATAAGCCATCCTTGTGGAATCCCAACATCAATAGATTGTATAAAAAAGGAAGAAAATCATGGCAAAAATTAGGAAGTGCAATGTATATCAAGGTAGAAACTCCCCCATCAATCTAAACAAGCAGCTCTGAGGTTAAATCAAGTCTAGCAAAGCCAAATTTGAGGTTAAAATAGCCTCTGAGGCTAAGGACAATCACAAGGCATTCTTCAACTAAGTCCACAACCTCAAAGGACATATGTGACAATGCGCTGACATAATTGTAAATGGAGCCACCTATACTGAGCCAAAAATATAGCTAATCTACTAGCTGACAAATTTAGCTCCAATCTTCTCATTCCCCTCCCCTGACATCCATCAGAAAATACCATCAATCATAATTCCCCCAACTATCACTAGAGAAACAGTTTCTTAATATGCTCTCCAATGCCAAGAACAGTCCATTGATGGCCCTGATAATATCCCAGGATGCCTCCTTAATAGCATGAAACACATTCTATCAGAACCAGTATAATTACTATTTAAACATAGCTTCCAAACAGGTTTTGTGCCAAATGAATGAAAGATTGCATCTGTCATCCCACTGCACAAGGGTGGGCCATCTGTGGACCCAGTTATCCACAGACCCATAAGTCTAACTATTCTTATATGCAAAGTCATGGAAAGGATTATCATTGAAATGATAAACAATGACATAGGAAGCCTTCAGACTGTGGATCCAGTCCAGTTTGCTTTCATCAAGGGCAGGTCATTCCTACTCACCCTGGCGGACATCTTTGAAAAGGTCAACAAAGGACTGGATGAGGGCAAAATGGTGCATATTGCCTACCATGACCTGACAAAAGCATTTGACACAATACTCCACTCAGGCATTGTAGAGAAACTTGTTAAATTATGTATAACACCCTATGTCACCCACTGGATCACCTGCTGGCTCTCAGATAGTACTCAAGAAGTTAGGATAGGGGAGTTTATCTCCATAAATAGGCCAGTCACTAGCAGAGTCTGTCAAAGCTTGGTGCTAGGGCCACTCCTTTTTAGCATCTACTTCTCTAAAGGTAAGGCCAACATCAAGGGCCTCTGGCTGACCATGTTTGCAGATGATTGCAAACTGGTTGCAGTGATAGAATCCCCCAAAGACACAAATACTTTCCAAGAAGGCCTGATACAGGCCAATAACTGGTGCCATAGCCACAAACTAAAACTCACTTCCAAGAAATACATAACAGTATCCTTTGGTAAGACAGCTACCCCTGGAAAAACACATTGATAATATACTCCTAAGAGTTGACCAAGTGGTCAGGGATTAGGAAATGCATGTAGACAGTAACCTGGCCTTTGATGATCATGCACCTGTGGTAGTAAGGAAAGCATGCTATGTCACATAACTTATAAGCAAAGTTATGCATCTGGGTCCAAGGATGTCATTGCTCTACTATACTTGGCATTGAGGAGAATTCTCCTTTCAGTATGTACCTGACCAGCCATATGCAACAACTGGAAGTTTCCACAGAGATTCCTCGCAAAATTACTACAGAGTGTAAACAGCATCTGCTGTACAGACTGCCTTAAAACCCCAACCCTGTACTGACTCTCCTGCAGACTACTTAGAGGGAATCTATGCTTGGCATACAAAGCATCCTCTGATCCTGCATTGATGGAACTGTTGCAAATCTGCAAAGCAAATATCATCGGAGTTACCCAAACTATGTGTCTCAGAGACTACCCATTCTCTGGAATAGGCTTCCCATCCTTGTAAAGCATAGTTTTTCTCTAACCCAGTTCATGCATAACTTGTATCAGTGGATGTGGAATCATAAATTTACCACCGATCTGGTACTTATATCTCTAGCAGACAGAGGGAACATGTAGATGCTTGACCACCCATGCCCAAGCCTGCATACACAACCTAAAATAACCCTAGGATACCAAAACATGTCAGATACATTTGGGAAACATGACTAGGCTTAAAAAGACTCCCTGGGGTTGTTATGCCAGTAATCACCTATGAACCAATGAAGCTATAAGTTCAGAACCAAAAAAAGAAGCAAAAACTAGATTCTCTCCCTAACTGATAAAGTTTCTTGTTTGTTAACTGTAGCAAACCACATGCTACAATGTAGCAAAGGCTTGTTACAGCTTAACTAAATAAAACACACACAACGTTAAAGGACTTCAGCCCTAAACTTCCAGCAACTATAATACTAGCATTCATTTCTGAATGGTAGTGTTGCTAATCAAGCCTCTTGACACCTTGCATATGGGGCAGCTGTCCCCTTTACTTCATTCTACATCTTTGACTTTTCTAGAATAAAACTCACTGGGGGGGATTTAATAAAGCCTACACAGACTTTTTTTCCATGTAGGCATAGTGGCACACTGCTTAAATGAAATTAAGCAAGTGTGCGATCTGGTAAACAGTGCTGAGAAGTGCGCACGAGGTCACCTACACGGAAGTCTCTGTGGCATGCAAATCACCTAATAAGCAGGTAAATTGCATGCAAATGAGGGAGGTAGAGCAATCCAGGAAGGAGATAGGTTCATAGTGTACACAGAAATATTCTGTGTGCAGGAATAAAAAAGAATAACAAGGGCCATAAAAGGGCAGGTAGATGGGCAGAAATAGCATCACAGAAACAGATATGTGCAAAACTATAAACCATGGGTCCAAAACCGTATGGAAAATAATTTAAAATAATTTTATTTTTTTTAACAATTGCAGTATGTTTGCATGGCACTGCAGAGTGTGCAAACAAGCTGGTATGAAAAAATAGTGTAAAAAACAAAGTTATTAGTATGTGACAGTAATGCATTATAGAACCCTGCATGGAGTATCTACAATTGTGGAATGGCTCTGTTGCCAAGGAGGCAGTCACTGGAACCGTGTTGCTTCCAGGTTGTGTGCATGGATCCCTACGCAAATAAGCTGAGGTTACTGAATAGCACAAATGGGTATCTGTGTCTGCAGATCCTATCTTTGTAGGCATAGAACGATGTTGGTGTCCACAGAAGAGATAGCTGACATCAAAGGGGGGTGTGCCTGAAGACTTGCAAGCTCATTGGAGCTGAGTGGCACCTGTTTGTACAGTGCAGGGCTCTGCTGAGCAGGGGGATGTGTACAGTGTCTGCTAAGCTTTGTTTACCTATGGGACATGTTTCATCATGTTTGAGCAGGTTTGCATGGTGCTCCACCATGCTGAGTGTAACATTTCTTGGGGCATGTACACTGAGTACTGAGCACTGTTTACCTTCACTGTGCTTGTTTGCAAGGTATACCACAGTGTTCAGTGAAGAAGGCTGTTGCAAAAAAAATAATAAATTGGCTGAGAAAGGCAATGATATCTTAATTACTATTGACCCCTGTTTCACTTAAACTTGGACCATTAACAGTCCTTAATGATGTACTTGGCAGGTGGAATACATCATAGGTAGCCGATCATACAGGCTCCACCTACAGCAGAGCACTATAATTATTGCATACACCCTACAATCTGATTTCACCCCCATATTCTGCACCAGTGGAGTACACACTTGGGTATTCTAACTGAAGGAATGGTAGGGGCTGCTGCAGGTCTGTTACATATGTATGTGTTAGATGCTGAGGTAAGTGCTGCTGCTGCTGTTGACTAACTGAGAAGGAGAAGATTGCTCAAGCCCAGGGTAACCTTCCAGGAGCTACATAAGCTGGAGATTGTAGAGCACTACAGGGTGGACAGGGACATACTACAAGAACTCACTGAGATCTGCCAACCCCAACTCAGACACAGAGATAACAGAAGGGAACCCATCCCACTGGAAACAAAGGTATGTGTAGCTCTTAGGATACTAGGTACAGGTACTTTCCAAAGACCAAATGGGGACATGATGGGGGTCTCACATGCATCAGCATCCAGGGTCCTCCACCATTTCCTGTGTACCATGGTACCACATGCCAGTGAGCACATTTATTTTCCCCTCACCCCTGAGGCAAGGGCCAGCAGCATGCAATATTTCTACCATGTAGCACACTACCCTGAGGTACTGGGTGCCATAGATTGCACTTATGTACACATCAAAGCACCACCCAGTGAGGATGATAGAATCTACATCAACCACAAGAGATATCACTCCATCAACTGCCAGGTTGTGTGCAACGCCCAGGGCATTATCATGAATGTATGTGCTGGCAGCCATGATAGTTATCATGACTTCCATATCTGGCATGCATCACAGCTGTGCCAGATGTTTGCTAGGGGGGGGGGCATCCCCGATGGCCATTGATGATACCCATCAGAAATGCACACAGACCCACTGAAAAATGCAATAATAAGGCACACGCACAATCTAGGAACATCACATAGTGTGTGTTTGGGCTGCTGAAGTCACGGTTCTGGTGCCTCAATATATCTGATGGAACCCTGCAGTACTCTCCAGCCACATGTGCACACATGTTCACAGAGTGTGCAATGCTACACTGTATGATTCTGTGGAAACAGCTGCAGCAGGAACAGCAAAGGGAAGGGACACACAGACCCCACCATTGCATTCACAAGGTAAGTCACACACCTATTAACCACTTGTGATGGGTACTAGTATATGATAGCATATGTATAGACCTGCTGCATGTAAGCAAGGGAATATAGTAGGCCACTGGCCTACTTGGGAAGATATAACACCCACTTGAGACATCAAGTACCCTGTCCAATAGTATGTGCTCCATAATATGCACTAGGTTGCATGGCTGACAAGTCCACTACATTATGCAAGGGAGATGGCAAACAGTGGGGTCACACGACAGTCACACAACTGTCCATGCCAGCAGAGCATGGGCTGCTCGTCCCTCACTACCAACACATCAGTGCACCTGTACAACTGCTGTAACAGTAAGACTGCAGTGAGATATCAGCAGACCAGCCAATTCCAGGGCCACACATTCTATGTCTCACATAATGCAGGGGTAATAGTGTATGCCTGTTGATTATCTGTTGGATGACAATTCCTGTCTGGCAGCCTGTGTGGCTCAGTAGGCTAGGGACATTAGTATGGGTGATGGTGTTGATGGTTTGAATCTGGCAGTATCCACATCTTTTGCATGTGAGGTAGTCATATGGTGGTGTCCACATAGACTGTCATACCCATCAATCTGTTACTGCATGAAAGCTGGACAAAGTCAGAGAGAATTGGGGGACAGGGCCAAAACTAGAGACAAACATTCAGATGCTCTGATTTACATAAAAGGTGGCTAGTATGAAAGCAGGTTGCACCAGTACAGCATATCTGAAGGATATAAAGTCCAACACTCAAATGTTTGTCTGTAGTTAGTAATATTCACTGACTGCCTTATACAACATTTTACTGGAGCACCACAAATGTATGAGAAACAGGCCAGACATATGGGGTGAAATGATGAACATTATGAGAAAACATGTACAATGAGAGGCATACCTCTCAACAGTACAGAGTTTTGTCTCATATATTTGGTCCATTGTTCATATAATTGTGGTTTTCTGGCAAATTAGTGGCAAATCATTAAAGACTGAAGTTAGAAAATAATGACAGGCATTTGAATGTCAGACATCATACCATTCAGAATATTCATGCTAATGCGAAACCTATTATTCTATCACCTTTCTAAGTTTGTAAGTGCAATATGAAACAATTCTCCCTTTGTCTGGGTCTTTGTCCCACCTTTACTAATGGCTTTGTCCAGATTTCTTGCTGTAAGATGTTGAGAGGTATGGTGAGAGGTTTGCAGACTGTCACCCTGTCAGAGGTGTTACATCATGTACCCGAGTCACATATAAATTATAGCACACAGCAGGGGAATGCCGTGGGCAATGTCAGGGAAATGCTGTACTGAGGAAACAGGTGCAGCTGCCAATGTCTGTAGCACACAAAATCACGGCCTGGAAGTGCAGGTAGCGCTGGCCTGGTGTCACCTTATAAGTACTGACAGTCTCACTGGGCATGCTCCTACACTTAGCAAACTTGAGTGCATTTCTGTTGCCCCTTCCTTACAAAGACCTACTATGTGGTAATACATATGTAAATACAGATCTGTCTAACCCCATCCCCCTCCCACATGCCTATGGTATCGATCAGTATATAACCCATATACATATAATACCTATATATCTATAGGTATATATATATATATATATATATATATATATATATATATATATATATATATAGCTTTATATAATACAATGATACATAGAATTTTGACATATATCTACAGACATCATATACATAACGTACCCACACAGCAACATTTATAGAGACATCCCGGTTATGCACATTTATATATATATATATATATATATATATATATATATATATATATATATATGGGTCCCCTTGACTTCATCGACACGCCAAAACACCGACGCTAAGAAGATCTACTCGAGAAGACCGACGAGACAGATGATCGACAAGGTGAAATTCTGACAGCCGAAACACCGACATGGGCAATGTGTGAACGCGAGTCGGTAAGTGTACGATAGTAGGGGATTTGGTGTTAGGGAGTGGGCAGGTAAGTGTGTGATAGTGAGGGATTTAGAGTTAGGGAGCGGACAGGTAAGTGTGTGATAGTGAGGGATTTAGCATTAGGAAGCAGACAGGTAAGTGTGTGATAGTGAGGGATTTAGCGTTAGGAATCAGACAGGTAAGTGTGCAATAGTGAGGGATTTAGCATTAGGGAGCGGACAGGTAAGTGTGAGATAGTGTGGGATTTAGGGTTAGGGTGCAGGAAAGGTGAGTGTGTGGTAGTGTCAGACTTAGGGTGTGGGTAGGGTAAGTTTGCGATAGCGACAGAATGTAGGTTTAGTGGCGGGTTAAGTGAGTTAGGGTTAGGGTGCGGGTAGGGTAAGTGTGCGATAGTGACAGAATGTAGGTTCAATGGCGGGTTAAGTGAGTTAGGGTTAGGGTGCGGGTAGGGTAAGTGTGCGGTAGTGTCGGACCTTAGGGTTAGGGTTTGGGTTAGGGTTAGTGCATGCATAGTTGTGTGTAATGTGTAGTTTACGTTTTGTGTCGGTGTTTTGGGTGTCGGTGTTATGGTGTTCGGTTTTGTGAGTTGACGGTTTTGTGCGTTTTCGGTGTTTTGGTGTCTTTGTTTTGAGTGTCGGGTTTGTGGCGTGTCGGTGTTGTGATAGGGATCTATATATATATATATATATATATATATATATATATATATATATATATATATATATATATATATATATATATATATACACACACACACACACACACACACACACACACACACGCTCAAAATCCAGGTGCTCAGTGAAATATGTACATGGACTACCCAAACATACCGCTCAACTACGTCCAACTGAACATCCAAATACCATATATGGGTATTTTAAAGCCCCAAATCAATGATAAAACACCATTCCAGGACAAGGCAATATAGCATACACGTAGTTTATTGTCTAACTCTCATCAGTACATACACAAACCTAGGTTTCGCCTACTGGCATCATCAGTGTGTATTGCAATCAGGGAACAGTGACCTATTTATCCACATTACATCACTCATTTATTTAAAGGCACAGTATGCCCTGTAACAAAATGAATGAATGCATGAATACACTGACTGCCCCCATTGTCCCTGATAGACAGTTCTACACAACTGCATCTTCAAAGGTTCATAGATTATTACCAGGCTAAATGCCCTTGTGGACCATTTTAAGCCTAGCCAATTACCCCATGTGAGAATCAAACCCTGCACCTTTTGTCTGCAATGTAAACACCTTAACCATTATGCCATCCTCCCACCCCATCTAGGGTGCCATGCACATATACTGCTGTACCTTGCTAATGTCATAGCTCTGCTGTGTTGCCATGCCATCCTATGCTGCTGTATAACCACCATGTGTCGATAGTGTATCCCCTCAGACTCCTGGAACAAAAATGTACACAGGTCCATGACACAACTGTCATTATGTAACATCACCACCAGTGCAACATCATGCAACAAAGATACACAAAGTGTGCCTTGTAGTCATGACACATGCCAACATACAGTAGCTGTAGTGGCCCACAGCAAGTGGCATGGCATAACAATACTGCACTACACAAGTACAGGTCAAGTGATATAAGCACCCTGTGCATAAGACACATAGTAGCATTGCCCTGCATTGATGGCATGGATGGCAGAGATGTGGCACAGTGATCATTACATGGACAGGGTGTGGTGTGGGAGTGCTGGAGGCCTAGGCTGTGCCAAACAGTTGACAGCATGTGTGTGTGTCTGGAGGCATGCGGTTTAGATGGGCCATGGAGAGGTACCGTGTGTGTCTGTAGATGACCTGCATGTGTCAGTCAAGCCCAGTGCTAGCCCTACATATGTGGACATTGGACAACTGTGGACTGTACATGGTAGAGTGGACAGTTCACTGTCTCTAGCCATGAAAACGGGAACTGGGTCTGCCAGGAGTGACACTGACAACACCATGCCCAAGGTCAGATGTGGTGTTAGTATCTGACAGTGATTGCATAATGCTTGGGCTGTGTTCCCCACAGGATTGCCAGGACCACATGCCCATGGCCTGCCACATTGTGGTGTGGACAGCACACTTCCCTCTGTAGTGCTGGAGGTACTGCCACTATGGCAGTGTGGCTGGGCATGGCCACATGAACTCTTAGCAGATGGTGTTGCTGCCCTACGTCCATGTGTCCAATGCCCAACTCCAACCCGGTGTTCCAGTACAGTCAATGTTCAGTCCAAGACAGACACTGTCTCACACCATGGTCTGTCCACTGCATCAGTGAACCATTCCAGGGTGTCACCCATGTGGTGGAAACAGTCATGGATGTCAGACTGTGCTGTATCATTAACCCTAAGCATCCATCTGGTGTTGCATTCAGAATGTGCCTGTGTCTCCATGACAGCCTGAAACATGCGGTGAGTGACCCATGATGTGACACCTGTGACAGGTGATGGATGGACAGCAGTCCTCCTATGAGCACCTCTGTCAATCCACCTGCATTGGACCTCATCAACTCTCTGGCTATGGCCACTGTCTGCACACACTGATAACATAGTTACCACACTGTCCTGTTCAATGTCACCACCCTCTGACTGTCCAATATCTGTGGCGTCTGGGGACTTGGTAAGTGTGGGCATACTGACAGTATGCAGTGACAATGGTGGCAGAAGAGGGATGTCAACCTCTGGGACAGATTCAGCCCCCAACAACTCCACCTGTGCCTCGCTATGGCCACCATCATCATCAGAGTCTAAGGAGACACTGACTTCATGTTATGAGGGGTCAGACTCCAACGCTCCCGTCAACTGTGAAAACCAAGACAAAAACAGTACATTACTACCTCTACTTTTATGTATGGTAATCCACACAGACTAATGCAAATCAGGATCCACAACTGCATTACCAGTCACACAACTTTTCATCTCAGCTCCCATACACAACAGACAACCTCATACAAACATACACAGATATGTCAAGGCCTTTATAACATGCCCATCAACCACATCTAGGTCTACTTGCTACTTGCTAGTACAATCTGCCTGTAAGGTATGAAATATGACACTATATGTGATAGACCTACACTGCCTCTTGTATGCATCATTTCCATTTTGTGTTTGAACAGGTATCTTGGAGTAATTGCCTCATGTATACCAGGCTGTGTAGCCGCTCATAACTGTAAGTGCAGACATGTCAATGGTCGCTCAAATACACACCTCTGACTAATCAGTCTAAGAACTGTAGTTATCTGTTTCAGAATGGAACATACAAATATTCCACACTGGCTAAACATGACATTTGTACATAGGGCAAAATGGCAAACCTTAACTTTCACAGGGTATATATGATCTGTAAAAAACTACATCACACTTACTAGGTACATGACCACAGACTTGGGCCACTCCTGACAGACCTATGAAAAGGTGAGTGAGAGGTAAAGTCAGCACCACCAAATGTTGCAAGGTAATATGTGCATATATCCACATGTACAGTGGTAACTGTGATACAGGCTGTATTTCTGACATTCTGAGTATGTGTACACAACTGTGTGCAAACCATAACTCCCCCCCCCCCCAATGCAGATAAACCTAACACCCATGTACAGGCAAGTGCAGTCTGCCACAATGACTGATACAGTATTACACTGGTGAACACAGTATGCTTACCTGGATGGTCCTCTGCTGTGGACACTGTGGCACTCACCTCCATGATGTATGTTGTGATGGATGCCTGGGAGCTGTTGTGTCCTAGGTTCACCAGGGATTCCTCTGTGGCTGTGAGTGGATGTTCTGTTGCAGTCCCTCCACCGGTAGCAACACAATCTCTGGCAACATCAGCTACCCTTTTACATGCAGCATTCAGCATGTCTGTGGCCCACTGTCAGACCTGCTCATAGGTCCTGTCCTGTTCGCCAACCTGATTGAAATCCCACACAAGGTCAGCCCACAATGCTGCCCACTACTCCCAATTATGCCTCCCCCTTGACAACAAGATCCAATGGTGCTGTCTGAGTCCATTGTGTATCATGTCATTCTCCACCTCTGAGAAGGGGGTATGTCTTCAGCAGTACATGGTCCCTGAAAGACAACAAAAGGGGAACACATTACAGGACCAGACACATGGACATCCAGTATGTACGGATCTGACACACCTACAATGGCCTGCACTATCCACTCCTCCCTCACATGTCATACCCCACAGTCTGGCATCACTCTCCATGTGTGGATACCATCCAGATAGTAGCAATACTGTGGTATGGCCCTGTGTGCCATGACAGAGTCTGCTGTAATTTCCAACACCCAGCAGTGCAATTTACTGTGGTGTGTCCCCTCTGGGCAAACTCCCACTAATATGCCATATGACCACTGCCAATTAACAGTGCACCACTACAACTGTATGGAGACAGTCCAGCAACAGCAATGTGCTACAATGACAGAGAACAATGCAAACCTGCTGTAGTATATGTTCCATATAGGCATCATACCTCTCAACTCTACAGATGTTAGCAGACTTTCAAGATGTTTGCTTCATAGTTTTGGTAATTTTCACAATAACTTATGGATCTCTGACAAATATTTAAACACTGTCGCTGAGTTTGGGGCTTTGTCCACCCATAAATTATGGCTTTGTCCTGGTTTCAAGCTGTAAGTGATTGGCAGATATGTTAGGCATAGCAGTCAACCAAATAGGGACATATGTCAACAGACACATACATAAGGGACATTCAGGGACACTTTGACAATGTTAGACCTAAGTATATGAGACAGTGACTGAATGAAGGAGCTAAATTACAGTACATCATTTGGTGTTACAGGAGTGTACACCCTTACACAGTTTCACTATGTATTATAGGTAATTCACTACCTTTCCTACAACAGCCAACCATTGTAGGAGGGATTGACATGGATGTAGCTGACATGTGAGTAAAAATCAGGGACAGTTGAAAGGCATGCCTGCAGGTATAAGACAGCAGAGTATCACTAACATGTCATTACCATTGATCTAAGACATGCTTACTGCTGTAATGTCTATTCCCCATACCTCCTGTGATGCCCGTGCACATTAGGAATGATAACAAGTACGCACACAATAAAGTGCAATTTCACTTAAGAGCACACAGAGATCACAGTCAGTCCGAGGCTGGCTTCTCGATTTTTCTCCAGATCCCCAATAAGACTCCACACTGGCACAGCTATAGGGTACAGGTCTCAGCCTAGTGGTCAAGCTAAAACCTCCAGCAACCAGTGCTTTGTGTCCCTGCCCAAGTAGCTGACACACACACTTTAATATATGAATTATATACAAACACACAGCCACTCCTGGGGAAGGCTGGCACAGGTTCTGCAGCTATGCCCCCTTCTCTGCCCAGGCTATAAGGTAGAATTCACTGCCACCAACCACTAACATCAGCTACTAATAAGGCCCTTACCAAAGGGTGTCCAATTTTACTGTGCAATATTATTATTATCCAATTAGTAAATATGACAAACAGCAAGGCTTATCGGAGTGGCTTTGTACAGTATCACTATATACATGCAATGTACTCTATAGCTTAAATTATCTCTACACAAAACAGCCACAGTTAAAAGGTTTAAAAATATTTAATAACAAATAATAAAAACACAAGACAAATCTCCTCAATTAAGCACAGTGCTAGTCCCGAGTTCAGACATCACAGGAAAATGCTTAAAATAATATTGTAGAATAATATGACATAAACATTGAAAACAGCTAGTCTAATCTTACTATTTTCTGTCTATTTCAAAGAGAAACAATGTTCTAAACAACTTACATACATACAGAGCAAATGTAGAGTACTGGTGAGTTGATGTGTTTAGGTTCATACAAAATCCAAAATGCTCTAATTCTCTCTCTCTCTCTCTCTCTCTTTGAGAAAGTCTTAAATGGATACTACATCACTGCTGACTCACTTTAGATTACATCAGTCTTGACACTTCTCTGGTTTAATTTCTCAGGCTAACAGAAACTCAGAGTTTAACATATCTTTGTAATCTTGCACCTGCAGGAGCCACAGCAATAAAAGACATTATACATGTAAAATCTGGCAATTAACTCTGGTCTCAAAACTGGGTCCCTATTAGAACCACTAAAGTTTGAAAAATGGAACGGCTAAAAAGCTGAATATTCATTTACTCGTAATATATACCAACTCCGAGATCTTGACTGTTTACTGGTGTATTATTGCACCAGAGTCCAAAGTACACTCCCATTTTTCCAGTTAGTGTTTATTTCAGTTACATGCCTAAGTTTCAATCAGTATGTTTTGCTGGAAACACCTATTCTACATCAGATATGTGTGTTCTGGTGGATTAATGCAGTGGGATGTAGGTGAGAGGGGCTTGGGTTTGAAACTTGGCAGAGGCATTCATTTTGCAGCTCCATGCAAATCCACACTAAAAATTTATAATGAAAAGAAAAAGAGGGTGATAGGAAAGTTGTGAAATGGGGGCAAGCAAAGGGAAAAACATAATGAAAGGCAGTTAGGGATGTGTAGGAAAGACCCATAGCTATCCATATCATGTACAGCAATAGCTGTGCATTCTGACAGATTTTCTAAATTAATTTGGACTCTCAAACCCCAGGGAGAGGGGCAAGGACAACATAACTATGTTGTAAAGTGAATTAGACCAGATTAGTGGTGTGCAGTGGACATGTGTGTGGCACGGAGAGCTATGTATAGGGCATTTTTTGGGGGGACAGGTACCCTTTTTTTAAGGTGAGAGTGGAATGTGGGGGAAGGGACTTAGGTACATGTGGGGAGGTAAGTTGGGTAGGAGAGAATGCATTTGCAGACAGACAAGACAGCAGACATGGGCAGTGTGTGACACATGAGGGGTGTAAACACCTTGGATGGAGAGGGTGTTGTGGAACCAAGTCACACATGCTTACAGACAGCAGCAGCATGACTCATGTCCCCACCCATGGGACAGTCAGCACTGCTCTTTCACTGCCCTGAGGGTGGCTGTGCTGGAGGCTGGGTGCCAGGATGAGCCTGCCTGACCAGGTCAGCCAGCGTGCTCTCAGTCTGGTGCAGGTGATGTTCATATCTTCAATGAACAATCCTGCACACCATGACTGACATTTGATCCTGGATGACTGTAGCCCCTCTGCCACCACTCCCAGGGGAAGGCTGGGCCCTGTCTCCTGAGGCAGTTCCACCCAACACCACAGGTGGTGCAGGGGCAGCAGAAGGGGCACAACTAGCCTGAGTCCTAGATGTGCTAGGACCTGGTGCCATGGCTAGTTGAGGCAAGGTAGGTGGATCACCAAGAACTGGCCTACCCCAATGTGCTGTGGTAATGGAGATATAACAATAAGTATAGGTTAGTTATTAACAAAACATTGTTAGTAATAACAGCATGGCAGAACATTGGAAATAAGTTAATTACATATCAATGCAAATGATGTGAAACACAACAATCAATAACAGAATAGTCAGTATAACAGCATGCCAATAACAGTTACAGCATAAGGCCAACAAAATAGGTAATTTAACCTGATATATTAATATGCATCCATTATAATACATAAAAATAACACATGCCCCCAAAACAGTTAATGTAATCCCATATGTTAATAATAAACCATAACCAATGAATAACAGTAATAAATGAAGATAAGGGGTGGAGGGAAAGAGAAAAACAGTCCATTAGTAACAGTGATGCTTACTTATTTGACATCAGTACTACTATCTACTCTACATGTCTGTATTTTCTTTATGTTTACACTGAATACAAGTCTCCTGTAGCTGATGTAGCACATACATACCTCTCAAGCTATATGCATGGGACACTATGGGCTAAATGGTAACAACTGTGGGTACATACCTACACAGAACACTTGCACATCATGTGGACCTATATAACTACCAAGGTGTTCTGTGGGCTGAGATCATGATAATGTGCAATCTAGGTACTCATTGCCATGGTATTCCTGTAACAGGTGGATTATGCAGTATTAATTACATAACATGAAATCGAGACATGTATGTGTACAGTACAGACACTAAACAGCAGTCATGCCTTGGTTCACAGGCATGGGAATAGAACTCAACAGCAGTGACTATGACTGCAGCAACTTTTAACAGACACTCCAGGCATACAGCCATACCATGATTACACATATTTTCTGACTGCACATTGCTGAGTTTTCACATTCTTGCTAATGATTATAACAGTCTGGGAAACCTAAGCACGCAATTCTCTACTTATAATATGCGCTACCTCACCCATTTACCTGTATTTCCTGTGGAGAGAGACTTTATGAGCATCACATGACTGCTATTGTAATATTTAATGCTACCTGTCACTGAATTTGAACCCTGGTCTGTGTGTGGCAAAATGTACAACATACAGAGCTTTAACAAGCTAAGCTACTGACTCACTGCTGATTACTGCTTGACTGATATCTACCTAGAGCTTACCTGGAAAAAAATATGACCTGGCAGTACTACTAAGGTGTTATACTAAACTGCAGTGACAGTAGAACACACATGCATGACATAAAATATAACACAGCAGCCATTAGATTTGAATTCTTCAGCTACTACAGTGATATACTTGACAGCAGTACCTTACCTTACAGCTTGAATGCATACAACTCTACTGCAATGGTTACAGGACAATCCTGATGCACACCATTTTCCTTGGTGTTATTGATATGAATTCATGTTTTATTGCAGAACAGTTGGATTTATTTATTTCTTTCAAAACAGCTCTAATTCCACAATTATTGCACTACAGACTTTACTGCATATACTTTAATGCAGTTCCTGGTGTTGTTTCATGTTTTTATTGCACAACAGTTGACATTATTCATTTCTTTCAAAACTGCTCTAATACCACAATTATTGTTCTACACCATTTATTGTATATACTTTAATACAGTTCCTGGTATTGTTTCATGTTTTTATTGCACAACAGATGGCATTATTCATTGCTTGTAATACAGCTCTAATTCCACATTGTTTGCACTACAGAATTTATTGAATACACTATCATGCAGTTAATGCTTTACCCTTTCTTGTTTATTTCCCTACAGTTAGCATAATATATCCATACTCACCACACTTACAGTGCATCCTGGCCAGGTGCCCAGCATGTGACTTTACACTATGAGCCCTTTCCTCTGCAGCTGTTGGAAGAGAAGCACACCATTACGCATACCAGTTTTTCAAACATTCAGATTAGATATTGGTGAAACAGAGGTTAAATTACTTACATACTTGTGGGGAATTCCCTGCCCGAGCTTCTTAGGCAGGTGTCCAAGACATCCCCCTTTCTCCATTTCAGGTCATCATAGTGGTGATGACACGGCTCACCTGTACGGAGGATACCAGTAACATTAGTGAGTTCCCTTGCCAGCCAGTCCCAGGCCTCTGCTCTGCACTGTGAGCCCTGGAAACCTCCCTGCAGCAGCTGGTCTTCTTGGATTTTACTGGGAGACCAGCCATGACCCTGGACTCCAGAATGCCTGAATGCTGCACCAAAAAGCATGCACCTTCACCAACATCAGACATACTACCCTTCAGGGACAAAGCTCCAATGGATTCCGCTGTATTCCCACCTATTGGGCTTAATATAAACTATTTTCCTGCCCTTACATGTCATTGGGCAACATTTAAAAAAACACTGCATCACTTACCATAGCACAAACTAGAGCAGCTGAGCTTAGACATATGAAAATAGGCAGTACCAGAGTCTTAGCATAGCTTAGCAGCATGCAAACCAGATAAGCAGTGCCAAGCAGGGCATAAACATTGGCAGCTGTTATCATGTTTATACAGTGCTTAGCAGGTCTTAGCAGGTAAGCACAGCTTAGCAGAGCACAGGAGAGCTATATTTTAAATTATTCTCTAAAATGTATATTTTAAAATTAAATACTTATTTGCCTTCCATGTATTCAAACCCTTGACCTACTACAGAAGGACCCATGACTCTACCCATTAAGCTACATGGATATTCAAACATCAGGTGTCCCTTTACATATAACACTGAGCTACCTATAAGCAGTGTTGAGCACTGTGCTACGCTGCACAAACATACTCAGATATGCTTAAACATACTTTTAAATAAATAATTAAATACATCCAGTTTCTATTTTTAGATGTCTGGACATTGACTGGGGGCAGCTTAGAATTGCTGCTCTCAGTGCTGTGCCAACATGTTTTTTATTAAAAAAAATTTAAAAATTAACTTGACACTGGTGAACAGTCCAGGGAGTCTCCTACCGATCTGCAGACATGGTTACCACTACAGTTCTCCCTACACTGATTCAATACCCATGTTCCTTGGCTCACCCTTGTCAGCACATCATCATTAATATGCATGGCTTGCTGCCGAGGGGCAACCATGTACACGGACATGGTAACAGTCCATGTAGGCTCTGTGCCTACATGGAGTTTATTAAATCCTGGGGACTGTATTTTATTTAAAGAGAACATGGTAATGATTTTTTTCCAATATCTTTATTTAAACATAGATGTATATATATATATATATATATATATATATATATATATATATATACGAGTCTAGGACTATTCACTGAAAGCACATTTCACTGAAACACATTTGACTGTGCACAATTCACTGAAAGCTCAATTCACTGAAAACACAATTCATTGAAACACATGCCCCCCACACCCCCTAATATGGGGGGCAGTGCCCTCCACATCCCCCTTACTATATATATATATATATATATATATATATATATATATATATATATATATATATATATATATATATATATATATATACTAACTCCAGGGTCGCACTACAGTGGGGGAAAGGCCATATATAACTTTCAGTGAAATGTGTTTCAGTGAATTGAGTTTTCAGTGAATTGTGCTTTCAGTGATTTGTGCACAGTCATTTGACTTTCAGTGAAATGTACTTTCAGTGCATAGTCCTAGACCCATATATATATATATATATGTATGTATATATATATATATATATATATATATATATATATATATATATATATGTGTGTGTGTGTGTGTGTGTGTGTGTGTGCGTGTCTGCGTAAAACAAAAACTTATTCAACATGTGATAAGCATGTCAACATACAGATTACTTTAACACACTGAAAAAGAAAAATAATATTAATAACATAACTATATACACAAAGTACTAAGTGCCTTGATGTGATTTTAATTAATACAATAACAATACTGTACACCAATATGAACTATAAATTATAATTGAAATGTCTTCAGACTATTTCTTTTCTTTGTTATTTTATCTTATATTTATTTGTGAATATTTGAGTTTATTGGAGTATGTGATTAAGGAGAGTGCTCCAAAATTATGGATAATGAGAACATTTGCTTTGGTTATTAATTATTAACTCATGGATCATTATATATTTAATAGCAACTTGTTTAAAACCATCCCATGATGTCTTTGATCTGTCAAGCCAGTTCTGTGAGATGTATAGTTTCATCAGTGAGAAGAGGGTAATTAATGTATGTATTTTTTGTTTTGTTAATCCAGGAGGAGGAACATGTAAAATTGCAAATTCCCAGGACACAGTGATCTTTTCATATCTAATTTTTCTAACCTGACTTTTAACAAGCACCATGACTTATATGAACATTTACAGCTCCAAACGATATGAAGAATATCAGTTCTTTGGACTTCACAGTGTATGCAGTTTGGTGAAGATGTGGAGTATTATTTGCTAAGTTTGTCAGGAGTTAAAAATGCATTATTTAGTATCATGAATTGGGTATATATGAGTTTTTAAAAATGAGTAGTTTTAACGAAAATGTAATTCACTGAGTTGTTGGTTTATTTTGAATTGCAGGTTTTAATTTGGTCCAGTAGTTTTTGTATAACATATTACCCTGATATGTTATAGCTACAATTAATTTGTACATATTTGCTAGCATTTTGTTAGTGTGAATATATTCCACAATACCTTGCAGAGATTTATGTTGTGGTCATTAATCCTTGGATCCTCTAAGAGGGTTGAGGCCATTTCCTTTATCTGCCAATATAACTAAATAGCTTTTAGGAAGATTTAGGGCATTTCTACAATCATTTATTGAAAGATTTTTATAATTATAACTATCTAGTATCAGCTTTTCCTTAATGAAAGGGTAGTTGTTTAAATTTAAGACTTAATTATTTAATTTGAGATTTGGATTAAGGTGGTTTGGTTGCAAATGTTTAAATGAATCTGTTAGATTTAATGATTCAGTTATTTTTTGGAAAATAGTTATATTTTTTAGACAATTATTTATTTGTATTGTTTTCTTTGTAGAGGATGTAAAGGTCTTAAGGGTTATATTTGGAATTAAATATTTGATTATACCAGATTTTCACCCAAATAAGACTCCATTTTGTTTTTGTTGGGCAGTAATCATAAATTTCTACTATTCTAGTGTCTCATAAGAGAAAATTAAAATCCAGGAGACCCAGGCCACCAATCTTTTGGGGATAAATCAGTTTTTGATAGCTAATACCAATCAATTTGGGCTCCCATAGAAATTTAGAAAGATTTGCATTTATAGTTTAAAAAAAATTATTGGGTATTATTATATTACTTCAAAACAGCAATCTTGGTAATATATTAATTTTGATAATAGTTACCTTTGACATCTGGGGAAATTTTAATTTATTCCAACTGAGAATATCTTGTTTAATTGTTGTCCAACGTTTCATTAAGTTATTTTGATAAAACATATTTGGGTCATGGCAGAAAGATATACACAGATATTTCAATGAATTATTTAATTTGATCTCTGTCTCTGGAAAGTAGTTAATTAGAATTATAATTTGGATTTAAAGGAAAAATAGATGATTCATGCAGGTCACATTTATAATTAGAGAATTCTGAGAATATTTCAGTGGAATGCAGAATTTTTGGTCGATCGATATTATTAGGTAGTATAAAATAAAGATTTAAGTCATTATCAAAAGCTGTTAATGTAAGTCTTGCATTATTTATTATAGGAATGTACTGAAAAGTTCATAGGGTTATAAGAAGGAAGAGCAGTTTCATATACATATATGTATGGGGTAGTGAGCACCCTTGTTTTCTTCCATTAATAATTTTTATTGGAGACGAAATAATCTTATTTATATGTAAGGTTGTGTGGGTATTTATGTACATAGTTTTTATTGCATTAATAAAGGCATTAGTGAAAAAAGAAAGTATAAATTGAGTCTCTCAAAGGCTTTGGAGGCATCCAGAGCAAATATTGAACTATTATATTGTCTAGATATTAAACGTAGTGTATCTAAAGTTATTGTGTGATTGCAGGCTTTTCTGTCCTGAAGGAAGAAAATTGGTTAGGTGAAATTATACTTGGTAATAATAGTTTCAATCTATTTGCCAATAGTGAGGCAAATATTTTAATATCTATGTTAATAAGTGAAATCGGTCTGTAATTTAGTAAGTTTTTTGTGTCAGAATTTACATTGGGAATAAGTATTGTTTTAGAATTATTTAGATGTAAGTCTGTTATACCATTTTCTTTTATATAACTGAATAGATGTAATAAAATGTTTGAAATTTTTTCATTAAAAGTTTTGTAAAAGTCTGCAATATAGCCATCAGGTCCAGGGGCTTTACCCATCTTAAGATGATTTATTATGTATAAGATTTCTTGTTGGGTAAATGGTGCTGTAAGGAGATCCTGCTGGCTTTGGTTAAGGTTTGGAAAAATCTAACTGATTTAAAAATTGATCTTTTTCTTGTAGTGTAAATAGTGGGTTTTGCTTACCATATGTTTGAGAATACATTTGTTCAAAGATATGAATAATTTTGGTATTTGAATTGTAAGTTTTGTATAATATTTCAGTTATTAGAGGAGAAAATATATTAATATTTATCATTCTTGCTAGTATTATTGATGGAACTTGTGTCCAATTGGAATATGTAGCTAATGTTTTCATTTTATTGAATGATACTTGCTTAATGTATAATAAATAAGAGTTATTTTTGGAGGTCATTTTTTCTGTGTTTGAGGTGTAATTTAGGTAAAGTTACTCCACAAGTCACAGATTTTTCCCTTCAGTGTTTTTTCTTTTGAACTACAGATTTTTATAGTATGATGCTTTGTTAATAAACATGCCCCTAATCTGGTCTTGGGTCTATATTAGAACATCGACTTTTTAAAACGTCAAATGTTCTAATATCAACCATCGACAATATCAAACATGCAGAACAGTGAATTTTATCCCAGGGAAAAAATTTGCTGTTCCGACACACATACACACAACACAAACACACCAAAGAAACACCAATCCACACACATACACCTAAAATCCTACATCTAGCCCTACACTAAACTGAACACACACCACTAACTACCCACTTACCTTAACCCAAACCCTAACCCTAATGTCCATCACTATCGCACACTCACTTCACCCGCGCCCTAATCCTAACTCACCTACCCCACCTTAACCCTCACGCCCACACAATCACACACTAACCTGACCCACACCCTAACCCTAACTCACCTACCCTGCGCCCTAACCCTCACGTCCACACAATCGCACACTTACCTCATCCCAACCCGTAACTTTCCACCACAGTGCTGAACATAGTGAAGCCACAGGAATGGCCAACTGAATTCCTTCCCTAGGAAGAAATTCAGTATTTCGCAGCTTTGCTATTGGGGTCGATATTAGAACATACGAAGTTGTGAAACTTTGATGTTCTAATATAGACCCTCTGGACTTTATTAGTAGCCCATTGTATATCAAAGGGTATATGGGCACTAGAATTGTTAATCATAAACTCATCCAGTACCGCATCAATTGCCTTAACAATATCTTCCTTTTGAAGTAATGTGGGGTTTAGAGTCCAGTTATATACCCTTTTCTTGATATTTGCTATATCAGTCCAGTTTAAGAGCAATTTTAGAATGGTCAGAGAAGAATCTTGGCTGTATATGATAGTCAGTATTGGATCTCAAAAATATTTCCTGAATCAAGAAAAAATCCAACCTAGTCCAAGTTTTATAGGAGTGTGCATAGAAAGTAAATTTCTCTGATGATTCATTTCTCTTTTGAAAATTGAAGGGGTCAAATAAGTTAAACTCTATTTTAAGGTCTGAGATTGCTATGGAAGCATAAACATTATATGTTTTACTCCTACTTGTCCTGTCAGACATAGGATTGTTAACTGTATCCCAGTTACACCCTATAATATAATAGAAATTAGGAAATTGGTGTAATATTTTATAAATTGACACTACAAACTCATGTTGCTGGTACAAGGTCCATATAAGTTCAACAGCAGTACAGGTTTATCGATAAATATATTTTTAACAACTACATAGCACCCTCTCCCTTCTTCATCTGAATTACACTTTAGTATATTATCCTCCTTTACAGATTTTTTGATAATAATTGCTACCCCTATAGTGTTTGACTTAGTGCATGATTCAATTTTTGCTCCAGTCCATCTTTTACCTATCTCTTGAGTCCACTGGCAAGCATCATGTGGGTCTCCTCAACAAATATTTCAGCCTTTGATTTAAATGCTAAGTGAAAAAATAAGCTTATTTTCTTTTTTCATTTATATACCTTTCATATTCCATGAATCTGTGATCCACATTAACATTCCCAATAAAAGTATAAAATGGGATGTTCCATTTTTTAATGCATAAACTCAGAAAAAGAAGAAATGACATGTAGCAGTTAACTCTTCCTGCTATTACCCTGTGCCTAGCCACACTCCAATGGTGCCAGAAAGAGAATAAACTAACAACACATAAAGAACTATGCAAGTAAACAGCATAACAATCTTGCATCCACATATGTTCTTCATGCCTTAACATTTTCACCTAGAAATTCAATATAAAAAACATTCCTAAGCAGATTAAAACAAACATAACTTCCCAATAATTCTGTGAAGGTTATCACATAGCCCTACTGTATAGTGTAAACTTCTAATGTGTAAGAACACTGCAGGAAAATGTATCCAATAATTGTTTTAAGTCGAACAAATTAACTGTAAATAAGGCATTTTTAGCAGAGCAATTCACATCTGACATGGTGGTTTTCTTATTTATATTATACGAATCAGTAAATATATGCTTTAAATAATGGAACCATGTGCATTTTGAAAGAAAAGATCATCTGTAATGCTTTCTTTATCATAAAAAATAGCTTTGATAATTGTGAGCATTTTTTCAGGGACTTCCTTATGAAAAATGGCAGGAAGTGCACTATATAAACTCTGCCACATATAAACAGGACCCAGGCAAACACACAGCTGTTAAGAACATTAAATCAGCACAGCCAAAACTGAGATATAAGACAACATGTATTTATGCCCTTATATTAGCCTGTATTTACAGTTTTTTATGTAACAAATCATAGTTTAAACCTTTTCCAGTATGTCCTTTGATATTTGGTATGAATTCTTCATATTTTAGTTTAGTGATCAACTTTAATTCAGGTGTTTTATTAAAAGCATTTATGAAGGCTTTATTTTGCTTCCTTAGGTGACTCAACTGAGTATTTAGTTCCTTTCTCCTGGAATATTTAGGTAGAGGGGTATCTCATTTGGAATTTGATCCTTTTTGAGATTAAGAATGCAGAGAATGGTGACCGTTTCTGTCAATTGTGTTTAATTTGGTGTGGTAGATCTTGAGCAAAACTAATTTGATTTCCATTACATGTTATTGTTCTTTTTTTTTTAGCAGCTGTTAAAATTTTAAAAGCATCTTGTAATTTAAGATTCTCATGTGTACTTATCTCAGCTTATCCTTGGTTTGTGCTGCTTGAAGTGCATAATGTGCTCTGTCAATGGTGATGTGGTTAGATTCTGCCTGAAGAGGCAGCCAATGATTGATGTAGAACTTCAATTAGTTTTGATTGTTCTTACTTTTCAGGTTTCCCCTCATATCACATATCAAGATATTATTTCTTCTAGTTCTTGCTTCCAGGTCTAGGATTTTTTGTTGCAGTTCTTTAATAGTTTTAGTGTTAGATTGAGATGTTTCTTGTAGCTGATTAATTTTTATTTCATTTTCTAGTGTTTTAGCTTCTGTTTTTTCTAGTCTGCCCGCTATTTGGTTTGTAGAATCACCATTTGTAGTGGTTGTAGTACCATTTTTGAAGTCTTCCAAGCCCGGAAAATGGTCTGTTTTTGCTTTGTTTGTACCCTTTTGGTCTTCCTGTTGTTTGGTAGTAATCAGTAGTTTGAAAATAATTTCTTTTTCTGGTGTGGTTATCATTGAGAATTGAGATTTAGATGTTTATATATCCATGGTTTCTGTTCCATTTGCCATCCTGTGTTTCCTTTTGGTAATATATCTTTTTTTCTTTTAGACCAGAGTTCAATCAGGTTAAATCATCTACTCCTAGTAGGTTAGTTTCTATATATTTTTAGAAATCTTGCTGGTTATCAGATGATTAAGCTAACCTTTCAAAGTATTTTGGAACTTACTGTAGCTGGCCATGTTTTCAATGATTTAAGTGCAGCATCCCTGCTGTTTTCATCGAAGCTTTGCCAACACTGTGTTCACAGGTCAGCCGTCATTTTCCTTTCCTCCATGATAATGATTTATAACTAATGACACTACCCACAACATAGACGTAGACAATACAAAGAGACATACAGGACTAATTACTCAAAACAGAAAACACGGACTCTGTATTAATTCATCAAAAGCTAATGCCAGCGAGTGGGTGTTCAAATGTTCACATCAGCAAATGTTTTTCTAAGGGAAGGGAATTACTTGTCCCCTACAATGACTGTAACACAAGATATATTATATCAAACCCACCAAGGTCGGGGGCTATGTGCCCCACATCCCCCAATGTGGGGGGCTGCATGCCCCCACACCCCTACTTAAATACACCAACTCTGAGGTTGCACTACAGTGGGGAAAAGGGCAAATTTCCTAATGCTGACCAACTAACTCCCTTCCTTAGAAAAAAATTAGATAAACATCCATTTGCTGGTTTGAGTTCTATGAACGGATGTTCACTGGAATTAGTTTTAAACAAACTAATATAGACACCAAAGCATGTACTTCAGCAGCAGTTCAGATTTAGTTTGTTGGATGGATATGGATAATCTGCTTGCAAATTTAAGCTTTAAGAATTATTGACAAATAGTGTCCTCAGAAGTCAGCAATGCAAAATAGCTCAAACATTTTTGATGTTTTTCATATCAGCACAAAGCCAATGTAAGTAAAGCTTTGATATACAAATCTCCTTGATAAAATTAATTATTTTACCAAAACTTGCAGCAAAGTTTGCCAACTGAAATTAGTTACATTGTTTCACTAATATAATAATTAGTTGCCTTTTCCAAAGCAAAACGTTTTGACCATGTAACAGTCAGACATATAAAATGGTGTTGGCTTTACCAGACAAACTGAGGGCATGACATTTATACTATATTGTTAAGGAAATGTTGTAATTTGTAAAATACTGCAGTTTCATCTCAAATCCTTGAGCTATGTGAAATTCTGTTGACAATTTAGGAATGTCAGCTCTAAAATAAAAATCTTTCTTAAAATTGCATTAAATTTCAGTTTTATGGCAGAAATTTTATATAAATCTGAAATTTATACTTGATAACATTCAAATACTGGAATTCATAACTTGCAAAATATAAAAGACTGCACTAGGGGTTCCATATCTATACATGGGGCCCTAATTTATATTTACCTCATAGCCCTACTCTATTGGCAGTGAGGGTTTTCAGAGTCACATGTCAATGTAGATGGCTGTGGGCATGAGATGTGCTAATTAGACTGTTGGAGACCCTGGTACACTAATCTGTAAGGATTCGTGCACATTACCGAGATTCACAAACATGCATACTGTTAAAGATCCATGCTGAGTAATGAAGAGAATCCGTATGTTTACACGTAAGTTCAGAAGTGTGCACATATGTGTTCCAATGGGAAAATCTGAGCAGATCAAATGATTGCCAATCCAGGTAAGTATTACAGGGATAGTGTGCTTGTGTTTAGTGTGATTTCACATACCTAAGGTTCTATTGCAAGATTATGTTTGAGTGTGTGTCTGTGTGTATTTAATACCCACTGCCTAAGGTGATTTGTGGCATGTTTGTGTGTGTGCTCACATGTTTGTATGCATATTTATACTCCCTCCCTAAGACCACAGGTTATGTAATTTTGTAAATATGCTGTAAGTAACTTGTAAATAGTTTCTATTTCATTATTTGCTACTTAACAACTCTAGCATATAACCCTTCTTCTACTATATTCAACATGTATTTTGTAATCACTCTCATTTTAGTGTAATCCCCCTCTACGGGGCCACCTCTCTAAGTACTGTATAGATATTATTGTTTTTATAAGTGGAATTGTTTACTTTTGTAACCTGGAGCTTTTCTCCCCGGACCTCCACTGAAAATGGACCTGTATCCAGACGGACTATCCCGGTCAACAAATGTAAAATAAAATAAATATTTGTGCATGCTGTGTGTGTGTGTGTGTGTGTGTGTGTGTGTGTGTGTGTGTGTGTGTGTGTGTGTGTGTGTGTGTGTGTGTGTGTGTGTGTGTGTGTGTGTGTGTGTGTGTGTGTGTGTGTGTGTGTGTGTGTGTGTGCTCGCACTCACAAACTTGCACGTGTACATTTTTAAGTGTTGGTAGGATAGTGCATTAGTGGTAGTGTCACTGCATGTATCTGAGTGCCTGTTATGAGATTATGCATGTGTGTGTGTCTGTGAGTCTGTGATGCCCACTATATGGATGCAGAGTATGTCACACAATGTTTGTATGCCTGTATGTGTGCATATAAATGTGTGTGTGTGTGTGTGTGTGTGTGTGTGTGTGTGTGTGTGTGTGTGTGTCTTGTAAGTCTGTATGTCTGTTTTTGTGCATCTGCGGGGGGTATACCTCTGTGATATCTTGTAGATACCTCCACATCTTACTTGCACAGGAGCCAATATGTTTCCCTCTTTATATCTAGGAGGAAGAGTACTCGATTTAGTGGTTATCCTAAGTGCTTAGCTGAGTGACTCATAATCATGTATTCTGTGTTTTAAAGTAATCCAGGGCCATGTATTTTGTGAATGAGTATCCATTGCATTAAATCAGAGATGATAAATTGCCCTGTCTGGGCAAAGTGAGTGGCACTTAAGAACACGTAACTACAAGTCCCATCCCAAATCTTCAGAACACATTTCCTAGCGCTAACAATGCATAAGCCTTATCTTAAGTAAAGCCAGATAATACACAATGCATAACAGAAGGAAAAGCCCTTAGATACAGCACGCACACACTGGTCATGCAGTCACATTTAATTTACATTTTGTAGATTCACAGACTGCATTTACTATTTATTATTATACAAAATGGTATCTGTTAAAATATCTTTGCTTATATAAGTATCTTTTTTGATGTGTGTGTGTGTGTGTGTGTGTGTGTGTGTGTGTGTGTGTGTGTGTGTGTGTGTGTGTGTGTGTGTGTGTGTGCATGTGAGAGAGAAAGACTAAGTGCAAAACAGAAAATTGAACAGGTCTTCAACAAAATAAAAACAGTTTTTTACCCTCATAACTCAACCCCACCATCTATTCTACTCAGCTGAAAAGCTATAGTTTGTTCTTTTGTATCACACTAGCCTGTTTTTATATTTTTTCTAGTTTCATTTTCTATATTTTACACAAATTGTTCTTATATCAGTAGGGTATTTGCATTAATGCTTACATAACGAGTAAAGAGTATAAAAGCATGTAAAATATGTTAAATATATTTAACAATATATTTAATTTTCAGAAGCAGCACAAGTAAAGCAGTATATCTCTTAAACATTTTTTCATAAAGTCCTGTCTTATTAGATGGTTAAAGATTTGATTTGATCTGGCTTTTGTTTACACAAAGAAGGAAGATGGTCAGAAGCATCTGTTTTTTCTTTCCATTGACCCATTTCATGTTTACTAATAACTTGTGGGGACACAGCTGACAAGCAAATGTGTTCTCTGCTTTAATTTTTGTTATGTTGCCTCAAGAAGGGCGACCATTTTTCCTGTTGAGTATCCCTCACAGAGTTCATTACTGGCTTACATCTTGCTTATCTTTTTCCAGAATTCTGTTTTTTTTTTTTTTTTTGTCTGCCATCATGGTTTGAAAGTATACATTATGCTTTTTGTCTAAGCAGTCCTTCACTTAACAACATAGCTTTTACACCTTAGCTAACACACCATCTGCAGATATTTTTGCTGCATACAGCATAACTCGTTTCTTGTTTCTGAGGGAAGCTTCAATAACAAAGCTTGGAGTATTATTCTCAATGCAGCCTCTGACAAAAGTAAGTTGAAAAAAGTATAAGATAAAACAATATTGAAGATGTGTCATATAACAAAGTCAAGGAATCTTAAAAACAGTTTTGGTGCTGACTCGCATGCTGAAGAATTGCAGGATGTGCCATGTAAAAGACATCTACAGCACAGGATAGGATGTTAAATATTGAAGGAAAATAATGTTATACATTGTTTATGAGATACATTCTCCATAAAAAAGGAAGTTAATAAAATCTTAGCTAGATGTTTCCCTACCATTCTGTTTATAAAAACAAACTGATTGACTTGAAGCATCTTCTTTCTTTCTATAGCACACTGAAACTTTTTTTATATAATTTGCTTATCAAAAACTAATTTTCAAGTAACACCCAAAAAAGAAGCATTTGTCTTGAACACTTGAACACTAGCAGTTCTCAATTCTTGATTAACATATCAGTATATCTTTTTTGTAGTACTAGGAAACTGAGGTTCCAGAAATGGAGACAGATCATTCAGGAGCAGGATCAGGCAATATTGACTGAGATCTTGGAAAAATACTTTTGCATTTGTAGGGTGAGGTTGAAAGCATGGTGAGTATTTCCAGCAAGTTTTTTACCCCCCCCCCTACATACTGAAGAATTGGCACCTAACAGGGTAAGTACAGAGAAATGATAAAATGGCTAAGGTAAGAAGGTGGGAACATAAATGCAAAGTTAACCTATCCATTGCATACTGCACTCTAGAGAGGTGGGTTTAGAGTGTTTCGTCTCATCCAGCTGTGCAGTTTGAGAAATGCTAGTTATCAAAATGCAGTCCATCTCCTTCTTCTATCAAGCTGATTCGGTGTGCACTAGTTCTATGTCCTGACTGAAGTCACTGTTGGAGCATCCATGACATATGGGTCCTCACTGTTGACATCTGGCCAGGGTACCAAAGCTGTACCTTCCCTTGGTCATACACCCAATGCATGACCTCAACTCATATACATTGGAGTATAAAGACAGATGTATGAGGATGGATCCTCAGACTATCTCGCCACTACCAACCTGAATGCAGGTCCCACATAGCAAGATCTCACTGAGCCACCAATGCAGATGTTGAAGAGAGACAGGGGGCTTTGAATGGTAAGGCTAGCACAACAGTTGTCAAAGTGGGTATATCCCACATATAGTAGTATAATTATTACCATTTCTCTGTGATGTCATTATTATAATTTTCAATGTGTACTACTATAAAATGTCCTTGTTAGAACTCATTCATTATTTTATAGAAATGAGAATGAAATATATTCTGTATTATTAAAAAATCCACTCTGTGATCATCCATATTGTTTATTTCTATCTTTAGTAGGAATCTCAGTTATGTTCAGTAATCAGACACATATTTCTGTAGAGCACATAGCAGCTAAGCATTCTTTCAATATTTTAATGTGGTTTCTTGAGGCTTCCCAACATGCTGATAAAATGTAAACCAATGAACATTAATACAGTGAGGGAGAACGCATGTATTTGTTGTTTCTGGCAGTGTATCTCATTCAGATAATGGGAATGTAAGAGCATTATTCACCCCCACAAGTGTTTACGCACATACCAGGTGGTGCTCTTTCTTCATGGCAGCACAACCATAGCATTAGTATATATAAGTAAAGGGGTGAGAGGTAAACTCCAGGATGTGGATGGGTGCATGAGACCTGTCCCCTCCTAAGAAAATATATAAATAGCACAATTCACTGCCAACCTTCCAAATAGAACCCACCACTGTGCCGCCCTAAGGTAATTAGAGTGGCTGGCATTTACACATTATCTAACCTACTTACAACTTTCACACATCTAACAACTACCCTTCCAGGCCACTACACTCATTGGACAAATACCTTTTACATGTATCCAAACCCAACAATTCTACTGGCAAATCATAACTCTCCCACCACTTTGCTAAATCCTGGAATTCCATCCCACTAACATTACAAGAATATTCCCTAAGATCAGTTAAAACGCAGTTAAAGTCCTTCATACATAGTTGCCAGATCTGTACATGTGATGTTCCTGGATAATCTCCAAAACCTTACTGTCATCCCTTTTTTATGTAACTGGCCATAATACAGCTACTTTGTCACAGTCTCCAACTATCAGACTACCATCTACTCCTCTCCACTAGTCTTTCCATCTCCCTTTTACCTGGACCTCCTCAATATTCCTTAATAATTTGTAACCATCTTCATCCTACAACTACTTCACTGTCTTCTACTAATATCCATTCCATTTGAAAGTAATTAGACTCTTATAAGCTTGATATTAGCAAATATTTTACTGTATTCTTGTTTTAAATGCCACAATTTCCGTCATATCTTTACTATTTATGTATATTAATTTACTGTTCTTTGGATGTGCATTTACTACTATATGTATGTATGTGATGCCGTGCACTGGCCCAGTAATCAAGGAGCCTCAATCCTCACCATTAACACCAATGAGGGACGTGCACATTGGGATGATGACAAGTACAATGCAATTTCCTTTAAGAGCACACAGAGATCAGAGTCAGTCTGGGGCTGTTTTCTCTCTCTCTCTCTCTCTCTCTCTCTCTCTCTCTCTCTCTCCCTCTCACTCTCTCTCTCTCTCCAGATCCCCAGTAAGGCTTCCCACTAGCACAGCTATAGAGTGGAGTCCTTAGCCAGGGTTCCAAGCCAAGTCCTCCCAGCACTCTTTCTGTCCAGCCAGTGCTTCATATCCCTGCTCAAGTAGCTGACACACAAACACACTTTGAGATTTGATTTATACACAAGCATACACCTGGGGAAGTCTGGCACAGGTTTACTAGCTATTCCCTCTTCTGCCCAGACCATAAGGTAGTTAGCACTGCCACCAGAACCCCTACTTATCAGCTACTATAAGGCCCTTCCAAATGGGTGACCAATTCCACTGTGTAATGTTACTGTTATCCAAATGGTAAGTGTGACCAAACTTTTACGGCTATTCTAGAGTGGCCTATACAGTGTCATCAAATACATCAAAGTACTCTATGAGCTTAAATATCTCTACACAAAATCAGCCACCATTAATAGGTTTAAATATATTTAATAATAAATAATAAAAGCACAAGACACTACTCTTTAACTCAGCACAGTGTTCATAGTCACAAAAAATACTTTAAAATAACATAGTAGGGCAGTCTCACATAAATATAGAAAACATCTCCACTAATCTTGCTATATTCCTGTCTATCTCTAAGAGAAACTATGTTCTAAATGTCTTACTTACAGAGCAAGGAAAATACAGATGAGAAGTGCTGAAAAAAAAACCCCACTGAGATTAGCTATATAGACTGAAAATCTTTAACTGAGTACTTTCGCCATCTCATAAAACACAGGACTTCTTCAAAATGCTTAATGGTAGGCACCACATTTAAATAGCAGACTATTCAAATAAAAAATGCAATCTTATGCTAAGAAACTGCAGTTATAGTAACTTTTATTTTTATTAGCCTTTTTTATCATTTTAGATCATGAACCTTGTGACTACCGGAGGACGGCTCAAAGAGCAAACTGGAGGTCAAAGAGAATAAGTAGCAGATTAAATTAGAAGCAGCTCATCTTCCCAGGCTCATTGATATGATAAATGACAAATGTGTTTTTTAAACTAAGAGCTTGCAGAAAATAGCAATAATTTTATTATATAAGCAAGTTTACAATGTTATGAAGTTATACATTTTTATAATATTTTAAGAAGACGATTTTTAGCAGAGATCATAGGTTGGTCAAACAGTATGATGCACTGAAGTTATTCCAGATATAGATCACCAAAGACAAAATCTCATATGATATCCTAGCCTACTCTAGGTCACTGTCTATATCCCAAAAAGCTCACAATGCATTCTTGAACATACTACAGACACCTACCATCCAACCTAACACCCTACTCATGGGAGACTTTAATTAGCCCTCTATAGACTGGGAATCCAACATATACTCAATCTACAGGCAAAGAGATTCCTGGTCTTTGTATATACTAACACCCTTGTCCAACATACTAGATATTGTACTCAAAAATCAACTCCGCAACTACAGGAAAACCAGTAACACTTAAAAACTGTTACAAGGCAAACTAAGTGAGGGTTTGTCAAAATTCAGTGCCCCTCCAAACCCCAAGAACATAGCAGCCTATTCTGAATTGCTCTCAGAAACTCTGCAGAACTAGGTCAATGGCTGTATAGAGGCTGCTGTACCTACCAGAAGTAAGCCAAGAAACAAACCACCCTGGTGGCATCCAAAATTAAACAGGATTTATAACAAAAGAAAAAAGATGGCGAAAATCAGGAAGGGTAATTCCCATAAAGATAAACAAAGCCAACTTTGAGGTTAAGATAGACTCGCAGGTGAAAAATAACCACAAGTCCTTCTTCAGCTATGTCAGAAAAACCAAGGAAACATATAGCAATGTGTTGAACTGATGATTAATGATGTCACATTCACTGAGCCTGGCCATATAGTGAACCTGTTAGCAGATATATTCATTTTTAACTTTACCCCCTATCAACCCCAACCATCCTTCAAGAAATACCCTCAAACATAACCCCTCCAGCTATGACTAGGGAGCATGTACTGGCTGCACTTGCTAAAGCCAAATATCCAGCCTCAGTAGGCCCTGGTAACATCCCAGGATGTCTCATGAACAGTCTAAGTGACTTATCAGGACCCCTTGAGTCATTATTTATCTATAGATTTAAAACAGGTTTTGTGCCACGAGAATGGAGGACTGCAACAGTCATTCCCCTTCATAAGAGATGGCCTTCAACAGATCCTGGAAACTACAGATCCATTAGTCTGTCTAGTCTTATTTGCAAAGCCATAGAAAGAATTATTATGGAAACTGCCAACAAGGACTTAGGAAGCCTTCAGATATTGGATCTATCCCATTTTGGCTTTATCAAAGGAAGATCATGCTTACTTCCTTACTTCTTTGAAAAGGCCACTGAACCAATGGCTGAAGGGAAAGTGTTGCATACAGCCTACCTAGATCTGGCTAAAACATTTGATAAAATACCCATTCGGTCAATGTCAACAAACTTATAGAACAAGGTATAAACCCCTTTCTAACATGTAAGGTAGCTCACAGGTAGAACCCAAGAGGTTAGGATCAGTAAGGCCACCTCCACAAAGAGGCAAGTCAACAGTGGAGTCCCTCAGGGCTCTGTGCTGGGGCTGCTCCTCTTTGGCATCTACATCTTGCAGGTCAAGGCCAATGTCAAGGGCCTCCAGTTGATCATGTTCACAGATGACTGCAAACTGGGAATTTGAATCCCCCCATGAGGAGAACAGCCTTCAGGAAGGTCTATTACAGGCAAATGTTTGGTGTCAAAGCCATGCTTTAAAACTCAGTGCTAAGAAATGCATTAGTGTAGCTTTTCAGAAGTCAGCTGTTCTAGGTAATCAGATCATCAATAAAACACCCCTAAAAGTCGATTCATTGGTAAGGAATGATGTAAATAGTAACCTAGCCTTCGACCAACATGTATCCAAGGTAGTAAGAAAAATCTTTCTATGTTGCTTAACTTATAAGCAAAGGCATGGCATCTGGGTCCAGAGAGGTCATTATACCACTGTACTCAGCCCTCATCAACCCTATCATAGAGTATAATGCACCCTTTGGTTTGTACCTTACCAGACATATGCAGGTTCTTTACAAAACGAATACAGGCAGTAAGCAAAATGTCCTATGCTGAACACCTCAAAGCATTGTCTCTTTATTTGTATCATACAGACTACTGAGAGGTGATCTTTGTCTGGAGTGCAAGGCATCCCTGGACTCTGTTTTAATAAATCTTTTTCACATCTGTAAAACAATGGCAATGGAACTACTATATAAAAAGACCTAAATTTGCTTGCAACATAAATAGGACATGTTGGAGTGACAACTATGTTTCTCAGAGAATTCCCATTCTCTAGAACAGGCTCCCTATCCATGTAAAGCAGAGCTTCTCCCTAACCCTATTTAAGTACACCTGGGACCAGTGGCTGGGTAATGGGAAATTCACCTCTAGTTTGGTGCCTATGCCTCTGATGGACAGAGGCAGTCAGTAAATCATCCCCTATATAACTTGTGCGTCACATTTGGATTGCACGGTTAGGCTTATAAGATCCCTAGTGGTCATAAGCCTTGTAGATACCTATGAACCTATGAACCTAACTAAGAGATACTAGCAGATCCCTCCAATGGATGATGCCAAAGAAATGACAACTTTTTTTTCACACCAGAAGGTTTGTTACAAAATACTACCCTTACTGTTGCATTGCATATTCCCCCTGCAGCCTTTCAAAGATTAATAGCAAGAATCCTAAAATCCCTCATCAAATATGCGGCTTACCTAGACAATGCAATAATACATAACAATGAATGGGACACCCATCTATTTATTTTTCCTATTTGTTGACTGGGTAAGTCCATTAAGCACAGTTGTCCCTTTACGGTTTCAACCCAGAAACACTACTACATTAAGTGACTTGCACAGGGTCACAAAATTGGCAAATAAAAATAGAAGCAATCAAACCCTATACCCTGAACACAGAAAGCATGTGATTAATAATACAGAGTTTAGTTCACCATGCTAACTGTCAGACAAGCTAGCTAAGGCTAAATCTGTACTAGAGACCCTGAGACATGTCAGGTTAGCAGTGAATGCCTCCAAGAGTAAGAGTTCCTGGCACCAGGAAGCAAGTTAGACCATTCTTGGTTTTAGGAGGGTAGTAGTGAAACTTTATATCCCATTTTGCATCACTTGCTCACCTTCTTACAGATTTGAGCCATGAAAAGATCCCCCTTAAAGGTGAAGTAGACTCTAAATCCAGGTAATGCATTTAGTCTTTTAAAAAGAACACTGTGTTCAAAATCTGGATTAGCCTTTTCAAATTTCAAGTTGGCATTTTGTAATGTATCCTGATATATCAGAGATAGACCTAGGAGCTTATCAAATTCCTTTGTTCTGAAAGGACATGTGACATGCCATTTTTTTTTTTAAGTTGAAAATTAAGCGGTGCAGAAAGCAAGCATTCCAGTATTGAAAGGAAATGCTTGGAAATCAAGTGGACATTGTCCTCACAAAAGTACAGTTCAAATTTATTACAGAACATGCCCCACTACTGCAGCTGAATAGCTTGCAGGATACAAACATAAAACTTTGTAGGTGGTCATTTTTTCTTGCAACCTTCTAAATGTAGGTAAAACATAGAACAGCCTCAACTCATCATAATATAAATTAACTGTTGAAAGCTTACAGCCTATCTATTGGGCCTGAAGCCAAGGAGTTCTGACTGAAAAAGAGGGGCTCTGTAGCATACTACCATAAAATGTTACAAAAGTGAAGTAAAGACTGTGCAGAAATAATGTAAATAGAACTGTTGTATTTAAATGTGATATGAGCAGTTACAAATAGAACTACTTGTATCATATTTAAAAATAGTGATACAAAAAATTGATTTTAGAACAAAGATACCTGTATGCATTAGGAAGAGAGGATTCCTGCATATCTCAGTTAACAGAACAACACCAAAGGGTAAAAAGGTCACGCAGAAAGAACATTCAGTAAAAACTGCAAAAAAGACTCACCCAAGCTAAAGTCTTTACTATGTAATAACTTAAACCTCATACAGTAGAGGCTCATGAGATATATGCAAAAGACCATTTAAGGACATATCAGCAATTCAGCTACATTGCTTCTGCCTTCTTCATACCTCCCAACTGTACAGATTTTTGCCATATTTGTTTTGGTCTGTTCCTCATAAAAATTGAAGTTTTCTGGCAAATCACTGAACTGAAATCAATAAATAATGGCATACATTTAAGTTGTAGACTTCAGATCTTTCAGAAAATGTATGCTAACACAAATTCTGTTATTCTAGCAACTTTCTAAATTTCTAAGACCAATGTTTAAAATCTGTCTCTATTTGGTGGCCTTTGACCCCCGATTATTTAAGGCTTTGTCCAAATTTCCTCTTATAAAAGGTTGAGAGATATGTTCTGAATGTAACATGCATACATTTTTACTTTACTTTTTAAATCTTTATAGTTTGATATATTAAAAGGCTATTTGGGTATTATAGGACAAGAAGATTAACCAAATAAAGAATACCAGGGTACTGCACATTAATTGAGCACGTGTGCAGCAACATTATTAATAGTTCATATCAAAAGTTTAAGGATTGTTATTGTGAAGTTTAGAATAGTAAGAATTCAAGTACAAAAAGGATGAATATGTACTAATTCTAAGATTGCAGTGCCTCTGTGTGTTCCTGCTACTCTGAGGTGCAGTAATCTAACAATTAGTATATATAGACAGCAAGATTGTAGAGGGGGTCGTGCTTTGTTGCAAAAAGATGCTTTAAAAGTATAGCAGCAAGTTTCAGAATTCTGAATTTTTAATCACATTTGCATTTTAATTTGTGAAGTGTAATTTGCAGTATGAGGTCTTGCATTTTTCAATGGGAAACCCAGATGATAAACAATCCATTGCAAAATGACAAGTCAGTAAAATATGTTGGTGTAAACAAGAACCCTATAGGTAATGAGAAGCATTCTAAAATATGGAGGTTTCTCTTCAATAAATGTATATTCCTATCTGCACAGAGATATGCACCACCCAGAAAACAGATGTCATATGCTTCAGAAAACTGTCAACTCCTTTGACTGTCTCTGATTTATATATATATATATTTTTAGTAATAGCCTGTGTTGTGATGAAGACAGACAATAAGTAAACATTTTTTAAATTATATGAAGTATTTTTAAAGTCATTTCCTTTCTTTTGTTCTTTTCAGTTTTTATTTTCACTACTTCCAGTTCCTTTGAAAGCAAGCAGCATCGCAAAATGCATTAAAGTGACCATTCGCAGAAGCAAAACTAATGCTTTTTCGTGGAAAGGCAAAAATATGTGAATGAGATTAAGAAAAAAATTGTGAGAAAAAAAGATCACAACATTATCTGGCCCCTGTATCATCATGAGAAACAAATATGTTGATGGCAAAATGTGCAGCACCTGGACCACCTAATCTGTCTCGTTTTCTATCTACTAGATAATCTGCTTGCATAGCTAGAAACATTTCTTTCCCTCCCCATATGAAATGTCAGTAAGTCTGTCCCAGTGCATTCTTGAATTACATTAGCTTTGTTGACTGAATAGTATGTTTAGGAAAATTACTGTGGCACAGCAACCTTTCTGTAAAATAATATTTCATGATAGCTCTTCTGGCTCATTTATCTTGTGCCTTCCACTGTAGGTTGCCACTGTTCTGCATGCATGTTGGTAAGATAGAAAATGCTAGGGTTATAAGGATTCTTTTGAATGTGCTTAAAAGTTTCTGTCAAATCCCTCATACTTCTGCCTTAATACAAGTTTACATAATTAATTTAGTAATACTGGAATCTATCACAACTGGGTTCTTACAAACATCGTAAGTTAAGTTCTACTAGTCATTTTCTAATGATTGTGATACTATTTTATTTCACCTCTATGAACAAACTCTGTCATGTCCAGTTGTGTATCATTTCATTGAAGGTAGCTTTGACTGCAAGAAAAAAACTATGTTAAATTGAATGAAAGTACATTTGACTGCAGGTACATTTGACTGAATAGCCATTTCCTTGAAAATTGTGAAAGTCAATAAATGGTATTTCTGGTGTCATTTTTTGCACATGTGATTTATTAGGGGACATAATTTAAAAGAATTTGAGTGGATTGGCAATACCCACTGTCATGCTGTACCAGAGGATTTGTAGAAGTTTGTGCTTCTGTACCAGCAATGATTCACTGTGTATGGTGTTTTTCTTTTCTTTTCTCCACTGTTGTGCAATTGTGAAGTTAGAATATATAATTAAGGGTAGTATGGAGGGTGCAAACAACTTTTTTGTGGTGTATATTTTGTGTAAAAGTTTTTCAAAGAAATGGCTTTCCAGTCAAATGTATCTGCAATCAAATGTGCTTTCAGTCTTTTTTTCCCACATATGTGCCACAGTCAAAGCTACATCCAACGAAATGATAGACAATCGTCATGTCCATATCTTTGCAAAGATGAGGTCTCATGAACTCCATACAGTACTCAAGACAGACTTTTACAGCTTGGCTGTTTAAGTGGTAATAACTGTGCATTCTGGGTAGGCCTCATCTTACATTTGATAGTTGTCCTTGCAGCTCCCTCACTGCTGTTTTGCCTTTAGGTTTTCTGAAATGTATACCGAGGGACCTTTATTTTACTTTGTCTTACCAAAGTTTACTCTTAGTGCATGATGTGGATTAAAAACAGCTGGAATAGTGAAAAATCAGGCAGAAAACTAATAAACAAATAAAAGAAAAAAATCCTTAAGGTTTGATTATGCTGAAGAGAAATCTAATTTGCCAACCATGTAGAAAATGCGCCATCATGAAAGAAAAAGCAGAGCAAAATACAGAAACTGAAATACACTAAAGTTTTAAGTATTTCAAATTCTGAAATTTATTAACAACAGCAAGTCTGAGACAAAACCAATTTTCTATCCTGGAGTGCAGATATTGAAATGGTCCAGCTGAAATAGCCTACAATCTAATAAGATATAAAGGTAAATATAGTTTTTAACTTCAACAGACTACCTCTCCTACTTAAATAAGACAGCAATTTCCCAAGTAAACTTTCAAAGACAAATTTAAAAAGAACTGCTTCTAATTACAGTTATTTCTAGTGTAACTTTACAACCTAGTCTGTGAGGTATTTGTAATCGGATACCTTGCAATATATTATCTTTGCTGGTGTGGTTTGAAATCTAGTATGTCTACAGATACATGGAAGGCAGAATTATCTGAATGTATACAAAAGAAGCAGATCTGCAAATGGAAAAAAAATCCTCAAGCATTTAATCTAGGAGATGCTACTAATCCTCTGTAAATCAGCCACTACAATGCAATCAGGTATGAAGATTTTTAATTGACAGATGGGTGAAAAGCCCAGTGGTGACCTAATACTCCATGCAGTGCATCCGGTTTTCTTGCCTGCATTGTGCCGATGACATTCTCATTTCCTTTTAAGGCAGGTTAATTCATCATCGTAAATGCTGTTAAGCTTCACAGTAGTCATTGTCATGAACGATGCTGTTTGTCAGGAGATTGCATTCTGTTATCTTCCTCCTAAAGACTGAATTTTCATAACCTTGTGATGATAAAAAGCAGGACCGCTTAAAATATTATTATTGCTGTTCTTTTATTCTAGAGTTAAGATAATCAGACATTACCTTTACTATTGCAGAAATATGCCACTTTGGCATATTAAGTAGTCGTACATCACATCTCAACAAAAACGAAAATATTGTCTTAATAGCCATCATGTGTTTTTATTGTGAAGGTCATAGAAAGCAAATAATAGCTAAAAAAGCCCTGCTAGCAGGTTAAACTACTCATGGTGGCAAGTCAAGTTAGATTAGTTATATGAATAAATTCATAGAGTAGAGGGCATAGTGTATGCACCTTCCTGTGTGACAATGCAACCGCTGCATAGTGATGTGATGTCATGGTAATAGACCATGATACATGGAGAGAAGGGGTTGTTTTACAGGCATAGTAGTGATAGCTACACAACCCAGAATTTTATTATAATCATCTAACAATTTGCAATAAAGTATTTTTTAAACATATATTTCCTTATAGGTGAATATAGAAGGAGGAGATTCATTAATGAGTAAAATTATTATGTAAATCATTGCACATTGCACACAGTAATGGGTAGCCAGTGTGTCTAACATGATGTACTATCAATGAAAACATGGCTGTGCAGGCCATGAATGAATTTCTAAGAACCCAATAGGGAAGCAGCCAGGTTAACTGTGGAACTATAAATAGTAATGGTAAGCATGTGGTGGCAGGGGATTGCACGAGTCACAGTTAGGAAGGATGCTGGAGCTGAGAGCTGTAGTGTCCCTGACAGTGACAGGGGAAGGCAGCGGAGGGCATGAGCTCTGATCATTGACAGTTGAAGACATTCAGCTGCAGAATTCTGATCAGTAATGTGTAAGGTGTGGTTATCAGAGAACAGATGCTGCTGATGGAAGGAAGACAAGGGCAAACTGTGTCCATAGGTCAGATAGAGTTGGTAGCAATGCAAGACTCCATTCATTGCTGAGATAAGGGTCTTACAGAGGACTCACACTGTCAATAAGCACTTGTGTCTGGCTATGGTGGTTCTGAATACTGTATGTACAAAGTAGAGAAGTGTTAATGGTGTTATGTGTTTTGCAGGGCACTGAAACTGAAGATTCTCCAGATATTGGCAGACTGGTGAATTTTTTTCTTTTTTTGGGGGATAAGCAGTTTTCCAGGTTTTCCTGGTGGATGTCCTGACACCTCCATCAGAAGTGGAGATGTCCTTGAGTAATGTTCCTTCACTGGCCATATATAACAAGGATATTTTCAGGTGAATGGCAGTGATCCATTTGACAGAAGCAAGCTAACAACTGTCCAACTGACAAGAACATGAAAAACACCATAGTGAAAGAGTGAAAATGGCTCTGCATGGGAGGAATCAGCCCTAGATCTGATTAGACTAAATATCTGGCTCCCACTTCCATGAGAATGTGGGATGTCCCAAACAATAAAACTAGACAGTCTGTGCCAATGCTGTTTTGTACTCTCTGATGGAAGTGGCATTATCACAGCTGTTTTCGTACTCTCAACATAATCCCTGGTATTTTGCTAAGCATTAGTGCACTGGTAGTGCTGATATCTTCTGGAATATTATGAATTATGAATCAAATGGCAAAAATAGTTTGCACTATTAAACAGATTCATGAGTCAGAGCCTATGTGTCCATATAAAGCGTGATTAGATATGGAAAAAAGTATGAGGTAAGCACATAAAGTTTATAGTGACGACACCAGATAAATGAGCTAACTGATCAAGTCAATGACCAGAAAACAGTTTAAGCTTCAGCTGACCTTAGGTCAGTAACAGAACAGGTAAACAAGCAGTTTTAGTAAAAAAAGTAATGACAGTGCCAAGCCATTAAAAAGCAATAAAAATTACTGCTGAGAGAAAGAACTTAAAAACTCCTTCTTTCATTAAAGGCCAACAAAAAGTACAAAAGCGCAGCAACATTGCCATAGTTTTCCTTGGCTTTTAAAACATCCATTTAGAAATTAATACAACAGCAGACATGATACAATGTCAAAAAAACACATCACATTACATTTTAGTAGTTAATTGCTAAAGGAACCATTTGTTAGTGCAGCTGCAAGGACCTGGGCCAAATGTCTGGTCACTGACTGCTCTTTACTGTTGTACTGTGTACTGTCTAAGAAATAATTGCTGGAGGCAATTAGCTCTAGACACAACCTGAAATGCCTTGTACATCCCTGTAATAAGAAAGGTAATTTTATATCAGCAGAAACTCAAAATGTCATAGTTTTACCTGGAGAAGAGAACCCTTTTCAATTAATCATTCCCTTTAAAGCATTGTCTCTTCTACTTTTTGTAGGGACATTTTGCAAAATTGTCATAGTACAGTGCAATCACACTGAAAGCACTCAACCCAACTCTGACTCAACCCGTACTGCTTTAATTGTTTCCCTTGACATCACCCTCATGCCAAAACTGTTCACTGTAGCAGTTTCCGTGCTGTTTTCTTAGCAACCACTTCTGCAATGCATATCAAAGGCTATGGTAAAATCCAGATAAACTACATCTGCCAGTAATTTCACAGCAAGTTCTCCTGTAACCCACTAATAACAGTGTAAAAGTTTTGCTTTACAGCTGCCTCTGGCCATGAACTCATGATGGGTGTTGATTTGCAGATATTTGCCTGGTAGGAATTCACCCAGCCTTTGGATCAAGATTTCATCCATGATATATATTTTTTACCATTATAGTTAAGCTAACAAGAATATAGTTAGTTCCCTGGATGTTTCCTGTACGCGCTTGCTTAACAGTCTCATTTTGTCATCATGCATTTCCCGGGCAGTTCCACACTGTGCAATGATCTCTTGAAATATTTTGTCAGGGAATTTATATACAGACTAGACAGATTCTTGCGCATCCTGGGATGCAGTGAATCTAGTTGCTGTGCCGTACCCTACCTTACAGCAGTCAGTTTTATCTGTCCCTCCCTCTTCCTCTTCCTCTAGCTGGGTGTCTGCACATTATTTTCATACACTGCCCTACCCCCCCTCCATGCATGGAACCCTCTCTTTCCTTTCCTTATTAAGATCAGGACAGAATATTCATTCAGTACATCTTTATTCTAGTGTTTTTTGTCATCAATGTTTAGCTCGGAAAGGTCTTTCTTACCTTTTCTTTCTGTGATACACCTAAAATGTATGTCTTCCAATTTCTAATCCTTTCTACCAACCTCCTTTCACCATTCCCCTTTGCTGACCTTACTTCCTGTGCCCCCCTTCTGCTCGCCTCCTTATATTCTACGTCCTCTTCCTCCCTGCTCCTTCTCTTACATCTCTTGTGTGCTCTCTTTTTTGTCCTCATCTCTGGCATTCCATTCCTATGTAGCCACAATGACCTTCCTCCTTTTTATTTTTCATTTTTTGCCTCCTCCTCAAACCATTGTCCATAACTTTGAGTACCCTGTACTTGACCCATTCCTGTTGGTTGTTCACTCTCACAATATGTCACAGACTCAAAGTTCATATTTGCCACTTTTTCCAGCTCATCATAAGCCACTCCCATAAATCTGACATCATTTTTGCCTTTGTATTTATACTGTAAGATGATCACTGTTAGCTAATAGCACCTTCACATGGACATCTCACATCCCCTATGCACTGGTTAGGACTACAATCAAAATGTTGTCTTTTCTTGCTTAATCTGGTGCCAGTTAGCTATACTCACCATTGTCAATGATCTCTTTCACATCTCACTCTAGAATCTTCCAGTCTTGGCGGTTTCATGCCCCCTATAAGTATAACCATTTTCATCCTACTATCCCTTAATTAATGCCTCATTTCTGCATCCTCATCATTTTAGTTCTCTACCAGATCCTCTTTCCTCAACCTTAGGCACCAGTATTCTTATCTTACATTTTGTTCCTACCTGCTCACTTGCCTCTGCATAGGGTAGTTTTTCTCCTCCTCTGTGATCTCACATTTGCTGCTGTCTTTTGTCTCCTGACATCCATTTCTTCTTTGTCATTCTTTACCTGCCTAAGAACATGTTTCTCTATGACCAATCACCTTTTGTCACTGACTCATGTTTCTGAGATACCATCAATATCCATCTTCCACTCCTGCATTTCTGCTTGCAACTCCTCATCTCCCTATTCTATTCCTGAGGAGCTTGAAGTGGAGTGGTTGAAAGGTAGCATGATGATCTTTAAAAGACAGAATTATCTCACAGTTAACTCATGATGATTCTACGATGTGACTGTGAAGAAAGAAGTAATTTCTGAAGTATTAGAATAGAGGGCACAAATGAGATGCTAGAAATTTTTCTGATTCTTTACTTTAATACACAATAAATTAAATGCATATTAAATAACATTTTTGGCTGCCCAACATCCTTTACAGTATCTCTTTTTCCATTTAACATAATGTTCAATGGAATATGACTGACTTTAATATCTTCAACTTTTAAATCTATGCCAACATGTTCCAGTCTACAAGTCTTTCATGCATCTTATTTTTAATACTCCCAACATTTCCCCTCAGTTTCTCAAAAAACACAATGATGTTTTCTCCTGCTTCACTTGTTTAAATTTTGAAGTCCAATTTTTTGTATACTCACTCAATCAGTAATTGTATTTTCTTTTCCACAAGTATGATAAATTTGTACAACAACTTGAAACTCTCAAAGATTAAACCACAAAAATGTTCAGTTCCCATATGTAGCAAAGTGTGCATGTCCTGAGGCCTAAGATCTAAGAGATTTACTATTTTGTCCTAAGCCACTTATTTGTCTATTTGTAAATCTTTGATCATTCATGCCCTTAACACTGGTCTCTGGTTTACTGCCAACACTGTCCCATTCATCCTTCTCTCTCAGCAGGAACAATACAGAACATGCCTCCTTGTGACAGCTCCACTTCCTGCCAGTCCAGCACATATTGCATCACTTCCTACTGCCATTTCATTGCATACTTGAACCATTTAAACCTCGCACTGCTGATCCGTTCCTTCTAGCAGCAGAACACACCTCTTCATTATCTCTCCTTGAGAAGCAGCACTATCATCTGCAAGCTCATCCTCATTCATTAAACCCAATAATTTTGCATCATCCAGTCCTCCTTCTGTAAGGAGATTAACAAATGTCTCCTCGGACTGCTGCAGCACCACACTTTGTTTGTTATCCTCACACAATATCCAGGATTCAGCAGCAGTGAATGCAACAATCTCTCCTGTGTACTGACAACTGTCCATGCTAGTGTTAGCCCACTGGCATTGCTATCAAAAATGTACGGGACTGAATCCACTACCTTGGCCAAATGTGCTCTGGTCTACATTAACATCATCTTGGGCCTCCCTTGGAAATAGGCCTTAGGTCTACCAGGTTGAACTGAGTCAAAAAAAACATAACATTAAGAAAGTAAATAAAAGAAAAACAAGACAGGAGATGTGGCACTTCTGGCACTGTGGCAAAGAGTGATAATGCAATAACTATGACCTAGCTTCTTGAATTATTTAATGGCTCTGGACCTGGAAGATCCAGGTGGGGAGAAGGTAGTAATGAGCAGCTCCCTTACCCTAGAGGGATGGACTGATTTGGCAAATGCTAAATATAGTACCTTGTACTGGCAACTCTGTGCCACCTTCCTGGCCTTACCTACTGCCACCACAGCTGCCTCCTCTGAATGATCATTGATGCCTACTTGTACCATAGAAAACATCAACCCTTCCCCCTTAGTAACCATCTTGGTCACATCTTCCTACCAGCAATTGGACGCTTTCAGATGAAACAGACATAACCAGAGATCTAGGCTTGGCTTACTATGCTGATGATGGAAGCCCTCATAAGCATGTGAATGGTAGGGCCGCATACATCAGAGGAGCATAGTAGGCCCCCCAGGAGTGATGTGCGCATCAGTAACTGAGATGTGGGGTTAGGGAATGACAGCCTTTGCAGGATCACTTTTTACCCTATGGGGAATGAATGCGTTGATTGCAGATGGCTTATGGTCAGCAGGCAGTGGGAAAATATGATAAAAGAGATACTACTACATGTTCAATCTGTTTTTCAACTGTCCATGAAATTAGTGTCAAGGTTATTGCAGAACTGTTCTCATGATATTGACATTTAGTCCATTCCATAGGGTATTTTATAGAAAATACTGAACAGTAGTAGTGTCTAGAGATTGATTGGCCTGTGTGTTTCTTTTTTTTACAGTTTTATGTAGATCAGCATCGAAACACATGGAGTTACTAAGACAAGAATAGAAAATTGAATCCCGTTATGTGGACAGTAGTTAAATATTTTTTTTATTTTTATATTGAAATGAATGAAGTGTTATGAAAAGAGAACAAATGTGGAGGGTTCTGAATGAGTCTTGCATAGCAGTGTAACATATTACTTTGTTGTTCTTGTGTTGTTTTGTGGTATATCCATAGGAAAACACATGACTAATTACCATTAGCCACTCTCCTGGATTGCCTCATTGTCCTGCAATATAGCATGACATTCAACAGGACAGCCCATAGTGGTAATATTTTCTCTATGTGGAAATCACTGTGACAGGGTGTTCTCTGAATCTGAAATGGCTACCATGAGGACTGGTTGCTTGTAGTAGTGCATACTGTTCGTTGTAGCTCTTTCTTAGTTCCAAGATTTATAATGGAAGCTTTAATTGAAAAAGTGCTTTCTTGTAAGGGACATTAGAGAGCATGAATTAGAAAGTGACTACTAGAATTTAAATAGGATGAATATTAAGTGGGGGGCATGAAAGGCTCCCAACTGAAATGCTGACACTTGTAACACCATGTGCCAACCGACAGACAGAGAATAAAAATGAAACTGCAGAAGAGCAAATCCTGAACCTTACTCTTCTGTAAACATGTTTTTTTCAGTGAGGACAAACTTACATATACCAACTCTGAGATCACCATACATCAGAGAAAAGGGATTTGTCTGCCAAATAGCCATCTTGTACCATGACATGTATCCACCTTCCCCCTTAGTAACAATTGTGGTCATTGCTTCACATGCCTTGTTAAGTCTATGGCTTACAATTGGTTTCATTGTAACCTGGTCTGTTCCATCTACCTCCCTTAATATCAGGAAACACTTTTCTTTCTCTCCACAATGGCCTTCATCTCTTTCACAGCTTGTCCTATGTTGTTACCCTTTTAATTTACAATTTCTTCTCAGGTTGCTCTCCATATTTGTATTCACTGTTTGCACTGGTCATCATTATTCCTATACTGTTTCTCATCCATTCTGCATCTTTCACTACTCTTTCCACAAGACTTTACCACTCTTCTGTCTCTTTTAGGCTCTGTCACTGACAGCTAGCTGAATTCCCCTCTCTCCCCGCTTCTTATCTGCTCTCCTTTTGATATTGGTTTCTGCATGACCACCACTGTCTTTATCTCCAGTTTGTCACTTGTAACTGCTGTCCAAGGCTGATATTAAGGGTACAATCTAAGCACTTACCCAGACCTTTAAACCTGCTATAATTACCAGTTACTAGAATATAAGAACGAATTATTGACAGACACGTGTTACACTAATTTATGAAGTATGAATTATGCATCTGGAAAATATGTAAGGCTGATTATGATAAATTGTATTTTTTTCTGACTACTTATTTCAGAAATGCCAATATAAGTGTTTACATTATTTGAATAGGTTGTTCAGTTGCTATTGTTTTGAAAGCATATACAAGTATAAACTCCAACCTTGTTCCATTCGCATAACTGGAGAATAAATGAAAAAGAATATTATAATTATTTTTTATTACAAATGCTCCTTCATACCACACACAATATCTTCCTCTCTTTTACTGTTGTCAGATCTCATCCAAAGATATTATCCCTTTACTGGAAAAAATACAGCTGGATGGTCCCCTATGTATAGGCAACCTCCATCCGTGCTTTATATATTATCGTTGTGACTTCAATGTTGCACCCCTGAATCACATCTTTAATCTTTGTCTTACTACTTAGCATGATATACTATGTGTTTTTAAACTAGGAAGTTTAACTATGTATTTTATTGCTTTTAATGTGTATTTACAATGTAAAGTATTGCTTGACGTAGTATGCTTTTAAACATTTGAATAAGTTAAATTATTTAATTGGACAACTAATGAGAAATGTTTGAATACTAATTTTATGAGCAAAGTAACTTGGAGGTTGATTCTGATGAAGTCTCCAGAGGGGAGATGAAAGCGTTTAATCCAGTTTCTGATGCGTTTTGATATTCCACGTTGTGTCTTTGTGTGAATAAATTGGCTTTCTAACTGTGAACTTTCTAACTTGGCATTTATTTGTGGAAGTCAGTTCTTCTGAAAAGCAGGAGGGACAGCCTTCATTGGAGTCAGCACTGTGGATTATTTGTTTTGTGAGCTGTGTTTTGTGATTACATGTCAACCATTTTTCCTACCTGACTACTGAGGAGTCCCTCAGAGGTATGGATAACAGTTCACTACTCGGCGAACTTATTAAATTGATTCAAAGCTATTCGCAACCTGATACTCACATTTTGAGTACAGGAAACTCTATTCCTTGTGTGCAGACCAGTCCTAAACAAACGGTGGATTCTGTGATGATGTCAGACAGCAGAGATGAGAGGCAATCTACGTCTAGAGAGAAAGAAGGGACTAATACTTGTTCTAATTCTACCAATGGCCCTACTAACCGTTCGTTAAATGGTAACACTAATCAGAGAGACAGAGAAAGAGGGTTTGGACATTATTTAAGTGACTACAATAACCTGGACTTTCATCAATGGCTTGACAAGTCGTTTACACATTCTGGAACCAAAGGAACCAGGCAACGGAAGACAACAACAACATTTAATGACAAATGTAAGACTTTAAATGCCAATTTAACCAAATATAAAACTTTAGCTTTGGACAATTGGTATTTACAATGGTGTATTGAGGAAAATATTGTGCCTAAGGGGTTAAGGCTCAATAGATTTCCTAACAATACTGTTAAAGATTCTGAATTTTTTAAAACTGTGATGGGCATTTTAAATGATTGCGGTATACTAATTTTGAAAGCCATGGTGCACAATAATGATGAATTAATGGAGCATTGTAAGAAAACCATTGATGTGTTAAATAAGGAAATAAGTGATGATTTACTGTACAATGTCACTGAATATAAAAATGATTATTTAAGGGTGTTGCCAGATGTGGACAAACTTAGGGTAAAAAATTATAAAAGGAAGGTCTCTAAGATAGAAAGAGATTTACATGAATATGAACATGGTAGAGCTTATTTTTGTGAGACCAATACCTATTTAAGGGGTAACAGAAGTTCCTGTTCTGGTTATAATGAGAAATCAAATTACCCATACAGGAAAAAGAAGGACTTAGGAACTCACCAGGATAACTACACGAGGGGGAGGGGGAACGGTGTAAAAACTAACATCAATGTTAAGAATGTTTATGAGGAAGCTAACAACAGACAGGGGAGCCCTTTAGAGGTGGAGGGGCCCAGGAGATCGAAGAGAATACAGAACTTATCCCAACAACCATCTTATGCAGAGGTGATGGGGAACTACGACCCATAACAATATGGGAAACCACAGCAAAGGATGTAGTACCTGTTTTCCCCCCACACAATATCCAAGTAGTTGGTTATGATAGTTTACCTAGGGAGGAGTCTGATTTCGTTTGGGACCTAACAAATAAGAGTTATATTGAAAGGTTTAATTCTGGGAATAGCATTGTTCACATGCAGAATAACTTTAACATATATAACTATACAGATTTAGTGGTTGATGAATGTTAATTTTTACTGTTCTTAAAAGGATTTACGTTTTTGCCAGTTAAAAAAACAAGACTGGAAGACATAGTTTTGGATATAAAACTATTTACTAAGAAATTAAACTTGGAACACCTATTTAAAGATGTACCTACAACCATTAAGGGTTCCAGGTTAACTAAGAGGAGTATTTTCAACCCTCCATTGCAACAAGATTTACAAAACTTTGAGATGTGCATAACTAGTCAAATTAAGAATGGTTATGGCATAAATATGCATGACCACTCCAATCTGCCCCCAAAAGAAAGGAAATTATTAAAGGAATTAAGTCATAATGACAAAATTAGAGTTAGGAAACCAGACAAGGGGGGGGGTATGGTGCTGATGGAACAGTGGGATTATACAGCCAAAATGCTGGGTATTTTGAATACCGAAAATAGGTATGTACTTGTATCTAGAAATGAACTTAATATTTCATATAAGAAAACTGATTTAATACTAGAAGATAATTTGATGCAGGGACTTATTGACATACAGTTATACGAGTTCCTGAGAGTACAAAAGCCCATTATACCAGCTATTTTTGGGATCCCAAAAGTCCACAAAGGGGTGGAAAATCCAACCCTGAGGCCCATTGTCACCTCCCAGGGATCAAAAACACAACCATTAGCCATTTTTGTGGATGCAAAACTAAAAGGTTTTTATTCCAGATATCCCCATATTCTTATTGATTCATGGAATTTTTTGAATAAACTTGGAACCACAGAATACAATGAAAATATTATATTTTTAACCATTGATGTTAAAGATTTGTTTTCTGTGATACCCCACAAGATAGCACTAGAGTGGTTTGGGAAGATGTTGGTTGAAGTCGGTTTCTTATCACCAGATGACTTTAGGTTAGTGATGGAGAATATGGAGATGGTACTAAAATACAATTACATTTATTTCCAAGGGAAATTGTACCATCAAGTAGATGGGGTTGCCATGGGGTCTTCCTGTGCCCCCCATCTACGCTAATATAATAATGTTAAACTGGGAGAAACGGTTTGTACTTACATCTCAATATACTAAACACATCCACTGTTACTATCGGTTCCTGGATGACATATTTATATTATGGAAGGAATCTAGTGATTTAATCCCTGTTTTTATGGATTATTAGAAACCATACAATGGAATTTCTACAATTTACTCATGAAATAGGACTGGATGAGACCCATTACCTAGATGTTAAGTTAACTAAGGATTATACCAACAATGCCTTTAGGTCTGGTATTTACAGAAAAGAGTGTTTCTCCAACTCCTATTTGCACTGATAGTGACCATCCACATTTTCTTAAGTGCAATATTATGAAGGGACAGATGGTTAGAATAGCTAGGATGACATTTAATAAAACAGATTTTTTAAATGAAATTGACTATGTTCACACATTGTTTGAAGAAAGGGGGTATCCGGATGAATTAATCACATTAAAAATTCTGTAGTACAAGTATGGGGGACTATCTACCTACCGCCTACTCATCAGTGGAGAAGTAGTTGGTGTTAGAAAGAAATCAGTGGGTACTGAATCCATTACACCACAGTTACCATATTTGATTCTACCACACCATTCAAATGTAGGGTGGGTTAAAAAATGTATTAACAACACATGGGTTATGTTTAAAAGAATGCCTAGTAAGGTAGATTTTTCCAGAGATCCCTTAGATACAGTTACGAGGAATTACAATTTAAAGGACATACTAGAGAAGAAAAAGAGAGACACTAGAGAAGGGGCAAGTCCCAAACGTGGTACCTTTAAATGTGGTAGATGTTCCCAATGCCCCTTTATAGCAGGATCCAAAGACTTAAGTATGCCCAGCATTTCTTATAAGCTAAAAAGTAGGACATACTATAGCTGTTACACTGGGGGGTGTACCTTGCCTATTGTATAGTGTGCTGGGCATACTATATAGGGAAAACTGAGCGTAACCTAAGACAACGCATATATGAACACATGTATGATATAAACAGAAAAAATGAGAACAACCCTTTCTATAGACATTTTTTAACTTGTGAAAAAGCTGGCTATAAATTTTGGGTGTTGGAGGAGGTGAAACAGAGTGAGAAGAGGGGGAGATTGGGAAACTAGATTAGAATACCAAGAAATGATATGGCAGTTGAGGCTGGATGCATGCAACATTCCAGGGTTAAATGACCATATCTCCATTACCCCAGTCCTCAAATGTTTAGCCTCCAACCCAAAAGGATCAGATTTATGAGCTATTGTGTATTATATTGTACTATATCAAAGTATATCATTTAATCAAATGGTTACACAGTTTTACATTTTTATGTGATAAATCTGATGTACATATATTTTTTACACTAAGTAGTCTATATAATAGAGTTATACATATGCTTAGATTAGATATTAAGCTGCTACTGTCATACAATGTGTTGAGGCAATATTGTGTATTTTTATAGTTTTACACTTTTGCATTATTATCACACCCTTATACAACATATGTGCAATTTATTTATTATATTTTTTAGCATGATATACTATGTGTTGTTAAACTAGGAAGTTTAATTATGCATTTTATTGCTTTTAATGTGTATTTACAATGTAAAATATTGCTTGAAGTACTATGCTTTTAAACATTTGAATAAGTTAATGATTTCATTGGACAACTAATGAGAAATGTTTGAGTACTATTTTTATGGGCAAAGTAACTTGGAGGTATGATTCTGATAAAGTCTCTGGAGGGGAGATGAAAGCATTTAATCCAGTTTCTGATGTGTTTTGATATTCCACATTGTGTCTTTGTATGAATAAATTGGCTTTCTAACTGTGAACTTTCTAACTTGCCTTTTATTTGTGGAAGTCAGTTCTTCTGAAAAGGGGAACAGCAGGAGGGACAGCCTTTATTGGAGCCAGCACTGTGGATTATTTGTTTTGTGAGCTGTGTTTTGTAATTACAATCTTAGCATTTACCCAGATCTTTAAACCTACTATGATTACCAGTTACTAGAATATAAGAATGAATTATTTACATGCACGTGTTACACTAATTTATGAAGTATGAATTATGCATCTGGAAAATATGTAAGGCTGATTATGATAAATTGTATTTTTTCTGACTACTTATTTCAGAAATGCCAGTATAAGTGTTTACATTATTTGAACAGGTTGTTTAGTTGCTATTGTTTTGAAAGCATATACCAGTATAAGCTTAAACTGTGTTCCATTCACATAACTGGAGAATAAATGAAAAAAGAATATTATAATTATTTTTTATTACAAATGCTCCTTCATACCACCCAAAATATCTTCCTCGCTTTTACTTCTGTCAGATCTCATCCAAAGATATTATCTCTTTACTGGAAAAAATACAGCTGGATGGTCCCCTATGTATAGGCAACCTCCATCCCTGGTTTATATATTATCGTTGTGACTTCACTGTTGCACCCCTGAGTCACATCTTTAATCTTTGTCTTACTACCAGCACCATGCCTAACATATGGAAATCTGCATTAGCAAAATCACTGCCCAAACAAAAGCAACCACTACTTCCATCACATTATTTCCCAATTTCAATCCTCCCAACCCTGTGCAATATCTTGGAGAACATTTTCTACCTTCATCTAACAGAATATATCACTAAATACCACCATCTCTCACAAAAAGAACATGGCTTCTGTTTGAGGAGGAGCATAGCCACATCCTTCTGTTCTGTAACCAATGGAATTGTCATGTCAGTGGACAAAAGCATGTTCTCTGGTATAATTGTTATTGACCTGACCACAGCCATTGGCTTAGTCAGTCAGTCCTGTCTTATAATCCACCTTTCAGAACTAGGCATTAGACCTGATGCCATCTCCTGGTTCTCACATTATCTCTCACCATTTCTCAGTAATCTATAACTCATGTACCTCTCTCTCTCCTCTCCACTACTTGAAGATGTACCTCAAGGATGTATTCTTACCCCTCTTCTGTTATGTATACACATCAGTAAACCTCCACTTGATCTTACTTTTCTTCCCCTCCTCTCTTATGCAGATGACACATTCCTCTAACACTCTAACAGCTTCTGAACTTTCTTAAGAGTGAGATCTACAATCTGACTTCAATCCGCTCAGTGAGTGTATTACTACTTAAAACCTCATACTAAATATATCCATAATTAAATGTATGCTTTTAGTACTAAACAAAAACTCTTCAGATCCAAGAAAACTTTAACAATCTATAATCACAAAAACAATCCCTTAGAGCAAATCTCCTCTTTCAAGTATCTTGTCCTGGTTAGATCTCTCACTCAAATTCCACCTGCATCAAAATAATAATCATAACAAATGCAATCCCCTACTTTTCTGAGCACAGAAAATATCCCCTTTTTTCTCACACCCATCAGATCACAATAGGAAAAGAGATTGTTGCCCCTGAACTCAAATTCAGCCTCCATCTTATATCAGCAGCCTCTACTAAAAACTCAACCCCATTCAAATACTAGAAAATGACATTTGTAGATTTATTAAACACAGCCCAAGAAAAGAATACTATTGTCTGACACTAAAAAAGGCAAACTTGCTACCAGTTAACTAAACATTTTTAATCTTTGTCTTACTACTTCTGTTTTAGGAGGAGCATGGCCATATCCTTCTGTTCTGTAACCCCTGATCTTAGGGTCACAGCTGTTTAAACTCCTACATTAAAATATCCTCTCCAGTTTCACCTCAGAACTAATAAGACATACCCTCACTTACAACTTAAGAAATTTGAACCACTCAGGCCCTAAAACACAAATACCACACTCTGAGCTACATATCTCGACTATACATTCTCAGTTCTTGGCTCGAATTGAGTCAGTTCCACTCACCTGAATCTGAAGGCTAATCTGCTTATTCCAAGCTCCATTCTCTACTAAAGTTAAATGTAATTAATCAAGCAGAGTGTGCCTGCTGCCCCAGGTACCTGTCTAATCTTCGAACGCTCAAAATTTCAAATGTTACATGGTTGAGACAAACGTTCGAAATTTTGAGTGCTCAAAGATAGACATTCAACAGCACCGTACAGTGCAGATAGGGAGAATTTCCCTTTTCTGCACTGAAGTGCGGTCACGGAGTTGGTATATTTGAGTAGGGGGGTGTGGGGGGTGCAGGGGGTCCTGTCCCCCTGCTTACATCAGTTACTTTTGTTTTTTTTTATTTTTATTTTTTTTATCAGGTAGTCGATGTTTCAGTACTTTGATCATATGGTGTCGACCATATGCTATTCGAAGTTCTGAAACTTCGATTATTTGATATATACCCTAAAAATATCCCTAATAATAGACTATCAAAGAAAGGAGGCAATGTAACACTCATGTTTAAGCACCACCTTAACATTCAAACTATCAACAATTCAGCCGCCTTGATTAGAAAGGAAGAAATCATATACACCTTTTTTTCTGTTTTCTTTTTTTTTTTTTTTTTATGTTTGAACATCCAAATGTCGAACATTTGGTCTCGACCATGTAATGTTCGACATTTTGGATGTTCAAACATTTAACATAGACCCGTTGCCCCTCAGGTCACATCACTTAAGCCTACCTTAACTCTTCTCTTCTCTAAGTCAATCAATAAAATCTTTTGCTCCTTTTACATATCTAACTTTTATACATATTGTAGATTAATACATTGGATTTACTATGCATCAGAATCATTACTCTATACCACTGCACTGTTTTATTGTCATAGGTTCATAGGTGTGTACTAGGCTAATGGTCCTGGAGCGTTTATAAGCCTAGCCCATAGGATTACCCTGGTGTTGTGCCACCTGACCTTAGTTTCCAGTACCTCTGTCGAGTAGAGCCACTGGAGTGATCCCCGTGGTGAATTTTCTATTTCCCATCCACTCATCAAGATTTCTCTTGAAGAGGGCCAATGAGGTGCTCTGTTTGACATGTATGGGAAGTCTAACCCATAGCATGGGCAGTCTTTGGGTTATGAACCTGTCCCTCCAGTACGTTCTGTTGATTGTGGTAATGAGGTTGAGGTCTATGGAGTGTGTGGTGTGGAGGGATTGAGATTTCTTTAGATGTAGCATTTCTAACAGAGATGGGTCAGACATGGCTTTATAAATCAAGCAGAGATCGCCTCTAAGTAGGCAATATGAAACAGAGAATAGTTCTTTGAGTCTGTCCATATAGGACAAGTGTTTAAGGCCTAGGATCCTCTTTGTGAGGTACTTTTGCAGCCTCTCCAGTTGTTGCAGGTGTCTAGTGAGGTACATGCCAAATGGGGCATTGTACTCGATGATTGGCCTAATGAGGGAAGAGCAGAGCGAGACAATGACCTCTTTCTTCCCTTCTGAATGCAAAACCCTTGGTAATGAGATGTGTTACATAGAAGGACTTTCTGACCACAGTGGCAGTGTGGTGGTCAAAAGAAAGGTTGCTTTCAACCTGTGTTACCAGATCTCTTATAGCGCCTTCTGTGTTCAGTGGACTACCATCAATGTGGTAGTTCATGGGAACTGGATTTTTCCCAAAGAGGATGACAACACATTTTTTGGCTTGAACTTAAGGCCATGGCTCTGACACAAGCCATTGGTCTCAGTGAAGCCTTTCTGTAGGATGTCAACATCACTTGGCAAGTTAATAATGGCTCCCAACTTGCAATCATCTGCAAACTTTGTCAGCCAGAGTCCATTCGTGTTAGACTGGCCTTCTGAAAAGTAGATACCAAACAGGAGATGACCCAGGACCGATCCCTGTGGGACTCCACTCATGAATGGGCAGCAGTCTGACTTGGAGTCAGCTACTTTCACACTGTGGGTTCTATCTGTGAGCCAGTTTACAACCCACCTGGTGATATAGGGATTGATGCCTAGCTTTGTGAGTTTTTGTATGATTCCTGAGTGGGGAATGGTATCAAAGGCCTTGCCAGATCAAGGTAGGCTGCATGAACCACCTTCTCTTTATCCGAAGCTCTGGTGACTGACTCAAAGAAGTCGACCAAGTTGAGCAGGCATGATCTACCCTTCACAAAACCAAACTGTGTGGGAGCCAGAGTTTGGAGATTCCCTATATCTTTGTTTATTAGGTCCATGATGATCTATTCCATAGCTTTCCATATTAGACTTGTCAGGCTAATGGGGCAATAGTTCCCAGGGTCTGTAGTTGCTCCTCCTTTGTGGACAGGGATGACTATGGCAGTGCACCATTCGGTAGGGACAAAGTCTGAGGTAAGGCTGTGATTGAACAGGACACACAGGTGAGGTGCCAGTTCACTCTGTAGTTCATGTAGAACACAGCCAGGGATATTGTCAGGTCCCATAGAAGCTGTATTCTTGGCCTTAGACAGTGCTGTTTTAACCTGTGCAGCAGTAATACTGGGTGCCTGGCAATCTACTGGTATTGTGATTGGTCCTTTAGGGGAGAGTTGGCACTGAATTTGTCAGCCAGTATATTGGCAATATCTGTTGGCTCGGTGTAGGAGGTACCATTGTGCAGTAGCTCAGAGCAAATTTGGTTATTGCTATGGAGGTTCTTTACATAGCTATAGAAGGCCTTGTGGTTGTCTTTACTATCTGATGCATTTCTATTTTCATAGCTAGCTTTACAGGATTTGATGAGGGATCTCAACTTTTGTTGAGGCTGATAAGGGTGTTTTTGCAGTCTTGGGACTTCACCTTATTCTGCATCAGTTTCCTCCTTCTGTTGTAGAGTTTGTTTATGGCAGGGGAATATCAGATTGGTTTCCTTTTTCTGGAGGAGAGTGTCTTGGTTCTATTGGGTATGGCGAGATCCATGCATTTGTGTACGTGTTCGTACAGTGCATTGGTGTATGATTCAGCGGTCATGCAACTATTCTCCATTTGCATAGGTGTCATGAAGTTAGCCACCTCTGTTCTTAGGAGCCCAAAGTTAGCTTTGGAAAAGTTTTTCATGGTGGTTAACTTTGTGGGGGGGGGGGGTGGATTTCCAAGATGATTAGTTTCTGGTCAGATCTAACCAGGGATGAGTTGACTATTGGTGTAGTGCAATGGTCACCCATGTTAGTAATGACCAGGTCAAGGATGTTGCTACCTCTAGTGGAGGAAAGAACGAGCTGGTCTAGGGCATTGGAATTAATGAATTCCAGAAAATGTTGGGCAAGTGTATTGGTACATGAGTAGTTTTCCCAGTTAATGGAGGGATAGTTGAAGTCACCCAGTATGAGTGTGTTAGGTTGAACCCTAATATTTTCCAGAGTGCTTAGGAACATAGAGTGAGTGTCTTGGGGCATGGTTGGGGACCTATAACAAGCTATGACCTGAATCGCTGTCTTACCCAGTGTTCACTGCACCTGAAGTATCTCTGATGCATTATGTTGGGCTACCAGTCGGAGGTGTGCACATCCTTTATGAATATGGAAACACTGCCACATTTGAAGCTTCAGTCCAAGTTCTGGGGCCAAAAGGTGTGGAATGAGTTAGAGCCTGGTAGTGCCGGGTTGCTTTCTGCTGCTTGAACCAGGTCTCTGATACAGCACAAATGTCAATGTTCTCCATTTTTAAGGAGTGCTTCGAGCGAGTGCATTTTGAGATTTAGACTTCTAGCATTGAGCAGCATGACCCTCAGATTGTATTTGTTTGTAGCGGTTATGGTGGTAATTTGGTCTTTGGAACACCACCTAAAAAAGGCACTATAGGGGTGACAAGACCCTTGGCCAGTATCCAGGAAGCCCAGGGGTGACAGATGCAGGCCTTCTCTGGCAAAGCATCGAGGTCTGTCAATTATGTCATCCCAGGCAGACAGATACTGGATCCCCTTAGAAAATCACCAGAAACTTAGCCAATTGTTGAAGTCAATCATTTTCTGCTTGTACTGTGGTATCATTCTGGGTGATGGTAGGATGTTGCTCAGGGCTAGGGTCATACCCATCTGGGCTATATAATCTGAGAGCTCCTCCATGTCTCTTTTCATGTTGTCCAGGGAGGTATGTCTCAGGTCATTCACACTCACATGTACAATGACAGAGTCATATTTGTACAAAAAACAAAAAAAGTCCAATAAACTAGATAAAATAATCAGCGACCAAGAGATATGAGTCAAAGTAAATAATTACTTAATTAGGATATTCACTTTTAATACTGTATTATAGCAACAAAAGGAAAAAAGAAAAACTCAAATTTAAAATCCAACAAGTTCATCAAGTGCTTTCGTCTCTGTAATCAGAGAGTTTATCAAGATAAGGACAGTCAGTAAATGAATTCATTTAAATAGCATACCCAGAATCATTAGAAGTTGTATCTGTGTCCCATCAAAGGACCCCATGTATTTTTGGTTTACCCAAAATACATAAGAGTATTCTAGACCCTCCCATGCATCCAATTGTGGATGGTCGGGGTTCTATTACTTACCCTTTGGCCAAGTACTTAGATATTAAATTAAAGCCACTTTTGTCGGATGAATCAAACCTGTGTAGGGACTCATGTGATTTTATACAGAGAGTTAATGAATTGGAATTTCTGGAAACTGGGGTCTTTATTACTATAGATGTTTAAGATCCATATACTTCAATCCCCCATGACATTGGGGTAGAATTGGTATTTGAGTATTTATTACAGAAGAGGGTGCCTCAGCCTAGTATTAATGTATATGAACAGTTATTTGATTTGATATTGAGGAATAATTGTATTTTCTTTAAGAATTAATTTTTCATCCAGACTGTGGGGGTGGCTATGGGATCTCCTTGCGGGGGCCTATATGCTTATATGGTCATGCTGCAGTGGGAAAATAAATTTTTGTTCAACTCACATTTTTATTCCCACTGCAGGATGTATGTGCGATTCCTGGATGACATTTTTATCTTTTAGGATGGACCTAAAAATACAATTTTAGAATTTTTAGCTTACATTAATGGTTCAACACCCTTTTTAAGATTTACCCACACAATAGGATTGGAAGAGATTGCTTATTTAGATATTAGACTCATAAAAGACATACCCACTAAAAAGTTTACATCAGAGATCTTTTGGAAGGAAACATATTCCAACAGTTTTTTACACTTTGATAGGTCTCACCCGTATAAACAAAAGAGGGCAGTAGTGAAGGGGCAGTTCGTTAGGGCTGCCCGGATAGTCTCTTGTTTTAATGCATTTCTAAGTGAATGTGAATTACTAAAGGAAATGTTTTTGAAAAGGGACTATCCAGTGAATTTGGTGAATCAGCTAATGCTGGAAGAAGTTAAAAGGGAAAGAGGCTTTTTAAGGCCATTTTGTCTTACAATTGTAATGTGTCAGAACAGGTGAGGGTGATTAGTGAGATTGATGGCTTACTGAATAAAGAGAGTACGATAAATACAATTTTTGAGATACAGAATAATAGTGGTCCAGAAAAAATTAACTTCCGATTAGCATTCATAACAACTTATAACTTGGCAAGTAAACAAATTACATACATTTTATTTAAAAATTGGACCATTGTGTCTTCTTGTAGTGAGATTCGACAATGCGTAGGGGTGAAACCCATCATTGTCTATAGGAAAGGGCAATGTCTTAAAAATTTTATTTTTGAAAGTAGTAGTAATAGGCATATGAAGGGCTCTATGAAAAAATGTGGCTTTTGTAATTATTGTGACTACATAATAGAAGGATCATCCTTCAATATAAATGGGGTGAAGGTTAGCCTTAATAGAACATGTTCCTGTTATACAGATAAAGTTGCTTATTGTGCCCTCTGTACAAAATGTCCCTATTTTTATATTGGGAAGACAGAGAAAATGTTAAAAAAACATATTTATGAACATTTGAGGGACATTAGACTAAAGAATGACACTAATGCCCTGGCAAAACATTGCAGTGAAGCACCAGATCATTCTTTTAAATTTACTGTGACTGAACCCTTACAAGTAGATCCAAGGGGCGGCCCATGGCCACTATATCTTGAAAGACAGGAAGCCCTATGCCAACTTAGGACTAATGCAACCCAGTGGCCCAGCTTAAATGAATCTTTTTCGATTACTTGCTTTTTGTAGTTAAAGGCATTGGCTAGATAATGTGATAGCAGTATTGAATGTATTTTGGATGTCTTTTTTAGGTATATTAGGCTAATAGTTGTAGTATTTTATCTGTTGTGTATTTATATTCTTGTATTTATAAAATTGTTTATTAATGCATGTTTTATATATAACTTTTTAAGAGGCTTGTTATATATAAAAAGGAACTTTTTAATATCTGTATGAATTGCTGTTATATTAGTTTAATATTGTGAATTTATTGTTGTGAATGGTTGTGGCTTTAAATGTTTCATGTACTGTATAATAATATTAGTGAGGACCATCTTCTGATTGGCTAATGATTCTGGGTATGCTATTTAAATTAATGAATTTACTGACTGTCCTTATCTTGATAAACTCTCTGATTACAGAGGCAAAAGCGCTTGATGAACTTGTTGGATTTTAAATTTGAGTTTTTCTTTTTTCCTTTTGTTGCTATAATACAGTATTAAAAGTGAATATTCTAATTAATTAATTATTTACTTGGACTCACATATCTTGTTCACTGATTATTTGATCTAGAGTCATATTTGTACCTGTTGTTGAGGGACCTGAGTGTGTGCATTATATGGCAGATCCTGGCAAGCTGACTGTTACTTTCTCCTTATTTAACCTAGTAAGTGGAACATCAGTGTTCCTCACTATCGAGTCACCTATGACTAGTGTGCTGGGCATGCTGTTTTGCCTTAGGGGTTTTGGTTGAGTGGCACACTTTTTAGGAGAGTTATGTGTCTTTTGATTAGTATTGTGCTGTGGTGGTCGAGTGCATTTCTGCCTTGGAGGTCTCCGCTGTTTGGATAGATTTTTATTGAGAGCCTCCGTGAAGGTGGGGTGTGGTTTGTGTTTTTATGTGAAGGCAGTGCTGGTGTGTATTCTGGAGGGCTATGTGTTCCATGTGATGTGGTTCAAGTGTTGACCTTCTCCTCTTGACCAGCTATTCTGGTCTTGGCTGGAGAGTGTGTGGCTTCCAGTTTGAATATATAAGTGCATCTCTCGTAAGTCTGAGTGTTGGGAGGTAAGAGGAGAGGGTTGTCGATGTCCATGAGGCAGTTGCTACATTGCCTCAGGATGCCCAAGTTCACCAGGTTAACAGGAGAAAGCACAGAGAACTGACCTTTAGACATGCCTGGAGGGGTGGGCATTAATAATAAGTACTGGAGCTGTTTCCTTGTAGAACGTTTAGTGCTGGTAGCACTTTTGTGTGCTACAATAATTGTAACAAGACATCTGGTATGGTAAAGTGCTGAACTAAAAAGCTAGTAAAAGTGCAGGAGAGGAGAGAACTAGCAGATCTAAGGGAAAAATTGAAGAGCAGACTTTGGCACCTCTCAGTAGCTTACAAACAGTCCTGGATACAGCAAATCTGTATCTGAACTAGACTAGTTAAAGGAAAGACGGGAAACAAGCGCAACATGGGCTTTTAAATCAGAAAGTTGAATGAGATGGAAAAACTGCCCAAATGGCCAATAAACTACAAATTCTGGGCCAAAAACCACTCCTCTTGTGGTAGATAGGCTACCTAGTGCTTAACACTCCCACTGACAAGCTAGAAGGCTTCCCTGTGACACAGAGAAGCTTGGGGGGCTCAGAAGCTTACAAACAGTCTTGGATATAGCAAATCTATATCTGGACTAGACTAGTTATAGCAAAGGTGGTAAACAAGGACAAATGCAGGATTTTAAGCCAGAAAGTTGAAGGAGATGGCAAAAAGTGCTCTAATGCCAATAAACTACAATTTCTGGGCCAGAAACCAGTCTTGTGGTAGATAGGCTACCTCGTGCTTACCACTCCCACTGATAAGCTGGAAGGTTTCCCTCTGACACTGAAGGGCGTGGGGGGCTTGCAAGCTTACAAACAGTCTTGGAAACAGCAAATCTGTAACTGGACTAGACTAGTTACAGGAAAGGCAGGAAACAAGCTTAGATTTTTTTTTTGTTACAGAAAAGCAGCTAAAACACCACTAAAAGCAATTCAAGTGCAGTGCAAGCTAGCACACTTGAGTGTGTAACAATATTAAAGCAATTTATTCAAACTTTATTCTGAATTGAATTCAATTATTGTTTAATTCAAACAGTTAAAAGTGCCAAAAAATATACTTATCAGCAGAGAATCAGACTCAGTCAGAACACAAAGTAAAGTGGAAAGGGAGAAACAGAAGATAATTCAAGGTTAAGGGCCTACGTGGGTTGGCCTACTTAAATATTCTTTCTGTATTAGGTAGAATGAGCTAATGACACTAGAGTGGGATAGAGCTGAATAGATGGGACTGGTAGGGATGACTGAAATCAAAATATGATCTCACTCTACTCGGTTGGCTGAGCAAATGAGATGGACTCAGGAGGAGTGTTCAAACACAAATTTACAGGAGGGGCGTGCAATTCACAAAGCCACCAAGATTAATACCACAACAAGAACAGGGAAGGAGGGTGGGAAACTAATGGCAGAGAGATCACAATATTCAGTAAAGCAAATAAATACATAGAAAAATAAAACGTAGTACTATAACACAATATTCAATAAAACAAATAAATAAGCAGTAAAATAAAATGCAGTACTATCTTATGACACTGCAAGTTTGTACTTATCTCAGCTTGTAATAAAGTTAATGTAGGTATATAACAGCTAACCAAGCAGCTCAAATATTCAGCTATTCAGCAGAAATAAATTCAGAGATGAGTGACAAAGACTTATAAGCACAGAGGCGCCCTCTAGGCTAAGAGTTCAACACCGAATATCAATGAAGTGAGAACAATATTTACTATTGTGCTCTTGTTGATTGTATATGTCTGGTCAGTTCTTGACCTGGGCCACAGTTATTGGTCAGACTTTAAAAGTGATCTAACCCAATAAACAAATTCAAATAAATAAATAAATAAATCTATAAAATATTTTGCCTCTTGTATGTTTTTGTAAAACAAAATTGCAACATGTTACTCTGGTCATTATAACATTGTGCAAGGCTTGGCAAGGCTACTATGTGTGAACCAAAACTGAAATACATTGCTCTGGCCATGTTTTTATACCACCACCATCAGTCATCTCAAATGTATACACAGTCAACAAAGTCGTTATATTTGCTGCATATAATCAGTCATCTCAAAGGTATACACAATTAACAAAGGTAACTGTCCTTACTGTCCCTTGAGTGTGTTAATCAATCATTATTCTAGCTTTGTAGGTCTAATGTGTATTTGTGTGAAATATGTTGAAATACTTTATTGTGGTTACTGTTGAAATGAAACAAGTTGAAACAGACCACTGTGACCATGCATTTCTTTCACACTCAGTCTTTAGGAGTGTTAACAGTCATCAAAGTGGCTATAACTTTGGGTACAGGGGATGTCTATGGATGAAAATGCCTGATCCTGCTGTTGTTTGATCAACTTAAGCAGTCATTAATCTAACTTCATAAGACTAGGGTGGATTATTGTAAAGAAAGTTGAAATAATTTACTGTGGCCATTTGTTTAGCATAAACATACATCTGAAGTGTACACTGTTAGTAGAGTAGTTGTAGCTGATAAGCATAGGATGCATTTGTGGATAAAAATGATTTACCCCTTTTGTCATGTGGCCTTGGTTAAATAGCTATTGATCAGGCTTAGCAATGAACAATGTCACTCAATGTACTATATTTACTGAAATCAGTGAAAATTATTGCTGTAGTTCATGCTTGTGTGTGCAGGGGGTTGCAGTGTGTCTTGCAATCTCCATTGTAGCCAAACATAAGCAATGCACATAACAAGTATCTATCTTTTCTAATCTGTGCAGAATGTGTGCCAAAGCAGCTATCCATTGGCACAGAGGCACAATAAGCAGCATTGCATCTCACGGCATTTAGTTCTATGGCTGTGTTCTCCCTGTCTTTGCATGGGTTTATTTGTATACTCTGGTTTCCACAAACAACCAAAAATATATTGAATATGAACTGGTTTCCTCCTTTTTATCAGCATGTGTATGCAACTTGTGGCAGACCTGGCTTGTCAGGGTAGTTGTCAGTGTGTGTGTGTGTGTGTGTGTGTGTGTGTGTGTGTGTGTGTGTGTGTGTGTGTGTGTGTGTGTGTTTGTGTGTATGTGTGTAGTCCCAGTGTGGGAGGGGGGAAGGGATCAAGAGTTAAGTAATTATCATGCAAATATAAGACATAAAATGTATAGCAATACATCTAGACATTCAACACATTGTACCCCAGCCACATAAAGGGATTTTGACCCAGGCTGTATCATAAAACATTTGCCATGTCTGCATGTAGTCTAAGCCTAGCACTGCTGCTGCTGTCTACACATCTTTCCACCATGGTGTCATTCTCTTTGCCCCTACTTTTGTTTTCTTTCCCACTTTCTCCCTTCAGTGTAATAAGTGATACCCCACTGTCTATTCCTAACAGCCTCAAGTCCTTTGCTCCCCCCTTGTTTTCCCATCCATCATGTCTACTAGCCCCTTTTAAGAATACCCATTTATCTTTGAGTTAGCATGATTCAATCAACAACACTATAAGTTCTTCTTAAATGTTGATGTAATCATATAGTTTTATTATATGTCATGAGTAACAACCTCTGCTTAATGAAAATATAAATTTAATAGTAACAATGTCAGTAATGAATTCAACTGAATATAAACTTTAGTAAGGGTAAGGTTTGCTCTGAAGGTTTCAACAAATGTAAACAGACACATGTCATGCATCTTGTATTTAATCACAAATTAAAAATGTTAATTGAACTATTAATCAAATCAACTGAAGTGTACATTTTGAAAGAACATCATGTAATATGATAGTGTTCAAGCATACAGGACAAACATCTATGCTGAATATAAACTCAGCAACAAAAACATTTAATAAAAAATCTATTTACCTATGACTGTCTGATATTTAAGTTTTAGACAGAAAAGGTTGAAAACCTGTATTTTACACATACTCTCAAATTAATTTGGAATTCCAATTTTTATACCAACAACACTTAATGACAACACAGAATCAGTGTCATCCTTTTTAGGATTTGATACCTAACAAAATTAATTCCATAGGTAATCATATCTGTATTTTCTGGAAGTGCCATAGAAAGGTCTCATTATATGACATGGAAATGTCATTTCATTTTGCCACCATAGCAAGTGTCACAACTTCAGACAGACAAATATATAGTTTGTGCTACTCTACTATGTCCCAAAACATAAAGATTAATATTTCTGCCTTCCCTAGTAATGTGTAGAAACTCATTTCTACTTAACATAAAATGAATTAACTAGAGTTACAGTATCTGACTGTAGCCTTTGTGTTAAATCAAGCAGTATTTCCTTCAAGCCAGGCAGTTCTAAATTGTGCGTTTCTTTGTCTCTCATTCTGTAACAGAACCAAATTTTCAACAGTGCTTCAGCTGTGACTTCAGAACTGTGGAACACCAGTTTGATCTTTTTGCTTTTTTAAGTCAAAGTCAAAGGATGCTCTGTGTATTGTGGCATCTGACACACTTTGATTATGCTATTCTATGATAATGTTAGTGGTTCAGCTTTGCAGTCACTCTTTCTCTAAGTCTCTTTCCATGTTTATTTTCTTCAAGGTGATTCCACCCATCTGGTATTTGACCTTGGGATTGTTGGACCACATGTAAAGTAACTTACAGCTTCTGTATTAACAAACTGCTACTATTTATTAGATAAGTTTCCTGGTCCCCTTAGATTCTCAGGATCCTTCCTTCATGCCACACTGTCCCCATATTTTAATGGCATTCACATAATGTTGCCAGTGTTCTGTATGTCTATCAAGGTATCTGATAAGAAGATGTTGAATGAACTTAGCCCAAGACTGACCCATCTGGGACCTCATTTACTGCTTTGTGTGTTTACTAGGTCATCCTAACCACCACTCTGTTTCTTGATGTTCAGATACTCTTCTAGCCATTTTGTGAGCATCTCCTACTCCAAGCCCTTCATCTTGTCTACCAGTCACTCATATGTGAGACTGGTTAAACTGGGTTCAAAGGTTTACTGAAGTCAAGATTTACAGCCTCTTCTAGGTTTCCTTTGTCAAATTCCAGCATATCCCACTGAAAGAACTGATAACATTGTACTGATATGGCCTAATTGCACAGATCTGTCCTTCAAATTCTTTACCTCTAGCAGACAAACTAGCATTTCCCCCAATATTTTATCCATAACCTTTCCTGTTAGCAAAGGGGATCTTATGAGTCTGTAGTTTCCTGAGGCAGTACAGTACATCCTTTGTTGTGTGGCATAGCTGAGGCTTTCTTCCAGCATTCTAGAAATTTCCCACTTTCAAACAAATAGGTTAAGATTCCTATTGTGAGATCTGTTACCACACCCACCAAGTTTGCTGAGTATCCCGAGAGAAATACAATTATAGCTTGTGCCTTTTCCTCTATAGATTTCTAAACTTCCTTTCCTCCAGCTTCCTAGACTATATCCACTCCTTCCCTCCTGCTCTTTCGGAAAGACTGAGGCCAAAAAAAAAAAAAACTATATATATATATATATATATATATATATATATATATATATATATACACATAAGTAAGAATTGCTATCTTGTCAGCACCCTCATGTGTCGCCATTGAAAACTTGACACATGATAGTGCAAGTCCCAAAACTCAAACTTTCAGTGCAATTTAAGATGAGTGACAGCAACTTTGAAAGTCATTCTTCATTTTTTACAGCCTTTTGCACCCCCTGATATGGCATAACTGCATCTCTCATGCAAGATTACTGTACCTCAGAGAAGAGGGAATGCTCTGAGATACAAAAAATGTGGAGCTAATTAATATTTCCCCATAAATAATTGCACTAAACTACTTGCAGTTCCAATGATCAAATTATGGCCTTTGAACATATAATGAGAACTCTATCCTCACTGTACTTCCTACCGGCCTTTTGTCATTTCTGAAGTTCTCATTTCTGTGTGTAAATAAATCTTTCTTCCCTATTTGATTCCCCCTGGAAACTCCTCATGCACCTTTTCCTTGAACTTTCTTACTCCGCTTGATATTCTCATCCTGATTTTCTCATTTTCTTTATCCATGCTCCTCCCCTTTCCTTTTCAGATTGTGTAATACCTTACTTTTGCTTTGGCAGTCCCCAGCTGAAACTTACAAGTCTTTTCCCTTCTCCTTGCTATGGTATTTCTTCCTAACTCCTTGCTCATAAGTTTCTCTGAGCTTTGCTTATTCCTAACCCATAACTTGATTGTTCCACCTGTTTGCCTCCATTCCTTCATTTTGCCTCAGACATTTCACCCAGCTTAGTCCCATACCTTGTTATGTTTGTCTATTTGCTTTGCCATCAGTCTTATAAACCATACAATTCAATGCTCACTGCTGGACTGAGATGCCCTTGAAGTCTGTAACCCTCCATCTTGATAAGTAATAAGTCCAGAATTATTTCTTTCCTCAAAACTTGCTGTATTCACTGAGTGACTCCTACCTAGTTTAGTGTTTTCATTAATTAATTTTACTTTCCAGATTTTGATGTATGAATACTCCAAATGTTTCCAACAGACTGAAGTCCTCCATAAGCATAACTTTATTTTCCTGTCCTAGCCTTTTCACAGCTTACTATCACCTCTCATCTTTCTGTTGGTTGATACACTTTATTAAATAACATCAATTACAAACCAATGACTAATCATTACTTTTACACAAAGAAAACAGACATTCAGAAAATGAATGCATTATTTCCCCAGTGCTTCAGCAAACATCTTTCAAGGGGGGAACAAACCAAAATAAACACTTTACAACACATTTTATACATTCTGTAAACGAACAAGCAGTCAGTTAAACAATCAATAGTGTATCATTGAATTAAAACAATAAGAACATAAAAGCAATAACACTAATTCAATCTATTATATCCTGGCCTACATTAATATGCTTTCATTATTCTAGCTATCATTTTAAAAAATCTTCTGAAATACGTAACATTACAGCAAAGAATGCCACTGGACCTCTTTACTTAATTCATTTGGGGACAATGTATTAAATTCTGACAGTAACCATGCTTCAAGTACATTCAATGCTATTAGCTTATATCTTCCTCTAAGTAAACATATACTTCCAAGAACATAAACGTAACCTATCTATTCTTCCCCTATGACATCATAGGGCATGGTCTGCTACTGCACTCTATGGCCCTCCTCTGTTTAATTCCTTCCATGTTTATCTATCTACTGAGTATAAATATGTTTTAAATATATATATATAGTGTGTGTGTGTGTGTGTGTTTAGAAATAAATGTGTATATATTTATATATATATATATATATATATATATATATATATATATATATATATATATATATATATATATATATATATGTATGTGTGTGTATATATATATATATATATATATATATATATATATATATATATATATCCATACATGTTATTTATTTATTTATTTTTTATTTATTTACATTTCTTTACGGGGAAATTCTGAAAGGACGCAGGTCCTTTTTCAGCGCAGGCCTGGGGAAAAAAGCTCCACAAGTACAAATAAAATATTTTACAATAGAAAGTGTTACACTCGTATATGATTTTACAGTAAATAACACGCCATGCAGAGTACACAACACAGTAGTAAGAACAAACAAGATGAAAAGGTAATGAGTACAAAGCAGCATTAGAACTGAGTAGACAATTAAATGATACCTAATGATTAAGCTGATAATAACGCTTTACTAAGTGGCTGGGAGTTTTGCTAGTTGGGGTTGGAGCAAGGGCAGAGCCAATGCAGTTTTAGGTGAGACTTGAGAGAGGTTTTGAATAGACTACTGGAAGGTAGTTTGGTTATTGAGGGTGGAGGTTGTTCCATAGTTTGGAAGTAGCTCAGGAGAATAGGGCTTCTCCTGCTGAATTTTTGGGTTTGGTGGTAAGAAGTACATTTTTGCTGTTGGATCTTAGGGGTCTAGAAGAAGAGTAGGGTTGGAGTAGGTTTTGAAGTGATGGGATCTTATGGGGGTGGTTTATTAGTTTGTGGGCAAATGAAAGTTGATTCAGGTGAAGAAGTTCAAGCCAATCAAGTTTCCTAAGTGATTTGCAGTGGTGGCTACGGTAGGATGCACCTATTGTAAACTTTGCAATTTTATTGTAGCAGGATTCCAGTCTGTTTAGGTCAGTCTGTCTAAGATTGGTTAGTATGGGGGAGGCATAAAGTAAGGTGGAGATTAATTAGCTGGAAGTTGGCAGTAGCGGTCCTGGGTGTCCTTGATAGGTATTTTTGTTTCTATAAAATCCCCTGAGTTTTTGATGAACTTTTTTATGATAAGAGATATGGGGAGGTCGACTTTGAGATTGTTTTCAATTTCCACACCTAGAAGTTTGGTGTGGTCAGATGGGGAGATGATGCTGCTATTTTTGGCACAAATGTTGAAAAGGACAGAAGATTGTATAGATTTGGAGGGTTGAAAGATAAGGAGTTTGGTTTTATTTGGATTGAGTAGAAGTTGGGCATTGGAGAGCCAGCTTTCTACAGATGTAAATGGCTCTTGTGTGATATTTTTGAGTTCTGGTAGAGTGGGGGCTGAGCAGAGGAGCGTGGAGTCATCTGCATATTGTATTAGTGTGGCATGTTTGGTGGAGGTATGAAGGTTGTTGATGAAGAGGGAGTATAGTAGTGGGCCAAGGATGGAGCCTTGGGGGACCCCGAGAGAGACTAGGAGATGAGGGGATAGCTGATCTTGCCAAACCACTGAATGCTGTCAGCCAGAGAGATAGCTATGGAACCCGTTGGTGGCAGAGTGTGAAAAGGAGAGATTATTGAAGACAGAGAGAAGAATATTGTGACATACCATATCAAAAGTTCCAGAAATATGGCAGAGGAGAATAGGCCATTGCTTTTATGGTGCAGGATTGTGTTTGTGAAGGAAAGCAGGGTAGTAGTGGTGCTGTAAAATGGCCTGAAGCCATGATGGGTTTTGGAGAGGAGATTGTTAATTAATAGATAGTTTAGTACCTGAGAGTTAATACATTTCTCAAGAATCTTGGAGAGTGGGTAGAGGATGACAATGGGGCAGTAGTTGGAAAGGTCTGTAGAGGAGCCACCTTTGTGTAGGGAAATAATGTTTGAAAACTTCCACAGAGTAGGCACACAGCTTTCTGATATGGAGCCATTAATTAATATTGAAATTGGATAGGCTACGGTGTCTGCTGTTATTTTTAGGTATTCTGAGGAAAGGTTGTCAACTGAAAGTTTAGTAGGCTTAAGTTTTGTCAGAAGTTTTTTTTATGTAGGAGGTGAGTACTGCAGAGAAGGTGAAGGGGGGTGGGTTGGGGTTGTGTGAGGGGCTAGTGGATAAGGAGACTTGTTGTTTGGATAAAGATAGAATGGTTTCAGTGAAGTGTATGTTGAAAGAGTCAGCTATATTGCTGGAGGAGATGGGAATGGTAGGAGGGGGGTACCTAGCTTATCTGGGTAGAGTATGGAGTTTATTCTGGAGCAGAATTGCTTAGGATTGTGATGGGAGGAGTTTAGGGTGGACTGATAGTAAAGGGCTTTATCTATTGTTGTTTGCTTTTGTACCTTGTTAAGCAGTTCAATAAAGGATTGTCTAGCAGAGTGGGTTTTAGTTTGGTGTCAGGGTTCCCATGCTTTGCCCCAGATTTTTATGAGTCTCTGGGTGGTTTTATTAGTCAGTAGGAAGTTTTAGTTCTGACTCTGGCATATCTTAGGGGAGTATGGGTATTTAGGCTGTTCAGGAATGTTAGACTGAAGAAGTGGATGGCTTTCTCTAGGTTGAGGTATTTTAGTGGTGTCAAGTTACAGTTTTGGAGGGAAGAGTTGAAGAAGTGGGGATTAAAGTTTGTTGTATTGTGGATATGTCTATGGATAATTTGATTGGCATTTTTTACAACGTGTTTTTAGGAGAAAAATGGGGGTATGGTCACTGAGGATGTCAGACAGACAGCCTGTTGTGTAGGAGTGGGGATCTTTGTTGACAAGTATCCAATCAAGGATAGTGTGGTTGTTGGGGTTTTTATTGATATGGGTGGGAGACTGTATTAGTTGGGAAAGACGATGAAGATTTAAGTGGATGGCTGGGTGGATAGTGCTACAGGATAGCCAGTTATTGTAAAAGTCACCCAGGATGATGGTTTCTTGGGGAAGAGAAAGACTGGCCCAATTTAGGAGGTATTTTAGAATAGAAATATTCTGGCCTGGAGAGAAGTAGCAGCCGATAATGTTTATGGCTTTATTTAGATTTAGTTTAAGGCTGGTGTATATGATTTCTTCCTTTCTAATCAAGGCGGCTGAATTGCTGATAGTTTGAATGTTAAGGTGGTGTTTAAACATGACTGTCACACTGCCTCCTTTCTTTGATAGTCTATTATTAGGGATATTTTTGTGGGTATATATCAAATAATCGAAGTTTCAGAACTTTGAATAGCATATGGTCAACACCATATGATCAAAGTACTGAAACATCGACTACCTGATAAAAAAAAAAAAAAAAAAAAAAAAAAAACAAAAGTAACTACTGTAAGCAGGGGGACAGGACCCCCTGCACCCCCCACACCTCCTGCTACTTCAATATACCAACTCTGAGATTGCACTTTAATGGAGTATGGTCCCTTTCCTATGCTGTAGCATGATCTCAGAGTTGGTAGTAGTGGGGGTGTGGGGAGCGCCCCCTGCTTAAACCCTTTTACTTCACTTTCCTTTTTTTTTTTTTTTATTGTTCGGTGTTTTGCAACTTCGATCACTAGTGTTTGATGTCTAATTATTCAAAGTTGTAAAACTTTGACAATTTAATATAGACCCTTTTTGCTTAAAGGTAGATGGTATTTGGTATTTGAGTGGGACTATTGGGATGTGGATTCTAGTGGCTGGGGAAGTGTAGTCGTAAAGTGGGTATTGGAAGGAGGAAAATATGAGGGTGCAGTGAAGTTGGTTGGGAGAGTTAATTATGGAGCCATGATAAGATGTCAGGTGAGCAAGAAGAGTGCAGGTAAAAAAAGAATAAATATGTTGAGAAGTAGCATGGTTGAGCAGGGCTAGATGTGTGGTGTAGTAAGGGAGAGTGCTAATGGGGTGGTGGTGTCAGAGTAGCCCTGGTTGGTGAGAAATTTGTGGGAGTGGCTATGGTTTGGATACATTTAGATATAGTGGGGGCAGGTGGAATTTGGGGGCAGGGTAGGGCGTGTAACAGAGCGAGACTTAATCCCTAAGCAAAGGATACAAAGGTACTTTACTAAGCTGTATTGTACTCTTAGGCTTTTCTTGTTTAATTCACTTTTATTGTTTAATTCAAAAATAACTTATCAGTATATTAGGTAGGTTTTTAGGGATTAGACTGTGGTTCTGCACTAAATTGCTGGTAAGGGGATAGGAGGAAGTTTAGAGTGGGAGAGTAAGGCAAAACAAAATCCTAGCATTGGCCCGATCGTGTGCGCACAGTCCTTTCTGTAACAATTTAGGTAGAAATAAAGCACATATATTTTATTTCTTTTTTGTTTCTTTGCCATGGTATAGGCCCCTGCTGTGCTACAGGCACTACAGGTAGTAGTCCACAGGTTGTAGGAGGATGGGGACACATAAGTCTGGTTGTAGGTGCAAGTTATCTGTCAGAGACAAAGATTAGAGAAGTACAGGGGTACAAGGTTAGGTGACAGATTATGGCAGCTCAGGGTAGTAGAGATGCAGTACAGCTATAACATTTACCAGACAACTTAACCTACGCTGCAGTTAAAGGCCCAATGCTTGTTTGATGAAATGCAGTAAGTAACAATTGCATTTGTTTGCAATAGTTAACTGTAGTCATCTTAGTATGTCCGCTAGCAACTACAACATTAAGGGCAGCATAAACAAGAGCAGACAGTGCTACTTCTTAGGTACAATTGGTGTAAATACACTCTAAACCCACAAAATGCTGTTAACGTAGGAGTCTGTTTGAAATACCTATGTTCTAGTTAGTTTACACCTACAGTGTTAAAAGACTGAGGTAAAATTATATATTAGTTTACATGTCATACTTACATGTGATTTTTACATTGTTTATACATACTTTTACATACACATGTTCTTGACAGTATTATCATTATCATTATTATTATTATTATTATTATTATTATTATTATCAATTTTAAAGACTTTTTTCTGTGTGGAATATATGTGTCTACCCCGTTTAAAATGAATGGTTAGTGTGAAGAAGAAGGTCTGTATCCAATGAATATGCTTATTTTAAGTTGTATTGGTCTATTCTATGTATTTGTAGAGTATTTATATGGAGGGAATGTAATGTAACATTATTCTAATAAAGTTTCATGGTTTGAAACGAAAAGCATTTTAATCTAATTAAAAGTTTTATTATGTGTCCATGGAAGAACTTGTCTATTTCTTGGTATCGAGAGAGGGACAGACCTTCATTGGGCTACTGTTGGCTGCTGGGCTGTATGGTTACTAGCTGATGGTCTCTACGTGTTTCAGCTAGTTCACCTTTGTGATTTTGAACCTATGTTCTTGTTCACAATACACACTTACAGCATGTGCCCATACCTTCTTAGCTAGACATTTCACATAAATATTAAAGGAAACAAATGCTATTCTGCCAGCAGTTACACAAGTATTCCGTCTGTAATGTTAGCATTAGGCAATATGAAGCAATTCAATTCTAAAGTAGCAATAACATGTTGGACATTTTTGTTTAAGGTTTGCTGGTACAGCAGTTGATTAAAATCCTACTTACATGGGTTGTGCACTCGATCGGCAATGCCAAATGAAAAATAGTGCCTTAAGTGGGGGTAGATGTAATCTTATTTGGGAAGGGGCTAGGACATTGTCAAATATTACTGGACATTTTAATCCCCAAGCAAAGGATACTAAGGTACGTTACTGAGCTGTATTGTACTATATACTATGTAGTATTGTATTGTACTATATACGCATAATATACATATATGTGTCTCTGTGTGTGTGCATGTGTGTGTGTGTATGTGTGTGTGTGTGTGTGTGTGTGTGTGTGTGTGTGTGTGTGTGTGTGTGTGTGTGTGTGTGTGTGTGTGTGTGTGTGTGTGTGTATGATAAGGACAGTAAATTGTTGCATTCAATTTCTATTATATCACTGGGTACACCACTATAACTGATCCACTTTGAAACACATTTTTACAATATGAACATCTTTTAGACTAAACTATAGAAAGCAGGTTGAAACAGTGTAGAAAACCATTACAGGAAAATCAAATACTTTGAAGGTAGTAGTTTAACACTTTGTGATTACACCTTCTGGTGTTGATAATTAAACAGTAATATGGCTTGAGCAAACAGGTCATAGAAAGGTTCATTTATTGTGTAATTCCTATGGTTTATATCCAGCTAACAACTGGATGAAATATTTATTGTTATACTTCAGGAGAAAAGGCAATTGTGTCACACAGAGGATGGATACATTTCCAAACTCATCACCACTACAATATTAAATCAGCTGCTAACTAAAATATGTTTTCAACTAATTTTAACTCATATGGGGAATTGAAATGCAGTATTGAAGTATTATATGTGTTAAGAGTATAAATTATCATTCATCTGCCTGCAATCCTTGTATAATGTCTAAACATGAACAAGTAATTTATGCTCCCAGGCCTTTGAGAGTTCAGTTATAGTTGAAGTACTGTGTACATGTTTTTTTATGCAAGTTTAATAATGTTTTCTGGTGTTTTCAGCACAACAAACATAAAAGAAAAAAATATAGAAGCTTGAAACTATTAAATGTGAAGTGCCAACAGAAAAAAGTTCACTAATTTTTAAGCTTTCACTTATGACAGGTAATAAGCATGAGAAAGCATTTCTGAGCTACAATAAATGCCCAAATGTAACACAAATAAAGACATGTTGCTCATCAGAAGAAATAATGCCAGCTTTCACTGTTTACCACTGACATAGCTTTTAAAACATATTAGTAAAGTAAACTGAACAACGGCAGTAGGGGTGCAAGCATTTACATTTTTGACCAAATTCATTTCTAATTCTGGATCATTTCCTGTGTTGATATTAAGCCTTACATTTTATAGTCTAAATGAAGACATTGGTGCCAAAATGGGCCTTCCAAAGCATGCAGAAATTCATGCCATTTGAAGTTAGAATGGTATTTTTTATCACAATCGTACTCCTGTGTAAGGCATTGTGCCCATTTAAGTGAGGAGTTGCTATAGCAACTAATTAACATTCAGGTAGTGTAAATGCAGTATTTTTCAGAGATGGAAGATGTGTGCCTTAACCTTTTCTTGAGTGATACAGAGTATGTATCATTTGTCAGCATTTATTGAGATAAATAAAGGCAAACTGAGCTTGGAGGTTTTTTTTCTATTCTCTGACGAGCAATGAAGTATAATACCACACTGTTCCAATTTGGAGGGAGAACACTGCTTGTAAAAGCTAAAAAGTAAACACATTGCAGATAAGCATTTTCCTTCCTATGCTGCCACATATACATTTTTCTGGATCATGCTTCTTTACCTTTTAACAACCATGCAGAGTTAAGGATTTTTTAGATCTTGTTCTGCATCTGATATACAAGTATGCAGGTGTCTACACTGTAAATTCCGCATATGATATAAAAGTATGTATGTGTGTACACTGTACATATCGTATATGATATACAAGTGTGTATGGGTGTACACTGTACATATCATATATGACATACAGGTATGTATGTGTGTACACTGTACATTCTGCATATGATATACAAGTATGCATGTGTGTACACTGTACATTTTGTATATGATATACAAGTATGCATGTGTGTTCACTGTACATTTCATATATGATATACAAGTATGCATGTGTGTACACTGTACATTTTGTATATGATATACAAGTATGCATGTGTGTTCACTGTACATTTCATATATGATATACAAGTATGCATGTGTGTACACTGTACATTTCGTATATGATATACAAGTATGCATGTGTGTACACTGTACATTTCATATCTGATATACAAGTATGTAGGCGTGTACACTATACATTTCTGTTAGAAAAATGTGTACTTAAACATATATGAAGTGCTAGTTTAAAAGCAAATAGTATGTAATGCATTTTATTCTATTTTACAATATGGCAGTAAGAATGATCTTACATGTAATTTCTTGAAGCTTTGGAGCTGCAGTGTGATTGAACTCTGACCCTGGCAGTAGCCAGCTCAGCAAGCTTATGTTTTTCACTAATGATTATCTGCTGGGTCAGGAAAATGAATGTATAAGGCATTGAATATTTTCTTCCTTCCTATGAGATAGTTGGCCTTGTGAATATTATCAGCACAGCTGCTAAAAGTAATGTTGCGAGAAGAACAAAGAAGTGTATTACAAGAACTGAACTGACTATTGTATTCGAGCAGGACTGAAACCTTGAAATAATAACATTTACAGAAAGACATTATAACTGACCAGGTGCTTTGCAAGGCTGTATTATTCTCATGGGAAAACTTTTAAAAAGTATAACCTCAGCACTTTCTTATGAATAGAATATTGTAGACTATAGTGATGTAGGTGTCCTGTGACTGACCACGTCAGTAAGGTGGGCACAGCTTGAATGTATAGAGTATAAAATGAAGAGTATTTCCTGTATCATGCAGACAGAATTAAATACTTGTACTGTATGTTTTTTTGCCTCCTGGTGTACACTAGTAAACTTTTGTATCTGAACCTCCTGTGTTGGTGACTGTCATTTTAAAAAGCCTAATGATTTTACAGTCTGATTTTTAATAATTTATTTGACAGTTTGGTCCTTTCGTGACGGAATTCCCTTGGTAAGCTACAGGTCAGAGTGTATGGGTGGTAATAAATCTGCGCAGGAGAAGTTGCCAAAATGGTTCTTCTTGAGTGAAAAGACCTCCAACTGAATTGTTGTGTGTAAAGAGGCTGTCCACTTTCTGATCTGTGGCCGAAGAGCGGAATTTGAACACTTTCATCACCAAGAGGCTCAGGTAGGAAGATTTTTTGCCTTTTTTCTGTTTTAGATCAGGGACTAGGTTACAGTAAACATTATTGTCATAGATTTGTTGTACAGATCAGGGACATTATTGTCATAGATTTGTTGTACAGATCAGGGACATAATTGTCATAGATTTGTTGTACAGATCAGGGACATAATTATCATAGATTTGTTGTACAGATCAGGGACATAAGAAATTACTGTATATTTTGTCATAGATCAGGGAAACAGAATAAGGTAGGCAGTTATTCTAGATAAACTGTGTAAGGAACCAAGATACCACGCGGTAAGAAAAGGGTTACGTAACATTTTCTTTGACATGGGTAATCAGTGCACTAAAACCTTGCAAGATCCGCCCCTAACCAAAGAGGCAAAATGCATGCAATTACAGCATGCTGATATGTTAGGTATTATACAAAATGTGTTAACAAATATGAATTTGATGGTAAACTAGATAAACTTACACTAGTTAAACTCCTTAAACAGCTTAAATCTGATGCAGGAGGTCAGGCAAAAAAGCAGCACCAACTAGGCATACCTCAAGCACACAGGTGGATTGAGGAAGCAAATTGTAGAAAAACAGAAGCTTAGAAATTCAAAAACATTTTTAGACAACAGAGTGAAAGGTCTGACAGACAGAATCTCTGAGAAATGGAAACTTAGAGCAGACTGGACTTGCATTAATCAATGCATACAACAGGAAAATGAGACAATAGATGGATATTATGCTAGATTATTAGAATGCTTTGAACAACAATTAAAAAATGCATTTTTGAAAGGTTGCATTGCCCCTATCAGTAGCTTTATTACAAAGCATATTATAGATCACCGAACAAGCAGGCTACAAGCCTTACATGAGTATGCTAGGCATGCTGAAAGACATTTTAATAGTAAAAAGAAAAAGAAGGCGCAAGTCTTCACTGCTGAAGACGGAGCTGAAGTATTTGTATTACAGTCAGGTAAAAAGGGCATCTAGCTAGGGACTGTAAACAAAATAAGAAAGCAATGACAGAAGATAAAGGAGATGAGGACTGACTATATGATAGTGAGGATACATCATATGAAAGTCAGGAATCACCAGTAACAGCTAGAATAGAAAAGACAAATACCAATGTAGTAGAAGGAGTAGAGGAAGTACAAATTGACTTAGATAAAAATGGAAATGAAATTTTAGATTTAGCATTGTTGAGCCTGGAGCTCTACCTAGCAGATTCAAAACCAGAAGTGACACTTCTGGTGGAGGGAAGGGAAGTCAAATTCCTGTGTGACTCAGGAGCATCACAGACTTTGATACACCCCTCCAACTTACCAGAACATTCTGGATCACCTGATTATATATTAGTAAACACAGCAAATGGACAGCTATACAGGGAACCACTCCCCCATGATATAGCAATAACTGACCCTGTTTCAGGTATGACCCAGAGAAGTAAAATAGTGGTTTCTGCAAAGTGTCCAGTAAACCTATTGGGCAGTGACCTTATGCAGATATTTGGCATAGCAGTAGTTCCAACTGTACAAGGTATGGAGGCACAGAGACAAATGGATACTTTTGTAGTGCGATCAGAGGGTGAAACCTTTTATTGGTACAGCCAAGACCTAGTCATGACTGGTCCAGGGGCAGTGACCAAGGAGCTGATGAACGTAGCCATCAGTAAAACCCCCTCCCTTGACACTAATCAACAGCATTTGTTACACTGTACTCTATATTACTGTACCACACCAGGACCTGATAGAGAGTATGAGCAAAAACTGTTTAGAAATCGTGCAACTAGATTGGTTTTGACTTTGTACAGGGATACTGAGGGGAACAGTGTAGTTAGCTGTTCATTACCTCAAGAATTTCTTGCATTGTATAGATCAAATCGGTTGCCACATGTTAGCTTTACAAAGAATAAAAGTGTTAAATGGGCAGACTTAGGAGAAAAAGTAACAAGATGGGAGAAACAGAATGATTTAGAGCTGTCAGAACAAGGGATACAAAAACAAAAACTGAATTGGTTGACACAGACGCATACAGCTGTACACTTGCAATCTAGCGAGGACAGCTGATTAGCATTTTTATTAGAAGAAGAAGAAAAGGCCTTGTGTGAAATTCCAACAACTCTGTGGTCAACAGGCAAGTCAGATGTAGGGCTTATTCAAACAGCAGGACCAGTTACAATTACCCCAAAGTCAGCTTTTAGACCACAGAAAAGACAATACCTTTTGAGAAAGGATGCAGAAGTAGGAATTAAGCCTATAATAGCAGCATTACTCAAAGAAGGAGTACTGGTAGAATCTCCTGATTCACCATGTGATACACCCCTATTTCCTGTTAAAAAAGCAAACGGGGAATGGCGGATGGTACAAGATTTACAAGCTGTAAATAATGCAGTAATACCTAGAGCACCTACGGTGCCAGACCCACATACTTTGTTGAATGATTTGGAACCGCAACAGAAGTATTTCTCTGTGGTAGATATTAGCAATGCTTTCTTTTCAATACCTATACATCCTGATAGTCAATATTGGTTTGCATTTACATTTCAGGGTAAAAGGTATACATATACTCGACTACCACAGGGATATTGTGAGAGCCCAACAATATTTGCACAAGAAATGGCTAGCAACCTGGCAGGATTGACCCCACCGGGAGGTAGTCAAATTCTACTTAATGTAGATGACATCTTGCTAGCAGCCCCCACCCAGCAGCAGTGCAGGGCGGATACTGTAGCATTATTAAAATTTTTAGCAATACAAGGACACAAAGTAAACAAAAGTAAGTTACAACTTTGGAGAAAACAAGTTAGATACTTGGGATATGTGATATCCAATGAAGGTAGAATACTAGATGAAGAAAAAAAAACAGCAATTTTGCAAGCACCCAAACCAACAACTAAGAAAGAAATAATGTCTTTCTTAGGTACAACTAATTTTTGTTGGAGCTGGGTACCAAATTATGCTTTGGAATCTGCTCCACTGACTGATTTGATATATAAGACACCAATGGCAGTGCAAAATATTTTACAATGGACAACAGAAGCAGAAATGGCTTTCTGCAAGTTGAAGCAGTTAATAGCTTCTTCATTAGTTTTAAGACTTCCAAATTATCACAAATGGTTCTTTCAGACCGTGGATTGTAAGCAAGGGTACATGACATCAGTACTGATGCAACAACATGGGGATAAGCAATGCCCCATAGCTTACTATTCATCACAGTTAGACCCAGTGGCGCGATCTTTGCCTCACTGTGTACAAGCAGTAGTTGCAGCAGCAATGGCAGTGCAGGCTTCGGCCTCAGTGGTGTTATTCCACCCTCTCACATTGAGAGTGCCTCATGCAGTTGCAATAATTTTACTGCAAGAGAAAATGGCATACCTTTCTCCTGCTAGACATCTTTCATGTATAACTATACTGCTGAGCCAGCCTCATATGACAATTGAATGATGTATGACATTACTTCCAACTCCTGCGGTGGGCACACCACACAGCTGCCTGCAGGAAATTGAACAGTTAGCTTTACCTAGACAAGATCTTACAGATATGCCCTTAGATAATGCTGAGGTGACATATTATGTGGACGGCTCATGCAGAAGGGGTCCTACAGGGAAGAATCTGGTGGGGTATGCAGTAGTTACAGATACTGACATTTTAGAAGCTCAATCCTTACCACACAACTTATCTGCACAAGCAGCAGAGTTGATAGCTTTGACAAGAGCATGTACTTTAGCAAAAAACAAGTGTGTAAACATATATACTGACAGTCAGTATGCTTTTTCTACAGTACATGTATTTGCACAACAATGGAAAAATAGAGGAATGATTACATCCAGTGGAAAACCTATTAATCATGCGCAATTTATTTTGGAGCTATTAGAATCTATTCAGTTACCTACCAAAGTAGCTATTTGTAAATGTGTAGCTCATACAAAACAACAGGATAAGATTTCAAAAGATAATGCACAAGCTGATGCAGCTGCAAAGCAAGCAGCCTCAGACTCAGAAACTTTATTTTTGAATGAGGAATTACAACCCTCTGAGATTTTAGATTTAGACATGTTAAAAACAATGCAGAAGCTTACTACAAAAGCAGAAAAACAAAAATGGGTAAAACGAGGTGCAATTCTTGAGAATGGACTGTACATTTCCAAAGAAAGAAAACCGATATTGCCGTCTAATTTATTTAGATATGCAGCTTTGTTGAGCCATGGGCAGTGCCATGTCTCAACAGGGGGGATGGTACAGTTAGTAAATCGAATATTCCAAACATATGGATACATAAATTATACAAAAAAAATGTGTGCAGCTTGTCATACTTGTAACAAGCACCATGCACAAGGAGCATTTAAAACCAAGCAAGGAAGTTTTCCTATACCACCATACCCGTTCCATACTATTTGTATGGATTTCATAAAATTAAATAAATGTAAAGGGTTTGACTCCCTCTAAAATGTTTTTTGGAAGAGCATATTGTGTGCCTCAGTGGAAAGCTCTCATGCCTGCAGAGCAGGAGGCTGTCAGTTCATTAGCTAATTATATAAAGAAACTGTTAATGAATAAATCTGTTTTGCAGTTTAACTCTTTTTCAGATGAAAGACAGACCAAACCGGTAGAAGCATCTGGTTGAAGGTGACGAAAAGGGTGAGTCCAAAGTGGGGAGGTCCGTACCAGGTCCTGTTGGTAATGCCTACTGCAGTCAGAGTAGCTGAGAGGACGTCCTGGGTTCATTTGACGCATTGTAAACCGGTAAAGAACTTTCAACTTGATAAGAACTTTGTGACTGATACACAAGGGCAAAATGGCCAAAAGTAAAGCAAACAGAAAAGCAGAGCAACCCCAGAACTATTGCATAATTATTTTGTTAGCTGTGCATTTGTTGACTATAAGTGTGACAATTTTTCTCTTATTGTGGTTTTTTCCTGCACTCAACCACACGAGTGAAAGTGAGAAGATGTGATGAACTGTCTATAGACTAGCATCCAAATTTTTACCTGGCCATGAAACGTGTGTATGCAGAGACTATGAACATTTCAGAATGCTGGGTTTGTACAGCTATACCAACAGCATATGGAGGACTGTTAATGTCCGCTGTCCCTCTGGGGATAAATGAGACTTGGGAAAATTTGCTTTTTGATACAGGAACTGTGAGATCACAGGACAAAATAGCTTTATTTTTACCTGTCACACAAAAAGGAGTTGTATGTTTCTACAAAAATGATACCCTCCAGGTGGGCTGGAGTAATTGTAATATAACAATGTCTTATAAATGTTACATTAAAGTCAGAAGTGGGGGTACTGTTTGTAATACTAACTATGATTCATATCTGAGTTCAATGAAAACTACATTAAATGCAGTATGTGACAATCCAGTCTTAACTAAACAATTGTCTATTAAAGATAGGAAAATGTTTCATGCAGGGATAACACGTATTAGTACCAAAGTAATGATTTTATTTGTGGGAAAAAGGCATATAAATGGTTACCTGAGAATTGGTCCGCAGTTGTTTTTTGGGTTATCTGGTTCCAGCAATAAGACATACTGCAGAATTACCTTTGGGTAAGATACGAAATGTAAGGGAAACAGCTCGAAAATCTGAAGGTCCAGTTAAGAAACCTGTGAATCCAGTTGGGAAGATCGAAGCTGGTTGGAAAGACCATAATTCAGTAAAAGACAAAAGTGAATTGACTCATATGGACTTGGGTAACAGTGTTATATCCTGGGCAGGAATACTACCAGCCTATGGAGCAGTCAAATCGATCTGGGAGCTGAGGAAGCTGTCGAGACTTCTCGAAGTAATGAGTAATGCAACTTTTTCCACCCTAGAATTGGTGACTGATAAACTGAATGCAATAAGAACTGTTGTGCTACAAAATCGAATGGCTCTTTACTTCACCCTAGCGGCAAGAGGTGGTACACGAAGAAGAATGCTGTGCTTTTATCCCTGAGAATCATCACGAGATAAATAAACACCTAGAGGTAATTCAGCAAGTATCAGCAATGACTAAACCAGGCCCAAACCCACTGATGGACTTTTTCCAGAATCTGTTTGGGGGGTGGGGTTCCATCCTAATGATCATTTTAATTGCTATTTGTGTGGGTATACTCCTAATAGGAGCATGTGTTTGCTGTGGAATTCCCTGCATGAAAAGATTAATCAAAGATTTTGTTGATATATCTGTTACTGAAACTTTTTACCAAGATATTGAAATTGAAAGATTGATTTCAGATGATGCTTTTTCTGAAGTATAGATTAAATGACTTGCCTAGTTAAAAGTCCTTAAAGGAGAAGGCTAGGGAACGATATGATATTGTTTATGTTTCTGAATAGAATAAAAAGTATTAAAAGGAGGGAAAATGTTAGAAAAATGTGTACTTAAACATATATGAAGTGCTAGTTTAAAAGCAAGTAGTATGTAATGCATTTTATTCTATTTTACAATATGGCAGTAAGAATGATCTTACATGTAATTGCTTGAAGCTTTGGAGCTGCAATGTGATTGAACTCTGACCCTGGCAGTAGCCAGCTCAGCAAGCTTATGTTTTTCACTAATGATTATCTGCTGGGTCAGGAAAATGAATGTATAAGGCATTGAATCTTTTCTTCCTTCCTCTGAGATAGTTGGCCTTGTGAATATTATCAGCACAGCTGCTAAAAGTAATGTTGCGAGAAGAACAAAGAAGCGTATTACAAGAACTGAACTGACTATTGTATTCGAGCAGGACTGAAACCTTGAAAGAATAACATTTACAGAAAGACATTATAACTGACCAGGTGCTTTGCAAGGCTGTATTATTCTCATGGGAAAACTTTTAAAAAGTATAACCTCAGCACTTTCTTATGAATAAAATATTGTAGACTATAGTGATGTAGGTGCCCTGTGACTGACCACGTCAGTAAGGTGGGCACAGCTTGAATGTATAGAGTATAAAATGAAGAGTATTTCCTGTATCATGCAGACAGAATTCTATACTTGTACTGTATGTTTTTTTGCCTCCTGGTGTACACTAGTAAACTTTTGTATCTGAACCTCCTGTGTTGGTGACTGTCATTTTAAAAAGCCTAATGATTTTACAGTCTGATTTTTAATAATTTATTTGACAATTTCACATATGATATGCAAGTATGTAGGTGTGTATACTATAAATTTCGCATATGATATCCAAGTATGTATGTGTGTACACTGTACATATCGTATATGATATACAAGTATGTATGTGTGTACACTGTACATTTCACATATGATATACAAATATGTATGTGTGTACACTGTACATTTCGTATATGACATACAAGTATGCACGTGTGTTCACTGTACATTTCATATATGATATATAAGTATGCATGTGTGTACACTGCACATTTCACATATGATATACAAGTATGTAGGTGTGTACACTGTACATTTCACATATGATATACAAGTATGTAGGTGTGTACACTGTACATTTCACATATGATATACAAATATGTATGTGTGTACACTGTACATTTCGTATATGACATACAAGTATGCACGTGTGTTCACTGTACATTTCATATATGATATATAAGTATGCATGTGTGTACACTGCACATTTCACATATGATATACAAGTATGTAGGTGTGTACACTGTACATTTCACATATGATATACAAGTATGCATGTGTGTACACTGCACATTTCACATATGATATACAAGTATGTAGGTGTGTACACTGTACATTTCACATATGATATACAAGTATGCATGTGTGTACACTGTACATTTGCACATTATTGTCTACATGCAGTGTATTAGCACCATAATGGTGATGTCATGCAGGTATTTATGGAGGCATGGACAACTGGGAATCCAGGCCCTCCATATCAGCTGCTATAATTCAAAAAAGCACTGACTGCATGATTTCACAATATTTCTCTATGGAATACAAACTAGACAGCTCATTCTGTATGACAAGTGTGTGTGTGTGTGTGTGTGTGTGTGTGTGTGTGTGTGTGTGGTCCCAGTGTGGGAGGGTGGAAGGGATCAAGAGTTAAGTAATTATCATGCAAACATAAGACATAAAATGTATAGCAATACATCTTGACATTCAACACTTTGTACCCCAGACCCCAACCATATAAATGGATTTTGACCCAGGCTGTATCTTCAACATTTGCCATGTGTGCATGTAATCTAAGCCTAGCACTGCCGCTGCTGTCTACAGCTACCTTTCCACCATGGTGTCCTTCTCTTTGCCCCTATTTTGGCTTTCTTTCCCACTTTCTCCCTTCAGTGTAATAATTGATACCTCACTGTCTATTCCTAACAGCCTCAAATCCTTTGCTTTTCTCCCCCTTGTTTTCCCATCTATCGTTTCTACTAGCCCCTTTTAAGAATACCCATTTTGTCTTTGTGTTAGCATTATTCAATCAACAAGACCATAAGTTCTTCTTAAATATTGATGTAATCATATAGTTTTATTATATGTCATTAGTAACAACCTCTGCTTAATGAAAATATAAATTTAATAGTAACAATGTCAGTAATGAATTCAACTGAATATAAACTTTAGTAAGGGTAAGCTTTTGCCTCTGAAAGTTTCAACAAATGTCAGCAGGCACGTCATGCATCTTGTATTTAATCACAAATTAAAAATGTTAATTGAACTATTAATCAAATCAACTGGAGTGTACATTTTGAAGGAACATCATGCAAAATGAGAGTGCCCAAGCATACAGGACAAACATCTATGCTGAATATAAACTCAGCGACACAAACATTTCATAAAAAATCGATTTCTCTATGATTGGTCTGATATTTAAGTTTTAGACAGAAAATGTTGAAAGCCTGTATTTTATATATACTCTCAAATTAATTGGGAATTCCACTTCGTATACCAACAACACTTAATGACAGCACTTGCAATAGAAACAATCAGTGGCATCCTTTTTATGATTTGATACCTGATACAATTAATTCCATAGGTAAACATATCTTTATTTTCTGGAAGTGCCATAGAAAGGCCTCATTATATGACATGGAAATGTCATTTCATTTTGCCACTATAGCAAGTATAAATAACGAACAATCACTGGACCAGTAACTGCATTTCCCCAAGACAATCAGGACAGCAGATCCAAGGAAAAAATAGCCTTTAATGTTCACCAACACTATAATAGCAGAAATTCACAAAAAAAATCAGTTTAGCGCGCTTTCACCCAGTAAAATGCTAGGCTTCTTCAGAACAAAGAAGCGTCCCCATCCAGTATAGTTAAATAATGCAGCACAGCCAGTCACATCCATAAATCAATTAAGTGTGCATACCATCAATTAAGTACCACGGACTAATCTAATTAAAAGCATAATGAAGATGAACTGCAGCTCTAGTATTCAGAAAATGCATGTTACATCCACTCTAAAATAGAGGTGTATTTGGTTTAAACCTTAAAATCCAGTTCATAAAATCAATGTCAAAACCCTATTATAACAATAAATATCCTATTAAATAAAAATAGGAAAAATGCATATATAAAATACATCAATCATTCAGAACAATAAATACAATACTAATAACAGCAAAATATTTAAATGTTACAATTTAGCAGCCCTGAGTTTTAAAACGCTGTTAATACTAATATGGTCATTGAGACCAGGGGGTCTACCCACATCTAACTTCAACTGCCAAAACAGTTCTCTGTATTCCACCCTGGACTCCCAGCACCCTCCACGGGGATCGACTAACACTTGTTCTGGCACAAACAATGTTATTCTCATGTCCTTCCATGCTAAAGAGTGTCTTAAAAAGCATTTGATTCCTTTCCTCTAGAAACCTCGTATAAATGCTCTCAAATCCATCTCTTAAGTGGTCTCTCAGTCTTACAGATATAAAATGCTGGCAATTTTCACAACTCCCAATATACACCACCCCTTTCATACTACAATTGTAGTAGTTTAATGCTTTTAACCTAAAACCCGTAGATGGAATATATAACTCACCCTTATCCAAAATGTATCCACATTGTTGGCAGGCTCCACATTTATGAGTCCCCCGTCTTACTTCATCAGTAACCTGTCTAACCATCTCTTTCCTTTCAAAGAGTTCTTTAAGGTTGGTGTCCCTCCTTCTAACAAAAGTAGGATGGTTCAGAAGAAATGTTCTAGTGTCATCATTGAACTTTAAAATATGCCAGTATTTTTAATAATGTATTCCACTTGCGTGGATGTAGTAGAAAAGGTGTGAATGAAGACCCCTCTGTGTTTAACAACACCTTCCTCAGATACCTCCACTTCAGGCGGACCCTTCCCTAACAAGAGAAAAAACTTCCTTTCCCTGTTCATAATAACCTCATTGGTCATGTTGTCCACCAATTGTTTGGGATAACCTGTCTCTAAATAAAGTGAGGTTAGGGTCCTAACCTCTTCTAAAAATTCGCCAGTCACACTGGTCATTCTTGAAACCCTAATCATTTGCCCCTTCACTATCCCTTTTTTTGATAAGGGTGTTCTCTCAAAATGTAAGTATGAGTTAGAAAACGAAACCTTCCGGTATAATTTGGACTGAAAGCAGGGGTTAATCACATCCTTATAAAGTGTAACATCTAAATAATTGATGGAAAAATCACTAACTGTGCATGTAAAGGCCAAGAAATCAGTAGTTTGGTTAAGATACACCATAAAATCATCAAATTTTGCTCTAGGGCCGTCCCACAGTAAACAAATATCGTCCAAGTAACGGGTGTAGAATGTGATGTAACCCGCCAATCTGTTTTAAGAACAAACTTTTCTTCCCAGTAGTACAAAACACAGTTAGCGTATAGGGGGGGCACAAGCGGCCCCCATCGCAACACCTTTCCTTTGTTGGTAAAACTCACCATTAAAGTGAATAAAGTTATTTCTAAGGATGGTGTCCATAAAATTCATAATCAAGTTTAGGGTGTTCCCATCCAACCCTGATTCTGTTAACAAAATTTCACCAAACCATTCTAAACCCTTTTCGTGCGGTATGCTTGTAAACAACTCAACCACATCAATAGTGACTAACCAAACCTCCGGACCATATTTATCTTTAGACATTCTTCTCAAAAAGTCCCAAGAGTCCTTTGTTATGTGTATCACAGAGTTCAAGAACTTTTTTAACTGAGAATATATAAAAATAGCTAGAGGTTCAGTAATGCTCCCTGCACCAGCCAAAATAAGTCTGAATTTCATATTGTTGATCCCTTTGTGGGTTTTAGGGATACAAAATACGCAGGGAATCTTAGGTTTCTCTACATGTAAAAAATCGCATAGCTTTTCATTAAAACTCCCCTGCAATAAATGGTCCAACAAGTAAAAATTTATTTTAGCATAAGCAATATTGATCTCATTATGAGAAACTGTTTTGTAGTGTTCTGGGTCTTGCAAGATGTTAAATATATGTGTGTCATAATCATCATTATGCATTAACACCACCCCTCCATCCGTGTCAGGCTTCATTACTCTACATTTTTCTTCCCTCAACTGTTCAAGTAAAGATGTTTCTTCTTCTGAAAGGTTCAAACTAACTCTGCCTTTAATGTCATTTTCTAAATACTAGAGCTGCAGTTCATCTTCATTATGCTTTTAATTAGGTTATTCCATGGTAATTAATTGATGGTATGCACACTTAATTGATTTATGGATGTGATTTGTTGTACTGCATTATTTAAATGTACTGGATGGGAATGCTTCTTTGTTCTGAAGAAGCCTAGTATTTTACTGGGTGAAAGCACTCTAAACTGATTTTTTTATGAATTTCTGCTATTACTGTGTTGGTGAACATTAAAAGCTATTTTTTCCTTGGATCTGCTGTCCTGATTGTCTTGGGGAGACATCACTATAGCAAGTGTCACAACTTCAGGCAGACACATGTAGTGTTTGTGATACTATATGTCCCAAAACATAAAAATTAATATTCCTGCCTTCCCTAATAATGTGTAGAAACTCATTACTACTTAACGTGAAAGGAATAACTAGAGTTACAGTATCTGACTGTAGCCTTTGTGTTAAATCAAGCAGTATTTCCTTCAAGCCAGGCAGTACTAAACTGTGCCTTTCTTTGTCTCTCATTGTGTAACAGAACCAAATTTTCAACAGTGCTTCAGCTGTGACTTCAGAACTGTGGAACACCAGTTTGATCTTTTTGCTTTTTTAAGTCAAAGTCAAAGGATGCTCTGTGTATTGTGGCATCTGACTCGCTTTGATTATACTATTCTATGATAGTGTTAGTGGTTCAGCTTTGCAGTCACTCTCTCTAAGGTTCTTTCCATGTTTATTTTCTTCAAGGTGATTCCACCCACCTGATACATGACTTTGGGATTATTGGACCCCATGTAAAGTAACTTACAGCTTCTGTATTAACAAACTGCTGCTATTTATTTGCTAAGTATCCTGGGCCCCTTAGATTCTCAAGATCCTTCTTTCATGCCACACTGATCCCATATTTTATTGGCATTCACATAATGTTGACAGTGTTCTGTATGTCCATCAAGATGTCTGATAAGAAGATGCATATAGTAGACATTCCTACAAAAATTCATTCATTAACAAACACAGGGAAGTTGATAAAAAACTAACAGCCTGAAACAACAAATATAAAAACAATGCAGTAATCAAGAATGTTAAAACAGAATAAATAAGTCAAAAATAGAAGTCATGTACTTATCATGATGTTCCATGTGAGTTGTTTATCTCGCCTTTATTCTCACTGATGAGTTCGGAGCCGATCCTTGGCTCCGACACGGCCGATAGCAAGTTCAAGGTTTGTCAGTAGCTCGAAACCAAGCCCCATATCCCACAATGCATTGCTGGAATTACCTCAGATCTTGTTTGCAGCGAATAACAGTATATACATATATATACATACATACAACATTTACATACCCTCTTATATATACATACAAAGAAACCTTCCTGAAGGGGAAGAAGAAATACTGAATAACCATGATGGTACTAGCCTCTATGTCAACAGTCAGCCAGGAGGGGGAAGGAGGGAGGGACATGAGAATAAAGACGAGATAAACAACTCACATGGAACGTTATGGTAAGTACATAACTTCTGTATGTAAAGTTGTTAAATCTCGCCGTTTATTCTCACTGTTGGGTAGTGTCCCTAGCACCCTCAACCTTGGGTGGCTCATGGGAGTATGTTCTTCAGTACCGTGGAACCAAAGGAAGACCTGTCCCTTGAAGCCCTATCTACTTTGTAATGTGTAATAAAGGTATGAGGCTTAGACCAAGTGGCTGCAGCGCAAATATTGTCAAGGGGCAATTTAGCAAGAAAGGCAGAAGAGGTAGAGATAGCTCTGGTAGAATGAGCTTTTGGTTTGTGCGTTAAAGGCATGCTCATATTCTCATAAACAAAGGATATACAATCAGATAACAATTTAGATAAATTTATTTTAGCCACTGGATTGCCTTTTCTTGCTTCTGAGAAGGATACAAAAAGTTGGTCTGATTTCCTAATATCCATAGTTCTGTCAAGATAAAATCTGAGCTGTCTGTGTACATCAAGTTTGTGCAGCATGTATTCCAATTTGTTTGAGTGGTTGGGGAAAAAGACTGGCAGTTCAATGACCTGATTGATATTTGACTCAGAACAGACTTTAGGTAAAAATGAGGGGTTTGTTCTGAGAGATACTCTATCAGGATGGAAGATCATGTAGGGTGATCTGATAGATAATGCTTGAAGTTCTGACACTCTGTGAGCAGACGTAACGGCCAGAAGAAATATTGTTTTCCTAGATAAAAATTTTAAATCACAAGAAGATGCTGGTTCAAAAGGGGAAAAAATAATTTGAGACAGCATAAGGTTTAAATCCCAGGGAGAAAAGGGAATTTTGATCGGAGGTCTCATATGAAGAAAGCCTTTAAGGAAGGTTTTAGATAACTTATGGCTCATAATATTTGAGCCACCAAGACCAAGGTGAAAATTTGAGATAGCAGCTAACTGAACTCGAACTGTAGCAGCTGCTGCCCCTTCCTTGAAAATCTTTGTTAGAAATTCTAAGATCGAAGATAGCAGAGCTCAGAAATGGTCAATGTTCTGCGCGTTGGCCCAAATTTAGAACCTTTTCCATTTACTGCCATATAATTTCCTGGTAGATGGCCAAGCAGTCACTTTGAGGGACTGAAGAGAAGGATGAAGATCCCCTGACATGTGAGTCAGAAGGTCCGGAACTGGGTCCAGGATCCATGGATCTTCCAACAGATGATGGTGGAGAAACGGAAACCAAATCTGTCGAGGCCAGTAGGGAGCTATGAGTATGAGTCCTTCCCAGTGATTTTGCTTTCTGTAAAAAATCTGTGTATTAATGGGAAGGGTGGAAATGCATAAAGGAGACCCGGGGGCCAATTGTGTAAAAGTGCGTCTCTCGGGGGATGACCGGGAGATGGTATTAGGGCAAAGTAGCTTCTGCATTTTGAATTGATGTGGCTGGCAAAAAGGTTGCAGCAAGGCTGGCCCCATTTGTGGAAAATCAACTCCGCAACCTGTTGTTTGAGAGACCACTCATGAGGGAGTAATATTGCCCTGCTTAGCTTGTCCGCTATCAAGTTGGATTTCCTGGGGATGTGCGTTGCTAACAGAAAATGCTGGGATGACACAGCCCATTGCCAGACCCTAAGGGCTTCTTGACAAAGGGGGTAGGACTTGGTTCTGTCCTGCTTGTTCACATACCAGACTACTGACATGTTGTCGGTCTGAATTGTAATAGTCCCTAGAGGGACAGAGTCCTGAAAGTACTGCAACGCCAGAAGTACTGCTCTCAACTCTAGAACATTGATGTGCAGATGTGATTCTTGATCTGTCCATGTGCCTTGGGCAGTCTTTCCCTGAAAATGCCCCCCCACCCTATTAGGGAAGTGTCCGTGGTCACAGTGGCTACTGGGGGGGGAGAACAAAGAGTCTTCCGATTGTGACATGAAGAGACGTCAACCACCACTGAAGGTCTCTCCTGCAAGAATCTGTGATAAGAATCATGTGGTGCATTGGTAGTTTCTGGTAAGACCACTGAGCGAAGAGGAGCCATTGAAGAATTCGCATATGCATCCTTGCGAGTGGTATAGCCAGGATTGCTGCCACCATCAAACCTAGTACTTTCAATACCTCCGCTGCTGTAGCTTTGTTCTTCGACACCAGTGAGCTGACATTTTGGCAGAGAAGAGAGACTCTTTCAATAGGGAGATGTAGAGTGATAGTTGAGGTATCTAACTCTGCTCCTATAAAAACGGTATGCTGAGATAGCAATAAGGCAGACTTTTCAAAGTTGATTGTAATGCCTAATTGATGGCAGAGTGTATTGTGTTGCCTGGGTCAATTGATGCCTGGTGGTAGCGGTGAGGAACCAATCATCTAGGTATGGAAACACCTGGAATCCTAGACACCTCAGGTGAGCTGTGACCACTGCCATGCATTTGGTGAACACTCTGGGGGCTGTAGTGAAACCAAAGGGCAGGGCTCGAAACTGGTAATGATTGGCTCCCAGCCAGAAGCGCAGATGATCTCTGGAGCATCTGTTCATCTTTATGTGATAGTATGCATCCTTGAGATCTATGGAGCACATCCAATCGCCTTTCCCTAAAAAGGGAAGAATGGACTGAAGCGTGACCATTCGGAACTTCTCTTTCTTTATGAACTGGTTTGAGTCTGTTGAGGTCCAAGATAGGTCTCCAGCCCCCTGTTTTCTTTGGTACCAAAAATAATCTTGAGTAAGTTCCGAATCTGACTTGGTCTGCTAGGACTGGTTGGATGACTCTTTTTTCTAGCAATCTGTGGACCTCTACGATTGCTTGTTCCCTGAGATTGGATGGAACATCTGGGATTTTTTTTATAGGAATGGGAGGGGTGAAGAACGGTATGAAATATCCTCTGGAAATGATGCTTTGTACCCAAGTATCCGATGTTATATTTAGCCAGGCTTCTGGGTACAAAGACAAGCGACCCCGACTGTCTCCAGAGCCAAACAGTCCAGCCCCCTTTCAGGGATGCTGGTAGGACTGACCAGAGAACAGACCCCTGTCACCCTGTTGCTGTGGACCCCCTCTGCCACGGGGGCAGCTTCTTCCATTATAAGCCCCTCCTCTGCCTCTAGTGGGGGTTTCTCCATGTGTGTCCTGAAAGGCTGCCTGAGTTTTTTGGAACCACATTTCCCCCCGTAGGGCCCTTGGGGTAGGGCTGAGTGGGGGTGGAAAACAGACCCCAATGGCAGATAAGGTCTTGCCTTCCTGCTCACACCTGGTTAAAGTTTCCTTTGCTTTGGGCCCAAACAGTGATGAGCCATCAAATGGGGTATTAATAAAGGAAGACTTAAAGGGTTCCGCAAAGAAAAGAGATGCATCCAGGCTTGTCTTCAAAGAGCAATGCCCGAACTCAAACCATCAGCTGCATATGATATGAGACGCATGGGTGAGTTCACTACTGAGTTTAGGGTAGCGAGCTGTGCGTTGACTTTGTCGGCCACCTATGCAGCTATCGTACCCTGGAGAGGATCTCCTAGCTCTTTCAGGAGATCTCTTTGTAGTCTCGTAAAATGGGTTAAGTAGTTCAGTGATCACAGAGAAAAAGTCGCTGAACTAAACATGCGCTTCCCATATCTATCCATGATCCTAGAATCTCTGTTAGGAGGATGGATAGATGCGGATGTTTCAGACACTTCCTTTTTGGTGGCTGCAGCTACCACCATGGCATCAACAGGCAGTCCTTTGGTAAAAAATGTCTTGTCCACCTGGGCAGATATGAATTTATTGGGTCTACGAGGGACAGGTTTCATGACCTCCGGTGACTCCCACGCCTTACGAGAGATCAGTTCCATGAGCTCGTCATAAGGCGGAGACACCCAAGAAGTGGAAGGTTGAGACCCAAAAGCCTTCAAGAGCACAGACTCATCCTCAGTAGTGGTCTTGGACTGCCAATTACACCTCTGACTAAGGATCTCTAGTGTCTCTGCAAAGGAGATATCCTCAGAGGGGGATCGAGGGGACCCTTCTGACTCATCTAAGTCCGTGTCAGATGTCAAAGACTCCTGTGGGGAATCCAACTGCCTCCTCTTGCACAGTCTCTTCCTGGGCACCTTCTCAGTGGGCGGATCTGGGGAGGTCTCAGAAGAGGAGGGGATGCCCTGTGGGGGCACTTGAGGCTCTGAGTCTCTACGCTTAGAGGGATCGGTAGATGATGAAGCAGACACAGGAGCTTGAGGGGAGAGGGAAAGCTGAACCAATGCTGATGTTGTCTTTGGAGACAAAACTCTCCTCATAGCATCAAAGGCACCAGGGCTCTGAGGAGAAGGAGTAGACGGACCCGGGAGTACTGCCCGATCCTCCCGCACTGAAGCCCTGGGCTCCGAGCCCGAGGTAGGAACCGTGCTCATCCAAGCCGAAGCCCCAAGAGGAAGACTCGGCACTGACAAGTCGGTGCGACTATCCTCCTCGGACCCACGGGAGAGCATCGGCTCCTAGAGTCCTCGGTCAGCGCAGAGGACATCCAATTAGATGGAGCCGATAACACCGCTGCGGGTATCGGCTCCAAGGATTTGACCACCATCGGTTCAATTTCCTTCGGCTCCGAGAGTCCAGTACGGCTCGGAGGAGGAGTAGATAAGTCCGGTTCCATGGTCTAAGGTACTGACGAGCTGGTCTGGGCCGACAACAATTTGGCAAGTCCTGGTGCCTGTAAAAGCTTCTGCACTAGCCGATCCATGTCCAAATCTGAAAGGCTGACTGAAGACTTCGCTGAATGCACCAAAGGTGCTGACTGGAGCAGAGGTGAAGAAGGAACTTCAGAGACCGGCTCCAATGCTGACAGCTGGCTCCGAATCAAGGTACACTCAGTTCCGATGACTGTGGAACTGATGACCCTCCTTCTGAAATCTTAGCCTTTTTTGAGACCTTATCTGAAGACTTGGATTTTGAGGATTTGGATGATGTACTAGCAGCCTCATAGCTACTCAAGACTTCCAAAAAAGATTGCTGAAGCAATCCCCTGTCTATAAGTTTCCTCCTTCTCTCCAAGAGAACTCTTGAAGAAAAGGAGTGGCAAATACTACAGGTGTCTTGGAGGTGTTTAACCCCCAGACAGTAGAGACATTGAATGTGTCCGTCAGTAACAGACATTTTCTGCCCACAATCTGGGCATTTTTTGAAACCTGATTTGGGATGGGATTTCTCCCTATCATCCGACATAGTTAAGTGAAAAAAGTAGTAAATTAGCTACACAACAACTAAGCCCAAACCGGGCAATAACTATAACAGTATATATATATTTTGAACAAAAAATACAGATATAAATATAGGGCTAAGAGGCCCACAGAAAAACCTGACTATAATAAAGATTAATAGTAGAGAAAAGGGGCTTAAGGCCCACACAAACTAAGAAGCCAACAAGGCCCTAACTTTTAAACAATTTCTACAATCTAGAGAGTAAATATAATAGTACTAATACACACTATATATATTAAACAAAAAAGAAAACTTTTTTTATAGACTTGCTGTTAATTTGTTTCTAAAATGGTCCGAGCTAACTGGAGCACCGAGATCTCTCTTGTCGCGGCAAACTAGATCTGAGGTAATTCCAGCAGTGCATTGTGGGATAAGGGGCTTGGTCTCAAGCTACTGGCAAACCTTGAGCTTGTTATCGGCCTTGTCAGAGCCGAGGATTGGCTCCAAACCCATCAGTGAGAATAAATGGCGTAATTTAACAACTTCACATCAAAAGTCTCATCACATCATGTCTTGTATGAGAGCAACCTTAGCAAACTACTAAAATTCAAAATATCATTTAAACCAGGGAAATTAAGTGCATCTAGTCTCACTTGCCACCACAATTCCCTGAACTCAAGGTAGTCCTCCCAAGGACCCCCCCCCCCCCCCAGGATACTGTACCACTTTTTCAAGTACAAAATACTTGAATTTGTGTCCAGGAAATTTGTCAATGTGTTTGAATAAGGCACTTGTGTTGGTGCCAATTCTAATGTCCTTGAAATGCTCATAAATTCTCTCCTTAAGCCATCTTTTGGTTTTGCCAGTATAGAAACATTTACAACTACAATTTGTGCACAAAGCCACGTAAACCACCCCTAGGGTGTAACAAGAATATTTGCCCTTCGATCTAATAGTAGTATAATTAATTTTAACTTTTATCTGAGCATAAAATAAAGTTACATTGGGCACAAAATCCACACCTCATGGTACCTAGGCCACTAGTAGACAAAGTAGCACTAGTTTCCCTTTCCAAGAGATTTTTAATAGATGGCCCTCTTCTAAAAATCACACATGGCTCCATCCCTACTTTACTTAAAATACCCTCTTGCCCATAAAAACATGCCAGTTCTTCTTTAGAATATGGTAAATGTCATGACTAATGAGGGAAAATGCAGTAAAAAAAGAACAAGCAAAATTTTCATTGACCCTAACAAATGTAGGGTCATCAGAAAAATCGTTCTGTGCATTGTTATCTCTACTAAGGAGGGGTTTAAATTTACCTTCACACATCTCATTTGAAACATCCTGAAAAAACTTCATCAATCAAGTCAACATGATATCCCCTTGCCAATAACATTTCTTTCATAGTACAACCTTGGGCATGGAAATCATCCTCAAGACTGACCATATGGGAAATTCTTATGTATTGGCCTTTAACAAACCCCTTCTTTACATGCTCAGGGTGACTACTCTGATAATGAAGTAAATTATTACAATAGGTAGGCTTCCTGTACAAGTCACTTATAATTTCAGCTTTGACAATGTTATTCTTAATCATAACATCCAAATAATTGATGTCACTTATTCTATAAACATGGGTAAACCTCAAAACGTCAGTAGTTCCATTGATAAAAGTAAGAAACTCCTGAACATCTTTTTCATCCCCCTTCCAAATAAAAAATAAATCACCAATATAACGTAGGTATAAACCCCATTTATGATGGAAGGGGGAAATAAATAGATAATTCTTTCCCACATGAGCATTACAATATTCACAAAAATGGGGGCACAAGAGGCCCCCATAGCAGCTCCACTTTTCTGAACAAAGAACTGCACGTCAAAATAAAGTTGTATTTCAAAACAATTTCCATCAAAGTGACTAACACAGAAACCTGGTTGTTGTCAAACAAATGGCTATCATAGAGAAATTCTTCAAACCAATCCAGACCTACAGAATGAGGAATGACGTTAAACAAATTAACAACATCAATAGTGAGAAAAGTAAAATCCACATCATAAACTAAATTGTTCAGTTTACTCTAAAAAGTGCCAAGAGTCAACTCGGATGTGTTCCTCTGTTTTAAGAACATTTTTAAGAATTGTATCAATGTATCTACTCAAAAAAATGGGTCTTGGACCCACCTGCACTAACTATAGGTCTCATATGTGGATCATTTTTATCCTTGTGGATTTTAGGTATGCCGAAAATACTCGGCACCCTAGGAAATTTTACAGTAAGAAACTCTAACAAAGTTACATCAATTTGTCCCTGGTCAAAAAGATCTTCGAGTTGTAAATCAATTCTATAATAAGAAATGTTGACATTGTTCAAAGAACCATCCTCATAAATAGTTTTGTTTAATAACAAAATATTAATTCTGTTACTGTAGTCCTGTTTAGACATAATAACAGCTCCATCTCCTTTATCAGGTTTCATAACCCTCAATGACTTATCTAGACACAATTTCTTTAAAAGAGCATACTCATTTGAAGAAAGGTTAGAAAAAACAATGGGCAGGATTCACGAAGCCTCTGTGTAAGAGTTATAACTCATACACGGAGGCTGCAGCTAAACGGAGTGATGTCAGCATGCTTTGCATATTCATGAGAGCATGCTGAATCACACCTAAGGCTAACACGGTCCATGTAAGACAGCAGGGGGCGTGTCTGTAGGCCGAGCCCTGTAAGCGGACACGCCCCCAGAAGAGTAAAAGTGCCCAAAAGTAAACACCCATGACAGAGTCCACGGAAATGTGAATAAACAGAACACAACACATGCCCCCACAGACTATGAACAGAAAACATATAAATAAACATGTTATATATTTTTTTTAAATTGTAAAAATGTTTAACCGTGAGTGTGCTCGTTTGTGCGGGCGTGCCCATAGCGCAGCTACAGTTAGCAGTCAGTGGGAAAGCATATAAGAACTAAATATGCAAAATAAGCCAGGAAGCAATAGTGTAGTGGTAGAGATGTTGGCTGAAGAGCAGGCATTCATGGTTCGAGTCCCCACAACACCAATTGTTATTTTTAGCAAAATAAGCACGAAACAAGTCCCTGACAAATATGTACACATAAAACCACATTTTTTTGTAAAATGTAATGAAATAGCTCATTTATATTGAAGAAATGTGAGGTAACAAAAGAATAAAAAATGCCAGATGTGCCCATAGCTGAGCTACAGTTTAATAGGGTGAGTGCATCTGCCCATAGATGAGCAGTGGTTTAACTGGTGCAAAATGAGTGCCCGTAGCTGAGCAGTGGTTTAACATGCTAAATCTATGTGCCCCTAACTGAGCTGGGCGTAATATGCGTGCTGATAGCCAAATGAGGCTTAAACCAGCGTACCCCGTTTGCGCAGGGCTGCGCTGGGTTTAAACATCGGCGAAAAAAAAAAATTATATTTTTATTATTTTGGCATCGGGTTATATTGCCAATGGCCACATATTTGGCCATTGGCATACTGCCTGAGTCATATGCACCATTTTCATGGCTCCATTGTGGAATTTGCAGAAACGTACTCAGTTGTCAACTGAGTACATTTCTGCAGCTAAAACGTCTCTTACACGGACTGGTTTCTGCTTCGTGGATCGCTAATATACCTCATTTCCATACCTTTCGGATGCAAGTGAGGTATTTAGCATGTCCACGCCCAGTCCGTGTAAGAGACGTTTTAGCTGGTCTCTTACACGGAGTTTAGGGCTGTTCCTGGATCGCGAGGCTTGCATGGAGTGTTGCACGTCTCTTACACTCCGTGCAAGCCTTCGTGAATCCTGCCCAATATTTGTATGATGGCTAAACATAGCTCTAAATTCAGATTCATACAAGTTTTCAAACAGAACAAGTGAGTTGACAAGGGGGGGATTAAAAATGCTATTTTTCTTCAAGATGTTAGTATTTTCAGCATAAGCAACAGTATCAAACAACTGAAAATTGAGCTTCCTAACAAAGAGTTTTAAATCCAAAGTTAAATCAACAAGGTTGGAACATTTAGCGGGCACATAGTTAAAGCCCTTACAAAGCAAATTAGCTATGTTGGCATCCAAAGTCTGTGTAGAATAATTATACACAAAAAAATCACCAGCACTGTTAGAAAAAGTAGACAATGTTTCACCCAATGCACATTGTGAATCAACAGGCTCAACGTCCTCATTACTACAAACACATAAATCTTGTTGTGGTGAAATAGGAAAAAAGTCAAACCAGTCTAGGCCCACCTGGTTTGTTGCCTTCCCGAGTTTCGATAGAAACGATTCTGATACTGCCTCTGGCCCATGTAATTCGTCAGTGGCTGGTAATTTACTTGCCTTGTTTGATTCATAGGTTCATAGGTTCATAGGTTCATACTAGGCTATCTGCCCAAGGGCATTTATAAGCCTAGCCCATAGTTATGTGGCTTTCGCCACCCCTTTAGTTTGAATAAAAACTATGCCTATCATTTTGCTGTGCCTCTGTCAAGCAGTGACACTGAAGTAATCCCTGGGGTATATCTGCAATCTCCCATCCATTGGTCAAGATTCCTCTTGAACAAGGCCAGAGAGGTGCTCTGCCTCACATGTACCGGGATTTTGTTCCACAGCATAGGGAGTCTCTGGGTGATGAATCTGTCCCTCCAGCACGTTCTATTTATAACCGTGTCAAGGTTTAAGTCTCCCGCCCTTGTGGTTCTGAGGGATCTAGATTTTTTGAGGTGAAGCATATTCATCAAATCTGGGTTTGACATGGCCTTATATGTCAGGCACAGGTCACCTCTGAGCAAGCGGTATGAGACTGAATAGAGCTGGAGTTCTTTCAGTCGGGCAGCATAAGACATATTTTTGAGACCCTTTATCCTTTTGGTGAGGAACTTTTGGGGCCTTTCAAGCTGCAGCAGGTGTCTGGTCAGATACATTCCGAACGGGGCATTTTTATAGCCCCGTTTGATAGCTTGTGCCTTTTCCTCTATAAATTTCTTAACTTCCTTTCTTCCAGCTTCCTAGACTATATCCACTCCTTCCATATTTTGGCACTTTCCCTCCTACTCTTTTGGGAAGACTGAGGCCATAACCTTTCTGATCTTCTTAATGGCTCCCTCCCTAAAGGGACCTGGTTTGATGGTTGCTCTTCAGCTCCACCTCCTGGGGATAAGGTGCCACTTTTGAAATCATCATTATGATTTTGCACTGAAGAATTCTTAACAGGCTTAGGATAAGCCAACCCAGATTGATAGGCTTTAATGTCCCTTTCCAATTTTTTAGTCTTACTTTTTTTATTTCATTGGCCAATCTGTCCGCTCTATCCAGCACACCTTTGTAAGCCACTACTGAATGCTGGAATAAAAGATCATCATGCAGCAATTTGTCGGATTCTAGCAGCTCAGAGTGCAACAAATCTTTGGATTTTTGGTTATGTTTGATAAGTAGCTCCAACAGCTCAATACCCTGTCTATCAAACATCGCTAAAAGTTCACAGTGTAAAGGTGAGTCTAAAACAAGCCCAGTAGGAAACTTCCAGTGCCTCAACCCCTTTGGCACTAACTTTTTCGTAATGCACTCTAAGAAATAGGTGTTTTCTATTTGTAGTTTTCTACATTTAGTGAGCTTGTTTTGAAACAGAGAAAGGCATGAGGCATGAGGCAGTACAGTACATCCTTTGTTGTGGCCATAGCTGGGGCTTTCTTCCAGCATTCTGGAACTTTCTCACTTTCAAACAAATAGGTTAAGATTCCTATCGTGAGTCTGTTACCACACCCACCAAGTTTGCTGAGTATCCCAAGAGAAATACATTCATAGCTTGTGCCTTTTCCTCTATAAATTTCTTAACTTCCTTTCTTCCAGCTTCCTAGACTATATCCACTCCTTCCATATTTTGGCACTTTCCCTCCTACTCTTTTGGGAAGACTGAGGCCAATATATATATATATATATATATATATATATATATATATATATATATATATATATATATATGGATCTACCTGAGTAGATCGAAACGTCAGAACAGCGACAAATCGCCAGAAGATCGACAAGGCAGAAGACCGACGGAGTATCAACAAGGCAGAAGACCGACGGAGGAAGACACCGACGCTGAGAACACTGAGATGGGGAAAGGATGTGTAAGTATGCGGTAGTGATGGCCGTTAGTGCGAGTAAGGTAAGTGTGCGATGTTGGCGGTCTGTAGGGGTAGGGGTGGGATAAGTGAGTTAGGGTTAGGGCGCAGGTTAGGTAAGGGTGCAGTAGTGATATATTTTGGGTTGGGGCGGGTTAAGTGAGTTAGGATTAGGGCGCGGGTTAGGTGAGTGTGCGATAGTGACGGACCTTAGGGTTAGGGTTTCAGTTAGGGTTGTAGATAGTTGTGTATGTAAGGGTTAGTGTTGGTTTGTAAGGATTTTGGTGTGCTTGTGTTGTGTGTGTGGGTTTTGGATAGGGGATTTGTTTTGTTTGTTGTTGTGATGTGTTGAGTGTATGTGGTGTCGTGTTTGTGAACTGTCGATTATGTGGTGTCGGTGAAGTGCGTGTCGGTGTTATGAGGTTTCGATCTAGTCAGGTAGATCCATATATATATATATATATATATATATATATATATATATATATATATATATATATATATATATATATATCAGTTAGAATTGTTATCATGTCAGCACCTTCATGTGTCTCCATCGAAAACTTGAGACATGATAGCGCAAGTCCCAAAACTGAAAATTTCTGTGCAATTTAAGATGAGTGACAGCAACTTTGAAAGTCATTCTTAGTTATTTATAGCATTTTGCAACCCCTGATATGGTGGAACTGCATCTCTCATCCAAGATTACTGTACCTCTGAGAAGAAGGAATGCTCTGAGATATGTGGAGCTAATTTATATTTCCCCATAAATAACTGCACTAAACTCCTTGCAGTTCCAATGATCAAATTGTGGCCTTTGAACATATAATGAGAACCCTATCCTCACTGTACTTCCTACCAGCCTTTTGTAATTTCTGAAGTTCTCATTTCTGTGTGTAAATAAATCTTTCTTCCCTATTTGATTCCCCTTGGAAACTCCTTATGCACCTTTTCCTTGAACTTTCTTACTCCGCTTGATATTCTCATCCTGATTTTCTCATTTTCTTTATCCATGCTCCTCCCCTTTCCTTTTCAGATTGTGTAATACCTTACTTTTGCTTTGGCAGTCCCCAGCTGAAACTTACAAGTCTTTTCCCTTCTCCTTGCTATGGTATTTCTTCCTAACTCCTTGCTCATAAGTTTCTCTGAGCTTTGCTTATTCCTAACCCATAACTTGATTGTTCCACCTGTTTGCCTCCATTCCTTCATTTTGCCTCAGACATTTCACCCAGCTTAGTCCCATACCTTGTTATGTTTGTCTATTTGCTTTGCCATCAGTCTTATAAACCATACCATTCAATGCTCACTGCTGGACTGAGATGCCCACAAAGTCTGTAAATCTCCATCTTGATAAGTAATACGTGCAGCATTATTTCTTTCCTCAAAACTTGCTGTATTCACTGAGTGACTCCTACCTAGTTTAGTGTTTTCATTAATTAATTTTACTTTCCAGATTTTGATGTAGGAATACTGCAAATGTTTCTAACAGACTGAAGTCCTCCATAGCCTGTTCACAGCTTACTATCACCTCTGATCTTTCTGTCGGTTGATACACTGTATTAAATAACATCAGTTACAAACCAATGACTAATCATTACTTTTACACAAAGAAAACAGACATTCAGAAAATAAATGCTTTATTTCCCCAGTGCTTCAGCAAACAGCTTTCAAGGGGGGACAAATCAAAATAAACACTTTACAACACCTTTTATACATTCTGTAAATGAACAAGCAATCAATTAAGCAATCAATAGTGTATCATTGAATTAAAACAATAAGAACATAAAAGCAATATCATTAATTCAATCTATTTTATCCTGGCCTACATTAATATGCTTTCATTATTCTAGCTATCATTTTAAAAAATCTTCTGAAATACTTAACATTACAGCAAAGAATGCCACTGTACCTCTTTATTTAATCCGTTTGAGGACAATATTGTACCTCTTTACTTAATTCATTTGGGGACAATGTATTAAATTCTGACAGTAACCATGCTCCAAGTACATTCAATGCTATTAGCTTATATCTTCCTCTAAGTAAACATATACTTCCAAGAACATAAACGTAACCCATCTATTCTTCCCCTATGACATCATAGGGCATGGTCTGCTACTGCACTCTATGGCCCTCCTCTGTTTAATTCCTTCCATGTTTATCTATCTACTGAGTATAAATATGTTTTAAATATATATGTGTATATATATATATATATATATATATGCATATAGTGTGTGTGTTTAGAAATAAACGTGTATATATTTATATATATATATATATATATATATATATATATATATATATATATATATATATATATATATATATATATATATATAGAAACACACACAAATATATTGCATATATATATATATATATATATATATATATATATATATATATACATACATATATATTATTTATTTATTATTTTTTTATTTACATTTGTTTACCAGGAAATTACAAAAGGACGCAGGTCCTTTTTCAGTGCAGGCTTGAGGAAAAAGCTCCACAAGTACAAATAAAATATTTTACAATAGAAAGTGTTACACTCGTATATGATTTTACAGTAAATAACACGCCATGCAGAGTACACAACACAGTAGTAAGAACTAACAAGATGAAAAGGTAATGAGTACAAAGCAGCATTAGAATTGAGTAGACAATTAAATGATACCTAATGATTAAGCTGATAATAATGCTGTACTAAGTGGCTGGGAGTTTTGCTAGTCAGGGTTGGAGCAAGGGCAGAGCCAATGCATTTTTAGGTGAGACTTGAGAGAGGTTTTGAATAGACTACTGGAAGGTAGTTTGGTTATTGAGGGTGGAGGTTGTTCCATAGTTTGGAAGTAGCTCAGGAGAATAGGGCTTCTCCTGCTGAATTTTTGGGTTTGTTGGCAAGAAGTAAATTTTTGCTGTTGGATCTTAGGGGTCTAGAAGAAGAGTAGGGTTGGAGTAGGTTTTGAAGTGATGGGATCGTATGGGGGTGGTTTATTAGTTTGTGGGCAAATAAAGTTGATGCAGGTGAAGATGTTCAAGCCAATCAAGTTCCCTAAGTGAGTCGCAGTGGTGGCTATGGTAGGATGCACCTGTTGTAAACTTTGCAATTTTATTGTATCAGGATTCCTGTCTGCTTAGGTCAGTCTGTTTAAGGTTGGTTAGTATGGGGGAGGCATAAAGTAAGGTGGAGATTAATTAACTGGAAGTTGGCAGTAGCGGTCCTGGCTGTACTGGATAGGTATTTTTTGTTACTATAAAGTTCCCCGAATTTTTTATGAACTTTTATTTATGGGAAGATATATGGGAAGGTCGAATTTGAGATTGTTGTAAATTTCCACACCTAGAAGTTTGGTGTGGTCAGATGGGGAGATGATGCTGCTATTCTTGGCACAAATGTTGAAAAGGACAGATGATTGTATAGATTTGGAGGGTAGAAAGATAAGGAGTTTGGTTTTATTTGGATTGAGTAGAAGTTGGGCATTGGACAGCCAGCTTTCTACAGATGTGAATGACTCTTGTGTGATATTTTTGAGTTCTGGTAGAGTGGGGGTTGGGCAGAGGAGTGTGGAGTCATCTGCATATTGTATTAGCGTGGCATGTTTGGTGGAGGTATGAAGGTTGTTGATGAAGAGGGAGAATAGTAGCGGGCCAAGGATGGAGCCTTGGGGGACCCCGAGAGAGACTAGGAGACGAGGGGATAGCTGATCTTGCCAAACCACTGATTGCTATCGGCCAGATAGATAGCTATGGAACCAGTTGGGGACAGAGTGTAAAAAGGAGAGATTAGTGAAGACAGAGAGAAGAATATTGTGAGATACCATAACAAAACCCTTTAATAGGTCCAGAAATATGGCAGAGGAGAGTAGGCCATTATTTTTATGGTGCAGGATTGTGTTGGTGAAGGAAAGCAGGGTGGTGTTGGTGCTGTAAAATGGCCTGAAGCCATGATGGGTTTTGGAGAGGAGATTGTTAGTGAATAGATTTTTTAGCACCTGAGAGTTAATACATTTCTCAAGAATCTCGGAGCGAGGGTAGAGGATGGCAATAGGGCAGTAGTTGGAAAGCTCTGTAGAGGAGCCACCTTTGTGTAAGAGAATGGTGTGTGAAATCTTCCACATAGTAGGCACACAGCTTTCTGATATGGAGCAATTAATTAATATTGAAATTGGATAGGCTACAGTGTCTGCTGCTATTTTAGGTATTCTGAGGAAAGGTTGTCAACTGCAAGTTTAGTACGCTTAAGTTTTATCAGAAGTTTTTTATGTAGGAGGTGGGTACTGTGGAGAAAGTGAAGGGGGTGGTTTGGGATTGTGTGAGGGGCTAGTGGATGAGGAGAGTTGTTGTTTAGATAGAGATAGAATGGTTTCAGTGAAGTGTATGTTGAAGGAGTCAGCTATATTGCTGGAGGAGGAGGGGATGGTAGGAGGGGGGGTGCCTAGCTTATCTGGGTAGAGTATGGAGTTTATTCTGGAGCAGAATTGCTTGGGATTGTAATGAGAGGAGTTTAGGGTAGACTGATAGTAAAGGGCATTATCTATTGTTGTTTGCTTTTTTACCTTATTATGCAGTTCAATAAAGGATTGTCTAGCAGAAGGGGTTTTAGTTTGGTGTCAGGGTTCCCATGCTTTGTTCCAGTTTTTATGAGTCTCTGGGTGGCTTTATTAGCCAGGGGGAGGTTTTAGTTCTGACTCTGACATATCTTAGGGGAGCATGGGTATTTAGGATGTTCAGGAATTTTAGATTGAAGAAGTGGATGGCTTTGTCTAGGTTGAGGTATTTTAGTGGGGACCAGTTACAGTTTTGAAGGGAAGAGTTGAAGGAGTGGGGATTAAAGTTTGTTGTATTGCGGATATATCTATGGATAATTTGATTGGCATTTTTACAAGGTGTTTTTAGGAGGAAAATGGGGGTATGGTCACTGATGCTGTCAGATAGCCTGTTGTGTAGGAGTGGGGATTTTTGTTGACAAATATCCAATCAAGGATAGTGTGGTTGTTGGGGCTCTTACTGATATGGGTGGGAGACTGTATTAGTTGGGAAAAAACATGAAGATTTTAGGTGGATGATTGGGTGGATAGTGCTACAGGATAGCCAGTTAGTGTTAAAGTTACCGAGGATGATGGTTTCTTGGGGAAGAGAAAGATTGGCCCAATATAGGAGGTTTTCTAGAATAGGAATATTCTGGCCTGGGGAGAAGTAGCCGACGATAATGTTTATGGTTTTATTTAGGTTTAGTTTGAGGCTGGTGTATATGATTTCTTCCTTTCTAATCAAGGGGGCTGAATTGTTGATAGTTTGAATGTTAAGGTGGTGTTTAAACATGAGTGCTACACTGTCTCCTTTCTTTGACAGTCTATTATTAGGGATATTTTTTGTGGGTCTATATCAGATAATCGAAGTTTCAGAACTTTGAATACCATAAGGTCGACACCATATGATCAAATTACTGAAACATCGAATACCTGATAAGAAAAAGAAAAAAAAAAACAAAAGTAACTGCTGTAAGCAGGGAGCCAAGCTCCCCTGCACGTCCCACATGGGGGGCTGCACCCTCCACACCCCCTGCTACTTAAATATATCATCTCTGAGATCGCACTTTAAAGGAGTATGGTGCAGAAAGGGAAGATTTCCCATCTTTCCTTTCCTATGCTGTAGTGCAATCTCAGAGTTTTTATATTTAAGTTGCGGGGATGTGGGGGGCTCAGGTGGGCTTGCCCCCCCTGCTTAAACCCTTTTACTTCACTTTCCTTTTTTTTTTTTTTTTTTAATTGTTCAATGATTTGCAGCTTCGATCACTAGTGTTCAATGTCTAGTGATTCAAAGTTGTAAAACTTCGACAATTTAATATAGACCCTTTTTTTCTTAAAGGTAGATGGTATTTGGTATTTGAGTGGGACTTTTGGAATGTGGATTCTAGTGGCTGGGGAAGTGTAGTTGTGAAGTGGGTGTTGGAAGGAGGAAAATGTCAGGGTCCAGTCAAGTTGGTTGGGAGAGTTAATTATGGAGGCGTGATAAGATGTCAGGTGAGCAAGAAGAGTGCAGATAAGAAGAGTAAATATGTTGAGAAGTAGCATAGTTGAGCAGTGCTAGATGTGTGGCGGAGTAAGGGAGGGTGCTAATGGGGGGTAGTGTCAGAGCAGCCCTGGTTGGTGAGAAATGTGTGGGAGGGGCTATGGTTTGGATAAATTTAGATATAGTGGGGGCGGGTGGAATTTGGGGGCAGGATGGGACACATAACAGAGAAGGACCTAATCCCTAAGCAAAGGATACTAACGTACATTACTGAGCTGTATTGTACTCTTAGGCTTTTCTTGGTTAATTCTCTTTTCCTGTTTAATTCAGGAATAACTTATCAGTATGTTAGGTAGGTTTTTAGGGATCAGACTCGGGTTTTGCACTAAATTTCTGGTAAGGAGATAGGAGGGAGTTTAGATTAGGAGAGTGTGGTGAAACAAAATCCTAGCATTGGCCCGATCAAGTGCGCACATCCCTTTCTGTAACAATTTAGGTAGAAATAAAGCACAAATACTTTATTTTTTTTGTTTCTTTGCCATGGTATAGGTCCCCACTGTGCTACAGGCACTACAAGTAGTAGTCCACAGGTTGTAGGAGGATTAGGGACACATAGGTCAGGTGGTAGGTGCAAGTTATCTGTCAGAGACAAAGATTAGAGAAGTACAGGGGTATAAGGTTAGGTGAGAGATTATGGCAGCTCAGGGTAGTAGAGATACAGTACAGCTATAACAATTATCAGACGTAACAATTGCATTTGTTTGCAACAGTTAACTGTAGTCATCTTAGAATGTCTGCTAGCAACTACAACATTAAGGGCAGCATAAACAACAGCAGACAGTGCTACTTCTTAGGTACAATTGGTGTAAATACACTCTAAACCCACAAAACGCTGTTAACGTAGGAATCGGTTTGAAATACTTATGCTCTAGTTAGTTTACACCTAGAATGTTAGAAGACCATGCTAAATTACATATTGTTTTACATGTTATACTTACATTTGATTTTTATATTTTTATACATACTTTTACATACACGTCTTCTTGACAGTATTAATCATTATTATTATTATTATTATTATTATCATTATCAATTTTAAAGAAGTTTTTTTCTGTGTGGAATACAAGTGTGTGACAATTTACTATGTGTCTCTCCCTTTTAAAACGAATGGTTAGTGTGATGAGGAAGATCTGTATCCACTGAATATACTTATTTTAAATTGCATTGGTCTATCCTATGTGTTTGTAGAGTATTTATATTGAGGGAATATAATGTAACATTATTCCGATGAAGTTTCATGGTTTGAAACGAAAAGCGTTTTAGTTTAATAAAAAATTTTTATTTTATGTCTGTGGAAGAACTTGTCTATTTTTGTGGTATCGAGAGAGGGACAGACCTTTAGTGGGCTACTATTTGCTGCTGGGCTGTATGGTTACTAGTTGATGGTCTCTACATGCTTCAGCTAGTTCACCTTTGGCATTTTGAACCTATGTTCTAGTTCACAATACACACTTACAGCATGTGCCCATACCTTCTTAGCTAGACATTTCACATAAATATTAAAGGAAACAAATGCTATTCTGCCAGCAGTTACACAAGTATTCCCTCAGTAATGTTAGCATTAGGCAATATGAAGCAATTCAATTCTAAAGTAGCAATAACATGTTAGACATTTTTGTTTAAGGTTCGCTGGTACAGCAGTTGATTAAAATCCTACTTACATGGGTTGTGCACTCGATCGGAAATGCCACTTGAAAAATGATGCCTTATGTGGGGGAATATGTAATCTTGTTTGGGGAGGGGCTAGGACATTGCCAAATAGTATTGGATGTTTTAATCCCCAAGCAAAGGATACTAAGGTATGTTACTTAGCTGTATTGTACTATATACTATGTAGTACTGTACTGCACTATATATGCATGATGTACGTGTGTGTGTGTGTGTGTGTGTGTGTGTGTGTGTGTGTGTGTGTGTGTATGATAAGGACATTAAATGGTTGCATTCAATTTCTATTATATCAGTGGGCACACCACTATAACTGAACCACTTTGAAACACATTTTTACAATATGAACATCTTGTAAACTAAACTATAGAAAGCAGGTTGAAACAGTGTAGAAAACCATTACAGGAAAATCAAATACTTTGAAGGTAGTAGTTTAACACTTTGTGATTACACCTTCTGGTGTTGATAATGAAACAGTAATATGGCTTGAGCAAAGAGGTCATAGAAAGGTTCATTTATTGTGTAATTCATATGGTTTATATCCAGCTAACAACTGGATGAAATATTTATTGTTATACTTCAGGAGAAAAGGCAACTGTTTCACATAGAGTATGGATACATTTCCAAACTCATCACCACTACAATATTAAATCAGCTGCTAACTAAAATATGTTTTCAACTAATTTTAACTCATATGGGGAATTGAAATGCAGTATTGAAGTATTATATGTGTTAAGAGTATAAATTATCATTCATCTGCCTGCAATCCTTGTATAATGTCTAAACATGAACAAGTAATTTATGCTCCCAGGCCTTTGAGAGTTAAGTTATAGTTGAAGAACTGTGTACATGTTTTTTTAGGCAAGTTTAATAATGTTTTCTGGTGTTTTCAGCACAACAAACATAAAAGAAAAAAATATAGAAGCTTGAAACTATTAAATGTGAAGTGCCAACAGAAAAAAGTTCACTAATTTTTAAGCTTTCACTTATGACAGGTAATAAGCATGAGAAAGCATTTCTGAGCTACAAAAAATGCCCAAATGTAACACAAATAAAGACATGTTGCTCATCAGAAGAAATAATGTCAGCTTTCACTGTTTACCACTGACATAGCTTTTAAAACATATTAGTAAAGTAAACTGAACAACGGCAGTAGGGGTGCAAGCATTTACATTTTTGACCAAATTCATTTCTAATTCTGGATCATTTCCTGTGTTGATATTAAGCCTTACATTTTATAGTCTAAATGAAGACATTGGTGCCAAAATGGGCCTTCCAAAGCATGCAGAAATTCATGCCATTTGAAGTTAGAATGGTATTTTTCATCACAATCGTACTACCGTGTAAGGCATTGTACCCATTTAATTGAGGAGTTGCCATAGCAACCAACTAACATTCAGGTAGTGTAAATGCAGTATTTTTCAGAGATGGAAGATGTTTTCCTTAACCTTTTTTTGAGTGATACAGAGTATGCATCATTTGTCAGCATTTATTGAGATAATTACAGGCAAACTGAGCTTGGAGGTTTTTTTCCTATTCTCTGACATGCAATGAAGTATAAAACCAGACTGTTCCAATTTGGAGGGAGAACACTGCTTGTAAAAGCTAAAAAGTAAACACATTGCATATAAGTATTTTCCTTCCTATGCTGCCACATATACATTTTTCTGGATCATGCTTCTTTACCTTTTAACAATCATGCAGAGTTAAGTATTTTTTAAATCTTGTTCTGCATCTGATATACAAGTATGCAGGTGTCTACACTGTAAATTTTGCATATGATATACAAGTATGTATGTGTGTACACTGTACATATTGTATATGATATACAAGTATGTATGTGTGTACACTGTACATTCCGCATATGATATACAAGTATGTATGTGTGTACACTGTACATTCCACATATGGTATACAAGTATGCATGTGTGTACACTGTACATTTCATATATGATATACAGGTATGCATGTGTGTTCACTGTACATTTCATATATGATATACAAGTATGTATGTGTGTACACTGTACATTTCATATATGATATACAAATATGCATGTGTGTGCACTGTACATTTCGTATATGATACACAAGTATGCATGTGTGTACACTGAACATTAGGCATATGATATACAAGTATGCATGTGTGTACACTGTACATTTCATATATAATATACAAGTATGCATGTATGTTCACTGTACATTTCACATCTGATATACAAGTATGTATGTGTGTACACTGTACATTATACATACGATATACAAGTATGTAGGTATGTATACTGTAAATTTCGCATATGATATACAAGTATGTATGTGTGCACACTGTACATATCGTATACGATATACAGTTATGTATGTGTGTACACTGTACATTTTGCATATGATATACAAGTATGCATGTGTGTTCACTGTACATTTCATAAATGATATACAAGTATGCATGTGTGTACACTGTACATTTCACATCTGATATACAAGTATGCATGTGTGTACAAGGTACATTTCACTTATGAAATACAAGCATGTAGGTGTGTACACTGTACATTGTGCATATGATATACAAGTATGCATGTATGTAGACTGTACATTTGTGCACTATTGTCTACATGTAGTGTATTAGCACCATGATGGCGATGTCATGCAGGTATTTATGGCGGCATGGACAATTGGGTATCCAGGCCCTCCATACCAGGTGCTATAATTCAAAAAAAGCAGTGACTGCATAATTTCACATATTTATCTATGGAATACAAACTAGACAGCTCATTCTGTATGACAAGTGTGTGTGTGTGTGTGTGTGTGTGTGTGTGTGTGTGTGTGTGTGTGTGTGTGTGTGTGTGTGTGTGTGTGTTTGTTTGGAGTATCCTGAAAGACCGAAAAGTGGGAATGTCAAATGGGCCTATTATCCTGCCCCACCAGTCTCTCTCTCTCTCTCTCTCTCTCTGTCAAGCAGACCCTGTATGATATGCCCTTTGTCTGAAACTGAGGACAAATTATGACAACATTCTATAGTTGGGGTGGCACTGAACTTTATCGGATAACCTTTGCTAATATGTAATAAAGTCTCCTTCTTTCCTTAGTGGTCTCGGTAATTGGTCAGTAAGCTAACCAGCACCCCCACTTTGATAGGAGTGTGTGACATACTACTTGCAAATGAAGCAATGCCACTCCCCTCTGTCTCACTAGGCAAAAAATGGAATTTACTTCCTTCCTTTCTAAGAACCATACCAAACTCAGAAAACTTCCAAACCCAGCTTTTCAAACACCTGTCCACAAAATGGAAATGTACGTGCCTTTACCCCACCTAATCATTCCAAGTATATTGTCCCCAGGGGATTCTGTCTTGGGTTCCTAAGCTCTCTATAATCTCCCACAGCTAATTTCCTATGAGTGTATCTAAGCTCTCTTCATATCTTATAGCTCTTATAGCTACTTATCACATGACTCAACTTTTTAAATATTGTAAATAGCTTCTTACTTTAAAAGTGTGCATGTAAAGTGCATCCACATTTACTTAAATGTATGTATGTAAAATGTTTTCACACCAAATACATGAGTGTTTGCTCAAATGAAACTGTATAACCCATAAGACCACCCACAATGAATTTTGTTGACTATGCATGTCACTGAATGTACTTATTTGTAACTGTATTAGATAATGTATGTTTACTGTTTTGTATCTTTGTGTTTTCAACTGTATAATGTATCTTGGAGCTTTTCTCCCCAGGCCTCGATTGAAAATGGGTCATTTTGATCCAGTGGACTTCCCCTGTAATCAAACTGGAAAATTAATAAAAAAAAAATTATTTCAGCTACATGGCTTTTGAATGCCCATGAATTTTTACTTTTTAAGTCTTCATGGCTACTTCCTAAAAATAAAGCTAAACCCCGCTGGCTGTAGACATGCCACATTTCAGTCTTTTTTTGACCTCACCATTACAGTACAAGCGTAGTTTATGGCAATACTTCAGAAACATATGGTTTAAAACCCAGCCGATGATGTCCATGGTTTTAAACCCTGTATTTTTAAAGTATAGCCAAATAATCCACTCTGGCCCACCTAACATACCTGCCAAAACTCAAATGTACACTCACGTAAAAATAAATAAATAAAACACAGACCTAATTTTCCTTCACTTCAATGACAAAAAAATGTGATTTCACACACTTCATGTATAAAATTCACTAACTTCCAACCCCCAAAAGCAGTGCCAGCTAAATGAACACTGTGGAAATGGGAGTCATTCTTACTAATACAAAATTCTTTAACAATTAATTTTAAGTACTGAATGCAACTATGTAGCTGAAAAGTGGCAATATTGTCAAACTGAACCAAACTCTAAATAAACTATACAATGAACAAATCTTAATATAGCCCTCTTATGATTAATACATTATTTTAAACTGTATATACATAGTTGTAAGGGCGGGTCCTTTTGAATCCCAGAGAAAGATTGCAATTTATTTTTCTGGGAATGATGATGGAAAAAAAAAAAAAAGATTAGTCTGGATGGAACAGTACAGGAAAGTGTTTGTTTGTTGTAAAATAAAAATTTTTTGTTTTTTTGAAAAAGGGCGGGGAGGTGATGTGTGTGTGATGTGGGAGTTAACAAAAAAGAACATACTAAAAAAACCTACAAAAATATTAAAAATCATGTTACATCAGAAGTAGACAGCTACTCACTTCTCCTGAGACAATTCATTCATAAGAACCTAATAAAAACACCTCAAGCCTTATTCAGCATAAAATTAGGCACTTAATATTCTACTGAAGTCAAAGAGAACAATTAGCATAAATAACAAAGGCAAACCTGGGTACTTATATTCATACACATAGAGCACAGAACCATCCCAGCATTCTGAGCAGTATGTTAGTGTGCTTTATTTCTGTCCCATGAGTCTCAGACATGGATCATAGTGCTGAATGCCACTGTACAAAGGAATGGGTGCTGCAGACATTTACAATTGCTGTGTTGCACTTCTGCCACTAAAGCACAATACAGCACAGCAGAGAATGCAGAGTTAATAAGATATATGACAGACACGTACCTATTAGTTATCTGTTACCTGCTTCTCTTATTCCAACAGCATGCCTAAATACAATCCATAAAGAACTGCCATTCATTATATAAAAATTAGTTACTATAGCTGAGGTAGGGATAACACCACAGAATGGTAATGCAGGAATCTGAACCTGTGGCAGCTGCAACTGGCAGGATCTCAGCAACAGCACACTCTGCAGCGGGGTAAAGTCGGCTTATGGTTGAAGGGTTGCCTGCAACATGGCAAACTGTATTACAGATGGAGTTTTTCCTAGCATACAGCAGAGCTATTTATTTAAATGGAACACTGACATGCTGCAGCATATGAACAGTCATGGGAGTGCATTGCACTAGCAAGCAGAACCCCACTGTTTGCACACAGCTGCAGTCACTTAAGTAACCTTATTGGGACTGGCCCATAAGCAGGTAGCATCTCATATGACCCTAAGAAGAAGTAATCTGTGTACGTGTTATGTGGATGGCATACTCTGTGTACACAATAGGGGTAGGATTGTGTGCAGGATCTTTTGCCAATTTGTACAGTTTATTATGAATCACAAAGGACTTTGGTGCACACTACTGCCACCAGCACTTCTCCATGGAGCACATTTCTTTATAAATATTTCCCAAGAAATGCAGCATGTAAGCATCTATTTTATCTGATAGCTAAAATATTTTTATACTTCAGGTTCAGGGAACACTGTTTGAGTAAACAGACTCATTTTCTAAGCAGACAGGGTCAGCTCATCACTGACAGATCTCGACTTACATTAAAATTATTGTTTTTTCTTTGAAGCAATACAAATCATAGATAGATGTATGTATTTAGTCATATGTTTCTATATGTGTTGCCTTTATATTTCATAATATTTTTCACATCAAATAGTGAAAAAATCTTACATAGCTGTTAAATACTCAGCTGATGGTACTATGCAGGCTTTTTTGAGTGATATCATGGAACAGTGGGGATTAGGAAAAGTCCTTTTACCCACTCTAGTGTGATCTATATATATATATGTGTGTGTGTGTGTGTGTGTGTGTGTGTGTGTGTGTGTGTGTGTGTGTGTGTGTGTGTGTATAATATATATATATATATATATATATATATATATATATATACAGATAGCTATAAGTGCAGATGCTTCAGTGGACAGTGTCCTTATTAGACATCTGTTTAGTCAACCACTTTTGGTCACCAAAACAGATGGCTGACAGTTGTAAGACTGCACAATTATCAGAGTTTGGGAATATTCACTTTGTCTGATTTCATGGGATTTTGGAGTTAATATATATAGTTTGCAGGAGGTGTGGATGGTGCAGCCTCCTTGCAAAAAACAATTGCATTTTTATGTTTTGGTTTTGCATGTACTGAGTTTTTTCTCTGTGCATGAACAGTAGTCAACATTTCACATTTTGATGTGTTATGGTATCCATTTACAACATCGACAAAAGCTAGTATTATCATCTCTCTCTCTCTGTATATATATATATATATATATATATATATATATATATATATATATATATGGTTATATCATAGATGGGCGTAAATATATCGAAAGGCAACTGTAGAAACATCAACCTCATAAGGCTGAAAACACTGTCAACATACTGATATGCATGCTCCAGGAAACAATCCTGGTGCATGATAAATCTCAAAAATAATACCAAATATCATAAAATATAATTTTGCAGGCAGGCAGGCAATCCCCCTTGCACCCCCACCCCTGCTAATTAAATATATGAACTACAAGCTTGTACAAAATCAGGGTAAGAGTATATTACCCAATCCCAGGAACAGTACAGTCTTGCACACCTGTCGGCCATCTGCTTAGCTGACCAACTGTGATTGATTAAACAGCTGTTGACCACTGATAACTTATTCAGATGCCATATTTGTCTAATACCAGACGGTTTGGGTGAATCAGTACTTGGTCAGCAAAGAAGTTAGTGAACTATTTCAGTTAAATCTTTACATTGCCTGGTAGGCATAGATGAAAATAGGGTCACAGCTTGTTTCTCTACTCATGATGTACTCAAAGAAGCTTGCTTCTGTGCAGGAAACTGGACCATCTCTAATGAAGATACAAGTAGATGGTCATACTCATGTTCCTCCCCCATTTAGAGCAAATGAATAACAGAGAAGACATAGGGATCTATTGTTGCTAAAGTGATGACCAAAGTTACTGTCCAGGCAGGTCTCCATTATGAATGCAGATTTAATGTTATGCAACACATCACAGATTATGTCTGATTTACTGTGCACAGACCTTGAATTTGTTTACACTACTGTTTATGGTGCCAGCAGGGAACACGTCCCACTTATCAGCAGGAGTTTCTGTCTGAACAACAAGCTCCCTGGTTTTCAGGTCAGCATAAGATGTTTTTCTGAAATCAGATGTTTTCACTTTAGCATGGCAATGTAAGTTAGTACAGTCAATTACATGAGGTATGGGCTGCATAAGGGAATGGTAAGCATGCTGTGTAAACTAATATGTGCTGCACATTCTATATGGATGCATTTATATGAAAATCAACTATCCTACATGCTGATTACCTCACAAAACTGGTATTAAACTTTAGGAATCTACATTTTTTGAAACAGTCCTGGAGCAAATCTTCATCATCAAGTGGTTTCAGACAACTATATACAACTAGATTACAACAGAGTCAGGTGTTAATACAATAGTCATTAAAGCAAGTCCAAATGTTACTTCAGTCATCATTATTGTAGGAACAGATACTACTATAATGGTCATTACAGCAGGGCCAAATGTTACTGCGGTGTTCATTAAATCAGGGCCATGTTATGTAAATGGCAATTACAGTAGGGCCAGATGTTACTATGAAGTGAGTACAGTAGGGCCAGATGGTACAATGGAAGAAAATAAATCAAGGCGAAATATTACTTCAGTGGTCATTACAGTAAAGACAGAGGTTAGTACAATGGTCAGTATTTTAGATCAGGTGATATTACTGTGGTCATTAGACCAGGGCCAGATTTTACTGCAGTGGTCATTAAAGCAGTCCCAAATGTCATTTCAATAGTGTGGCCCAAAAATGTGTATAACAGGAAAGAAGAGAAGGTCTGTACAGTGTCCTAAAGTGACTGTCGTAAAAGCTATTACCTGCTAGCAGAGCATTGGCACTGTGCATGGCTGGTGAATACGCCAAAAGCAAGGGTATGGCATTACTACAATTAATTTCAAATTTTAGTATTTCATTTCAACATTTTTGAAGCTGTGTAAGCATGCTGTGCACTCCATACACATACACTTTGCCTTCTGTATCATACATCTGGAAATGGTACAGTGACAGTTGGAAGACACATAACTAAAGGTTGCAAGTCTTTATCAGTACTTTGTAAATCTTTTTCCACCATACTTAACCACATTGCATATAAGAAGATGTGCACGCACTCATGTGTGTGTGTGTGTGTGTGTGTGTGTGTGTGTGTGTGTGTGTGTGTGTGTGTGTGTGTGTGTGTGTCTGTGTGTGTGTGTTAGTTAGAGGATCTACACAATGGTGCACACCTTTAATCCTAAATATTACTCCATGAAATCCTAGGAAGGCAGTTACTTATAAACTTTAAATCAATATGGGTAAATAGATCTAAATTACCAAAGTAAATGCAGGGGAATTCATGAACTCTAATTTATCAAAATGGACATGATGTTCGTGAAGTTATAAATATGGTAATGGGAGCACATGCAAACAGGCATTACTTATTTTTCTGTGACACCAATACTTCATATGCATTTGCTCATTCAGTTCCTGGAAATACTGTATTTTTACATATTCTGTTACTGCTTGAAGAGAACAATATGTGATAAGATACCAAATATGTCAGTATGCCAAGCTGTAATCTATTTGGTATAACTAAATCAGAGTGCTGAAAATATTGCTTTAACATTTTTAACTGTGCTTGTGAATGCATCAGAAGGCATTTGTGAATTTAAATTTAAGTATTACAAAAATATTTAAGCCTAAAGGTAGATGACCCCTGCAACACATTAAAAATCAAGCAAGACATTATTCATTACAAATCTGTGTCAGTGCCAGAAAACAAAATTCAGTTAACTTCTCTGCTTTAAAAAATAATGGGGCCACTATATCTTTAGACTATTTTCTTGATGTAATATATTTGTAATGCATATTCTTCCATAAAACTGTTTCTTATATTACATTGGCTTAATATTAATAGACAACATTTTAGTGAAATGTATAGCATCAGTGAACTTTAAACCTTTGAAAAATAGCCATTCTCATTAGATCATTTTTATAGCTGGATTTATTTTAAGTTCCTTTATTCATAAACTCGCATTTCTGTACTTAGCACACTATGTTTAGTGCACCATCATTCAACAACATAGACATGAATCTTAAAGGCAGTCTACAAAGTCCTTAAAATGTCTAGGTAATGTATCCAGGAGTGCATATCACATTGGTATGTACTTTACAGACCAGTGCCCAATTCATTCCTGATCGCATTACATATTTTTGTACATTGTAATACTGCTTCTCAGGCTGCTGCCACATTGGACAGACTGTGATGTTTTCTTGTATTCTTCCTTACAATATATCCTCAGTTTATCCTTAGAAAGCTCATCCCTGTCTTCAAACGGCTGCAGGCAGTGGAATTACCATACCATTCACATACACAATAAGCTGACTTAAGAATAGATTGCAGTCAGATCCTAACTGATCTATTTAAAAAAGGTGACCAACATTCCCAGTTTTTCCAGGACAGTCCCAGTTTGGAAGTCTCTGTCCCAGAATCCCAAACAATGCCTTTGGGACACAGAAATGTCCTAGTTTAGACTGCTCAGTCTGAATGGTGACTTGGCTTCCCAGGGTGGTCAGTCCCCCTGCTTTCCCATCCTAAGCAGCTCTGGGGACTTTGCAATTTTTTGGGGATGCCATTGGGTATAGGGTAAGGTCAGATGCCTTTGCCCTGGCAGAAGCCTTCTAGGACCTGCTGCCATCAGTCAGTCACTCCCTCAAGGAATTCTGTCATTGGGGGTTCTGCTTGACCCCACTCTCCCAGGCAAGAGCTCTCCAGGCCCTACACCCATCTGTCTGGTGCTTGTGTACTGACTTCTGCCAGGGCCAAATCCTACAGTCCTCCCCTTCAACCCGGCCAAGAGACCTTCCCCATCCACCACCCCCATGTCTGGGTACTACGCCACCTGCATGTCTCCTGCAGGCTGCCAAATCATGCTGGATCGCTCATGCCCCCAGACCCTCTCAGGGGAGCTTCCCTCCGATCCCGTCTACACCTCTGGAACTCCCTTTGGCCACTGAGGGGCAGATCCTCTCTCATGAAGGCTTCAGAGTGCCCCTGCTTTCCCATCCAGAGCAGCTCTGGGGACTCTGAGAGTTTTCAAGGATGCTGTCAGTTATGGGGTGAAGTTAGATGCCTTTGCCCTGGCAGGAGCCCTCCAGGCCCCTCTGCCATCCACCCAGGTGCTTTCTCAAGGACTTTCATCATGCGGAGCTCTGCCTGACCCCACTCACCCAGGCAGGAGCTCTCTAGGCCCCACCACCATCCGCCAGTTGCTCCCTTAAAGACTTCCATCATGGGGGGCTCTGCCTGACCCCATTCACCTTGGCAGAAGCTTGCCCAGCCCTGCCACTATCTACCTCTCTCCCCCTTCCAGACTTCCATCCCAGAGGGGGCATGGTCCATATCCCCTCACCCAGGCAAGAGCTGTCCTGTACCTGTCACTTTCCACCTCTCTCTCTCCCCCTAACAGACTTCTGTTAGGACTGACCATCGCTGGGGTTCCACGTCTACCCAGGAGAGAGAGCTCTTTTTCAGGGTTACATATCTCCTAACTGCTGCCAAATCATGCAGTGTCATGCATGCTCTTGGAGCCTATCAGGGGATCTTCTCAGCATCATGGAACTCTGCTGGGCCAAGAAGCCTCAGACAGTCCCTCATCCAGACTTCTATGACACCGGTTCTCTGCTTTGCCTTGCACCTTGGGCTTTCAAACTCACAGGGGAGATAGCCCTGGGTCCCACATCTCTGCACTTTTTGTGGCACACCTCAGTCTCTCACCCCCACAGTGCCAGGCACCGACAAATGTGCATCACTTCAAGCCTCCTGGCATGTGGCCTCTTGCCTCCTGGGTGGTACTGTTTAGAGAATGGCATCCCCACAGTGTCTGGTGAAGAATGGGAGGCCAACCTGCCTGCCCCAGTGCGAGATGACATGGCTGCCCTATCTCCACTCCCATGGGGGCTAGGAGAATGGGATTGCAGGCCTGGCTTCCTGGGGTGGCCCTCAAGTGTCCCAGTTTAGGTCCTGTAACAAAATGGTCACCTTGTATTTAAACTAATTATAAGGAATGACTCTGGTTAAAATGGTCTGTAAAACAGGGATCTAAAAGAATAAGGCACAGAGTAGGCAAGCTTCTATGAATGTTGTTTGTGAAACATTCAAAAGGATAGCACTTCAAGGTGACCAGAAAAAATGTGATCATGCTGATTTGTAAAATTACAGGATACAAGACAGATTTAAATACATGTGGACCACTTAGAGTGTGTTCTACTACAACTGAACTTCATATACTACAGTTAAGCATTACTGTCCCCGGATAACAAAGACCCCTTGAGGCTACTAGTATCAGTCCATGTGCACTTACTGAGAAGAAATCAGCCACCACTTGTTATATACCCTCTTACAGTTATACATGACTTATTTCAAACAAAGGATTATTGATCTCCACTCCATGTACACCACTTTGTCTGTCTAATGCTACCGTTCCTATGTTGTATGTCACCACAGCACTGCAGAGCAGGGAACAGGTGTATAATAATATATGCTATGTGCAGCTCTCTATGCAGCTTTTCCTGCCATCACTGCTGCCTGTGAATCATAAAGATCTCACAGTTATTAGGCATGGCACAGAGTCGGGGTCACTATCATTCTATAGTAATGAGGGGATCTAGCACTGTACAAGTTCCTCTAGTGTGAGCTCAACAACATCACTGTGTTGGTAGTATGGTACAGAAGGTACAGCATCAGAGGGTGCAGGGGAGGTGGTAGAAGCCCAGCTACACACACACACACACACACACACACACACACACACACACACACACACACACACACACACACACAGCACGCACACGCGCACACGCACACACACACGACACACACACATCACACACACACATGCACAACACACACACACACACACACACACACACACACACACACACACACACGCACACACATCACACACACACACACACACACACACACACACACACACACAGCCTAGTTACTACAGCAATCCCAGTGTCCCATTAATTATTTTCTGTTTTTGTTCCTACTTACCACAAGATATTTTCTTTCTTTTTTAATTGTACAATAATTAAATTTAGAACACAATCACTGATAGACATTTGCTAAACAATATAATACAGTCTCACAATGAAAACAGACTTATCATTAACAATAAACCTCTTTGCCCTTGAAACTCATATTAATTGAAACAGCATTGAGACCTGCATTCAAAGAAAATGCACCTGGCCAATAGTGGATTAAGTTTACCTTTGGGCTGTTTTCAAATCATAGGCCCGCTGCACACATTTCTAGGACCATTCAGGCGTGCATGTGTTCTTTGATTCTCCTTTCTGATTGTATTAAATTATATTCCACATATAATACAGCACACATTTTTAGAGTGTGTTTTAAATTTGTAGTTTTGAACATTTTTCCGGTAAGCAATGAAATAAAATGCATGAACCAATAATGACAAAACTGCCCATTTCAGAACATTTCAATCATAAAAGGCCACTGAATTATCAGTCAATATGCACAATCTCTGAAGAAGTAAATGTCTTCTGAATAATGCCACATTAAAGACATCTAAAACTAATGAAGAGGTTGCTGCTAGCAAACAACGTCAGTGTTTCATCTACAAATTCAGTGCCTGCTACCCCTGAAGAATAAATTTCCTAGGTTACATAAAATATGGAAACCTGTTAATATTGTAATAGGGAATGGATGGCAAATAGACAACAGAGTCATAGCTTACTAGGCATTTCATCCAAAGAAGGACACACTCAGGTCTGCAGCCCCCCCATTAAAATACAACATTGTATTAGCAATCCATCTACATGGTGTGGGAGTAGAACCTATAGCCTTCTGCATCAAAATAAAGTATGCTACCTGTTGTGGTACTAACTCGATGATGACCAGCTGCACATTGAAAACAGAGTAGGAGTAAACCTCTCTACCCTTGAAGCTTACAATTCCTTGAAAATGCACTGAAGTTCACAATTCCTTGAAAATGCACTGAAACTCAGAATTCCTTAAAAGTGCACTGAAATACAAATCCTTGAAATTGCACTGAAACTCATAATATGATGTTGTCACTCTTGTCTTTATTCTCACTGATGGGTCGGATATGATCCATCTGACCTGTCTCGGCCTTTTACAAAGGTTTGAGGCCTTCAGCAAAGCTCATGGGCATTTTCCCTTACCCAAAATCCAACAGACCAACTTCCCCAGATCTAGTTTGCCACTGCGAAAGATGTGGTTCCTAAGCAAGATCTGGGCTAAGTACTTTCTTTAGTATTTAAATCTCTTAAATTTAAACTTAAATTTGAACCTTTTGTATTATAAGTTAGTCTAGTATAACTTTTCTATATTTTTATATATCCTTACTCAACTTTTTCTTTATAAAGAGCAACTGTTGTTTCCCTTGTTTTCTCTTTAATGTCCGTTTAAGTTAGAGGACATTTACTTATGTCTGCTTAAGTTATAAGATGTTTATTCCCCTCCTTTCTCCTTCCTTTTATCTCATTTATCATCTGTTTGAGTTAGAGGATGTTTTCTGTTTAAAAAAAAAATGTTTCTTGCTATCTTCTGAAGCTTTTCCATCCATTTAATTTAGAGGACTTTCTAGTGTCAGTGTCTCTGTGTGTGTGTGTGTGTGTGTGTGTGTGTGTGTGTGTGTGTGTGTGTGTGTGTGTGTGTGTGTGTGTGTGTGTGTGTGTGTGTGTGTGTGTTAATTGATAAGTATGCCTCAAAAGCAAAAAGGGAAACCTCTTGGTTTCAAGAAATGTGAACAGTGTGGGAATAAGATGCCCCTAAGTGATTCTCACACTTTATGTGTGTATTGCTTGGGGCCTCTTCATCTCGAGAGTCTTGCTCCATATGCCAAGGATTTAATCAAAGGGCTCAGATGGAGCGCAAAAATAAACTTATTCTAAAGGGACTGCTAAAAACTCCTTTCTCTGAGGCTATTTCTACCGAGTCCTCCAAATCTGATGAATCAGCAAAATCTGACAAATCATCAAAACATTCCTCTTCAATGCCAAAGTCTTCCTCAGAGCCACAACAAAAAGCTCCTATCTCTGTCTCTGTGCCAACAGAACCCTCAGAGCAGACAGTTGTCACTGGATCCAAGAGTTCATCAAAGCAGCTGGAAACCTTGGCTCTGACTTCTTCAGCTTCCTCTGAATTTAGACATTGGAGCCATTCTCCTTCATTGGAGCCAGTACCTTCTAGGCTCCCTTCTCCTTTTCTGGCAAAGTCAAGATCCCCAACCCTTTCTACTCGGTCAACCAGGGGTTTGTCTGATGATGATGTAGATAGGGTAGTACAGAGGCTGCTAAAGACACTGGCCTTGGCTAAGTTGTTATTGGATCTGAACCCAAAGAAATCAGATCAGACACACTCCTCCTATTCAGTGCCTGCTCCTCCTCTGATCTATCCCCTGGTTCTGGAGCCAGAAGATTCCGATGTCCAACTTGTCTGTCTCAGATCAGGGACCCATAGGTTCCCCGGATCTGATGTCTGCCCTTTGTGTTTCTACCCAGTCGGAGCAGAAGACCTCTAGGAACTGACACTCTCTGGTCGGATCCACTGAGCCAGTTTGGATCTCTCTGGATCTGACCCTGCCTCTGGAGGCTTCAGTGCAGGTGAGTTCAGCTCCTACCTCTGCCTTGGAGCTTCTGTCTCCTGCACCGGAGATTCCTTTGGCCCCTCCAATCCTTTTGTCAGATCTGTGGTGTTCCTTGAAAGAGGGGCAGACTGCTTTTGAGGTCATGAGGAGGGGTTTGACTACATCCCAGTCTAAGACATGGTCTATCTTGGATCTTCCTCCCAGTTTTGTGCAGGTGTCTTTGCCTTCTCACATACTCTCTTCAGAGGACTGCAGAGACCCCAGGCCTCAAGATGTCCAATAGGGGACCCGTCCTCTTCTGAAATTTCCCCATACTACCCCACTGAGGAGGTCTCTCGAAAGAGGACTTGCAAGAGGAAGCACCTAGAGTCTCCAGAAGAGTCGATTACATCTGATACTGATTTCAATGAAGCAGAAGTGTCCCCACAGTCACCTCTTAAAGATGTATCCTTTGGAGATATCCTGGAAATTTTAAAACAGAGAGGAGACTGACAGTCCACATCCCCTTCAACTGAGGAGTCAGTGTACCTAAAGGCTTTTGGGTCTCATTCCTCAGCCTCTTGGGTGACCCCTCCTTCTGATGAGCTTATTGAGTTAATCTCTCAGAAGGCTTGGGAGACCCCAGGTTCCATAGAGCCAACTCCAAGGAGGCCAAATAAGTACATTGCTGCCCCCAATGACAAGCCATTCTTAAATAAAGTTATAGCAGTTGATGCCATGGTTGTGGCAGTGGCCACTAAAAAGGAACTATCTGAGACCAGTTCCTCTATCCATCCTCCAAATAAGGAATCCAGGACCATAGATAGGTATGATAAGAATGTCTTTTCATCAGCGACTTTTGCCTTAAGGTCACTGAACTACTTGATCCACTTTACCAGATTACAGAGATATCTGTTGAATGAACTTTCAGACTCCTTCCAAGGAGCTGTAGCTAAGGCAGTGGAAGATAAAGTCACCAGTCAGCATGCCACCCTCAATTCAGTCATAAACTCTTCCATGTGACTCATATCTTATACTGCAGATGGAATGAGTAGGACTGTTGGTTCAGGTATCTCTCTCAGGTGGCAGGTCTGGATGCACATTTGTGATTTAGCAGACCCCTTCAAGATTTCCTTCATTAATGTCCCTTTTGATGGTTCTTCTCTTTTTGGGCCTAAAGTAAAATAAATGCTTACCAGGTGTGAATTGGTGTCATTGGAGTATGTTTTTCCACACCTACCAGACCCTTTCCCAAAGGTCAGAGAGATAGTGGGAATATGTGGTTCAGAAAATGACACAGGTCTTTCCAGGACACACAGGATGAAAGTTACCCTATAGGCAGAGGGGGGAACAATAATGGAAGATGCTGCCCTCATGGCAGAGGAGACCCACAGAAACAGGGATCCAGAGAATTTTTTCTTTGGTAAGCCCTTTCAGTGCTCCTGAAGGGGTGTCTGATTGCTTGCCTCTGGAGGCAGTTGGGGGGGGGGTTGTCTCTGCACTGCGAAACTTGGCAAGAGATAACAAACAACAAATGGGTGCAGGACATAATACCCAGAGGATATATTACTCCGTTCTCCTTTCCCACTCCCATAAACAAATCAGTTTCAGATATTCCATCCAGTCAGAAAGAACAAGCAACATTAGAAATTCAAAAGTTGCTAAGAAAAAAAGACATCCAAGAAATCCCCACAAACCAGAGAGGATCTGGAATTTACTCAAGGATCTTTTTAGTTCCAAAGAAAACAGTAGACTGGAGACCAATTTTGGACCTCAGCAATCTAAACAAATCTGTGAAAAAGCCCAAGCTTCAGATGGTGACACTGCAGTCAATACTTCCATTTCTGGAAAAAGACAATTGGATGTGCTCTATAAACCTTCAGGATGCATACTACCACATATGAATGGAAAGGCAATCCAGAAGTCACTTGCACTTCTGGCTAGGAGCCAGCCCCTTTCAGTTTTGAGCTCTGCCCTTTGGACTCACTACAGCCCTCAGAGTGCTCATCAAATGCATACTAGTATTGGAGGCTCACCTGAGACGCTGACGATTCTGGATGTTTCCGTATCTGCGTAACCATCTCATAACTGCCCTGACCAGGCACCTTCTGCTACAAGCTAGGGACTATACTCAACAACTCTATTCCTCCCTAGGTACTACCATAAATTATGAAAAATCTGCTCTAGAGCCATGTCAGATCTTAGTCTTCATAGGAGCAGAGATAAATACAACTACAATGATAGCAAAACTTCTGCAAGACAGAGTAGAGGATCTTTGCCATGATGTAAACTTGTTAATTAGAAAGGAATGAGCTTCTGCCAAACTAGTTCTTCAATACTGGGAAAATTGGCTGCTTCAATTGTTCTCATTTCCCTAGCTCATCTCCACATGAGAATACTTCAATGGTTACTTTCCACACAATGGTCAATTCTAGAACTTCCTATGATGCACAAAATTAGGATAGCCAATTCCTGCAAAAAGGATCTCTGATGGTGGATTTACTCTCTTCTGATATCTCAAGGCCGTCACTTTATCCCCCCATCCTCAAGCCACGGTGACCAAGGATACTTCCCAAATAGGGTGGGGGAACATTATCCCAGGAAGAGAGTTCAATGCATCTGGCAACAGCACAAAGCTCATTTGCACATAAACATTCTGGAGATGAGGGCAGTGCTTTTGGCATTGGAAGCATTTCAGGACTCCCTCCCTCTAGGATCAATAGCAATTCAATCAGACGACATGTCTGTGGTCTGGCTCATAAAATGGGGGGACCAGGTCCTACCCCCCCCCTTTGTTGAGAAGCCCTAAGGGTCTGGTAATGGGCAACACATTCCAACCACTATCAGATAGCAATGCACATTCTGAGGAAATCTAATGTAATTGCAAACAAATTGAGATGAGTCATATTATGGCCACACGAGTGGTCCCTCAGTCAGAAAGTTGTGGAAGAGATCTTCCAAAAATGGGGCCAGCCTTGCTGTGACCTCTTTGCATTGCTCACCAAAGCCAAATGCAGCAACTATTTTGCCCTGATCCCTCCTGCGGGGGAGTCACCAAGGGATGCACTTGTTTATGATTGGCCCCCAGGACGTCTTTATGTTTTTCCACCAGTTCTTCTAATTCCCAAATTTTTGCAGGAAGCAAGTCTGTTGGAGATGACAATAATCTTAATTGCTCCCTACTGCCTCAACAAGTCTAGCTCCCCTTCCTTCAGCCTCATAGGTTCATAGGTTCATAGGTTGGTTCTAGGCTATTGGCCCAAGGGCCTATACAAGCCTAGCCATAACAATTCCCTGACTATTTCTTCCCACAATATTTACTTCCCTGGACCCTTGTCTAGCAGGGCGACTGACGTGATCCCCAGTTTGAATTTCCTATCTCCCATCCAATAGTCAAGGTTCCTTTTGAAGAGGGCCAAAGAGGCACTCTGCTTGACATGTATGGGCAGTCTATTCCAGAGTCTGAGGAGTCTCTGGGTCAGGAACCTATCCCTCCAGCATGTTTTGTTCATTGTGATGACAAGGTTTAGATCCCTGGAGTGTGTGGCTCTGAGGGACTGAGATTTCTTTAAGTGTAGCATGTCCAACAGCTCTGGGTTTGACATGGCCTTGTATGTTAAGCAGAAATCACCTCTGAGTAGACAATATGTGGCAGAGTATAGTTGGAGTTTTTTTTTAGATGGTCAGCATAGGGTACCTGCTTTAGGCCTGTGATTCTTTTAATGAGGTATTTCTGCGGCCTTTCCAGTTGTTACATATGTCTTGAGAGGTACATACTAAATGTGGCATTGTATTCTATAATTCGTCTAATAAGGGATGAGTACAGTGGGACAATGACCTCCTTTTTTCTGGATGAAAAGCCCTTAGTGATGAGGTGTGCCACATAGAAGGATTTCCTGATTTTTGTGGCAATGTGGTTATCGAAGGTGAGACCGCTGTCCACCTATGTCCTTAAGTCTCTTATCACACTTTCAGTGTTTAGTGTACTGCCACTTATGTGGTAATTCACAGGTACATGTGTTTTCCCAAATGGGATAACTATACATTTCTTGGCATTGAGCTTGACCCCATGGCTCTGGCACCAAGCATCTGTTTCTGTAAGACCCTTTTGTAGAATATCCACATCATTTGGGGATTCAATAATGGCTCCCAGTTTGCAGTCATCTGCAAACTTTGTTATCCAGAGTCCCCTTAGTGTTGGCCTGTACTTCAGAGAAGTAGATGCCAAACAAGAGTGGTTCTAGGACTGAACCCTGAGGTTCTCCACTTGTCACTTGTCTGGAGCTGGATTTGGAGTCGGCTACTTTTAGAGTGTGGGTTCTGTCAGTAAGCCAGTTGACAACCCATCGAATGACGTAGGGATTAATGCCCAGCTTAGTAAGTTTATCTATGATATACAAGATGAACCATGGATTCTGGACCCTGCACTGGACCTTCTGACTCACCCATCAGGGATAGTTCCTCCCAATCTGGATAATCTCAAACTGACAGTTTGGCTGTTCCACTTCCCCTGATTGACAGGTTTCCTCTCCTTTCATCTCCAGTAAAACACATTTTCTTATCTTTCCATAAATCCTCTACATGTAAATTATACAGAGGTAAATGAAAAACATTTGTTTCATTGGACATTAATAATAAAATAGATCCATTTACTGCACCCATACATTCTATTCTAGAATTTTTGGTGAAACCTTTCAATGAGGGTGCTGCTGAAGCCACTATTAGAGTTGAGTTGGCAGCAATTTAAAATTTTCATATAGGCGAAAATGGTTCTGGAATCATGTCAAACAGACTTTGTAAAGCATTCTTGAAAGGAACTACAGTGATTAGACCCCCATACAAAAACCCAGCCCACGTTGGGATCCAAATTTAGTTTTGTCAAACATTATCTGTCCTCCCTTCGAACCATCTACTACTTGTGAAATGAAGTATCTCTCCTCGAAGACACTCCTCTTAGAAGCTATTACTTCAGCAAGGAGAGTTCCAGAATTACAAGCTTTATCTGCCAAGCCACCATACCTAGTATTTCACAAGGACAGAGTTTATTTACAAACCATCCCCTCTTTCCTACCCAAAGTTGTGTCAGAAAGTAACTTCAATCAATTAATCGAGCTACCAGTTTTCTTCCCAAACTTCCAAAATAAAGGTGAATATTCATTGCATCTTCTAGATGTTCATAGACAATTATGTTTCAACTTACACAGAACTTCAGGAATCAGAAAATCAGATCAGCTATTTATTTTTTATTCTGTTATTAAAAAAGGCTTACCCATGTTGAAAGTTACCTTGTCTAAATGTCTTTCACAATGTGTATTCTTCATCTTCAGTTCTAAGAACAAACATCTTGCTATCCCTGTTCAAGCTCATTCCACTAGGTCAGTAGCTACACTGCAGACATGGACAAACCTTTATACCTTTATTACTCATTACAAAGTGGATTTGGCCTCTAGGAGTAGAGCCTATTTTAGTTCTGTGATTCTAAGGAATATTCTTCCATGAGCCACCCAAGAATCAGGTAGCTAGGGATGTGGCCCCACCAGTGAAAATAAAGGTAAGACTGACAACATCACATAAAGAAGTTATGTACTTACCATAACATTCCATGTGTGTTGTCCATCTTGACCTTTCTTATCACAACCCGCCCTCCATATTCCCTGCCAAGTAGCACTAATTGGGTATTTGAGGACTTTATATTCTCAGAGACAATTTATGTCTGTTAATCTATGGAAGCAGTTACCTCTATTTGACTTGTCAAGGGCAAACAAGATCTGAGGAAGTTAGGGAGTTGCATTATGAGTCAGGGAGAATGCTCATGAGTTTTGCTGAAGGTCTCAAGCTTTCTTAAAAGGCCAAGTTGGATCTGATGGATCAGATCCGACCCATCAGTGAGAATAAAGGTCAAGATGGACAACACACATGGACCGTTATGGTAAGTACATAACTTATTTTTTGAGTGGTCTGGCAGTTGGTTTAGAAGATTCAGGCTCTTGTTCCCTTGTAATCAAGGAAGAGGGTTTGAGCTTGCGTAAATTAATTAAACTGCAATCCCTAATTAGGGCATGTTATACACACACACACACATACCGTCTTACTGTGACCGGACATTTGTTTGTTTTGTCCTGGAATACTGCAGGCCAGAGAAGCAAGAATCAGGTATAAATCCCATGTCCAATCAGTAGGATTTGTGTTTAAATTCTGTGAGTGGAAAAGAAGAAGGAAGCAACAGTAGATGTGCATGTCGATTCATGCAGGGACCCATAGGGTGTTCTTAAAGAAGAACAAACTCCCTTAAAGAAGGCATACATTTATTTATTTTATTAAAAAATAAATGTTGTGGCAGCTGGTGAGCCCTCTCCCAGCCAGCAATCCTTAGGTGATTGCTTAGGTCGCTTAGTGCTGGATCTGGCTATGGGGTGTAGTACTACTGTTGATTGAAACACACATGATACTTCATTGTTGGTATATTTTTTTCTAACACAAAAAGGAGGTTCTGTCTATTTTTTCTTCTTGCTTACACAAAACAAGCATTTTGCTTAGCTCTCTATGCTGTACGACATACCTAGCAGAGAAAGGGGAAATCATTCTATTGATAAGCACAACACCATTGTATTGTACTCATCTGTCTCTGATAATTTATTTCCTACAGACTGTCTTGTACAGTGACTGTGTTGTAATTATGAATTGTATTCAGTTAGAGATGAGGTAATTTGCATATGTATTCTATGGTTGGAGGACTATGCCTATATAATGAGGTAAGACAGCTCCCTGTTGAAATGTCAGGAGTTACAATGCTAAGTCCAGAAATACCAAAAACGAACATAGAAAAGAGTAAACACTGAACATTGTTCTTCTCTTTGTTTTTTTTTTTTTGTTTGTTTGTTTTTTCACAAGGCAAAGGTTCCCACACTCTTCAAACATATACATCAACTCCAAGATCACCATACCTTGGAGAAAAGGGAATAGTCCAAGAAATGACAGTTATGGACCCAGTATATCTAAGTTCCGATTTTCAGTCATCCACATTCTGGGACCCAGCATTATGAGTTCTAACATTTTAAATGGTTACCGGGGTAAGACTGCGTACAATGTCTCACTATATTTGGTACCATATTTATTGAATTGCACAGGACTTTGGCATGATGTTTTATGGTATACCAGCCCTGCCCCATGGAAATTAATGTTAATGAATAATAGCACCCTAAAACTATTAGAAGCAACTAGAAAGGTGTCACTATGAGTTTTTGTATGAAATGTGTATGACTCTATTGACACATATGCACTTTTGTGCACAAATTTATCTTTCATCATACCTTCTACAGGCACAATGGAATACTTAAAATAGTGAAATATTATAGGGTTTAAATGTTTGTTATTTATGTTTTTAATTATCTGAATATCAGCCTTCACGCTAATGTTATGTATTCATTTGTGAATTGCTTGGTGACAGAAAGGGTACGTCTGTTGTTTCTCTGTGTTTCTTGAGTATGTCTGTGTATAAGTGGTAATAGAACAGTAATGGTGTGGAATGGAAACTGATTCTGTCCTTCAGTATGCTGTGTTAAAATTCAAAACAATACATGCAGGCATTTCACATGAAATTAATCACAAATGGCACAGAATTAGAGGCAATTCCCTTGGTTAGAAGCAGTAGCAGGTCACAAGCAATCTACTAATCCACTACTTCAGGTCTCAAGAGTGTAGGATAAAAGATAAATAAGATGGAAATAGACACAGGAAACTCATGGCTATATTTTAAGAACCAGTAAAATAAAATTAGCGTCCTAAATATAAAAACATTAGGCATTCATACTCCCGACAATATATTATATTTATAAAGATGTTATATATGAAAAATCCCATCTGGAGTAGAAACTTGAAAACCAGTTTTGCAGCAAATTAATCTGTTTTTGAAGTCTCAGGGCCAGAAACTTGTCATGCCGTTCTGAGAAGGATGAGTATTTGAGATATAGATTATGCAATCAGTGGTAATAAATGTATGGGTGCAGCCTTGGGACACTTTGTGATGGGCAGTGACCATGTTATACATTATATAATCGGTACTAAATGTATGGGTTACAGCCTTGGGACACTTTGTGATGGGCAGTGACCTTGTTACACATTGTGAGAACTACATGCAAAGTGCCCATGTTTTAATACAACAAAATGCAAAAATCCATTCACTATGCATATGTTAAATGCTGTTGTTGTGTCTTTCAGCTTTTCCCGGTTAGGGGTCGCCACAGCGGAACTCCGGTCCGCTAATGATTGGCAGTAGATTTTTATATAGCAAAAAGGATCACTCAGCTGGAAGCAAAGCAAACATGCAGGAAGTCATGGCACACCCAGACATAATAAAATCTAATCTATGAATGTACTATACCAGTGAGCTGTAGCTCAACCCTGCCATGAAAGTGCAACCAAACAGTCTTCTAAAAAGGTGCACACAAATTTGCTAGAAATACAGATTTAACCCCAGTTAGGGTGGCATTTCCTAGGTGTAAAAAAACACACATTTTTTTCAGCTTCACAAACACTCATGCTCATTGCTGCATATAGATTTATACTTTGCTTTTTTTTTTTCAATTTCAGTCTTCATATCTAACATGATGAATATATGCTCATTATAATGCAAAAGCACTGTCATGTTAGAATCGTTATAATGCTGTGGTGCAGTAGTTAATGTGACTACATCACTGGTTCTATTCTGATATCTGGGTACTATCTTTGTTGAGTCTGCTGGTTCTCTTTGCAGCTGGAAAAGTTTTTCTTGATTACTGTGGTTTCCTTCAAAATAGGTTAGTTAGCTTACTCATCTAAACTGTTCATGTTTATTGTATTTAATTTACTGATGAGCTTACGAGTCATGTCACAAGAATCAATTCACGCTTGCTTGCTTCAAAAATGTCTAATATGTGCATGCATATCCATTATTATTAATCCATTTCTGATATATATCACTGTGTGGAATAGATTTATTACATAAGACAAAATGGTCTTTTATTTGTTTGCATTGCACTTTTATTACACATGCAGTATGTTTTTTAAAATGGTGCATATGGCATATGTCATGCATTGTTAAGTTTGTTGCAAATACATGAATATTCCTTTATGGGAATCACGCATTGCATGCCTTTTGGTAACAGGCAGAATAATTTATTTTATTTTATTTATTTATTTTACATTTGTTGACCGGGATAGTCCGACTGGATACATGTCCATTTTCAGTGGATGCCCGGGGAGAAAAGCTCCAACATTAAAACATTACACTGAAATTCAACATGAACATCAAAACAATTATAGTCAGTCATAGCTCAAACTTATATGGTTACAGACAATCAGATAGAAGGAGCTAGATATTCCTTACAATACTGTTTCATGTACTATAGTATGGTAGGAGTTAGTCTGGATTCTGACAGGGGCATAGCCAGTGTGTCATGAAATACTGTTTGAGATTTTTCTTGAATTGGTTTAATGATGGTTCTAGAGTTAGGTCAGCTGGAAGTGAACTCCAAATTTTGCCAACAGAGTTAGAAAACAAGGAGTCACCAGCTGAGTTGTTAGTTTTGAGTGTCTGAATTAGCAGTTTGTTAGAACATCACAGTAGCCTCGTGTTCCTGTGGGGATAAGTAATGCTTTTAAGTGCAGGGGTATTATCTGGTTGTTTGAGAATTTTGTGGGCTACTACAAGTTGTACTGAAGTAAGCTAGGCAATTCCAGCCATCCTAGAGGTTTAAGGTTTTGACAGTGTTGAGTTCTGGAAGTAGAGCCAGTGGCAAATCTAGCAATGCGATTATAACAGCTTGAGAGTTTGCAGAGTTCAGATTTGTTCAAGTTAATGAATATGGAGGAGGCATAGAAAAGGGTGGAAAGAAGATGAGTGCAGGCAATGGCAGTCCTAGCTAGTGGGGTAAGGAATGGTTTTAATGGTTTGATTGATATGCACATCAAATTTAAGGTTGTTATCAATAGTTACCCCTAAGACTTTAGTATGGTCATCTTATAGGTTCATAGGTTCATAGGTTCATACTAGGCTATCTGCCCAAGGGCATTTATAAGCCTAGCCCATAGTTATGTGGCTTTCGCCACCCCTTTAGTTTGAATAAAAACTATGGCTATCATTTTTCTGTGCCTCTGTCAAGCAGTGACACTGAAGTAATCCCTGGGGTATATCTGCGATCTCCCATCCATTGGTCAAGATTCCTCTTGAACAAGGCCAGCGAGGTGCTCTGCCTCACATGTACCGGGATTTTGTTCCACAGCATAGGGAGTCTCTGGGTGATGAATCTGTCCCTCCAGCACGTTCTATTTATAACCGTGTCAAGGTTTAAGTCTCCGCCTTGTGGTTCTGAGGGATCTAGATTTTTTGAGGTGAAGCATATTCATCAAATCTGGGTTTGACATGGCCTTATATGTCAGGCACAGGTCACCTCTGAGCAAGCGGTATGAGACTGAATAGAGCTGGAGTTCTTTCAGTCGGGCAGCATAAGACATATTTTTGAGACCCTTTATCCTTTTGGTGAGGAACTTTTGGGGCCTTTCAAGCTGCAACAGGTGTCTGGTCAGAATCATTCCGAACGGGGCATTGTACTCAATCATAGGTCTAATGAGTGATGAGTACAGGGGGACGATGACCTCCCTTGATCTAGATGTGAATCCCTTCATGATCAGGTGGGCGATATAGAAGGTTTTCCTAACTACTTTAGCAACATGAGTGTCAAACGAAAGGCTACTGTCAACTTGGGTCCCCAGATCCCTGATGACTTTTTCTGTGCTCAGTGGATTGCCACCTATATGGTAGCTAGGGGTAACCTTGTTTTTCCCAAAGGGTATGACTATGCATTTTTTGGCGTTTAACTTCAGGCCATGGCTCTGGCACCAGTTATCCGTTTCTGTGAGGCCCTTCTGGAGGATATCTGTGTCAGATGTGTTTTCGACTATGGCCCAGTTTGCAGTCATCTGCAAACTTTGTCAGCCATAACCCTCCTGTGTTTGCTTGTACTTCAGAAAAGTAGATGCCGAACAAGAGTGGACCCAGGACTGAGCCCTGTGGGACACCACTTGTGACAGGCTTTGAGTCTGACATGGCTCCAGCAACTCTGACCCTGTGGGTTCTGTCACTTAGCCAGTTTGCAACCCATCTTATGATGTATGGGTTTACATTCAAGCTGATGAGTTTTTCGATGATACCTGAGTGGGGTATTGTGTCAAGGCCTTTGCCAGGTCGAGGTAGGCTGTATGGACTGCCTTTCCTCATCAATGGCCTTGGTGACTGTCTCGAAAAAGTCAACCAAGTTTAAGAGGCAGGATCTGCCTTTGACAAAGCCAAACTGGGTTGGATCCAAAGTCTGCAAGTTCCCTATGTCTTTATTTATGAGTTCCATTATGATCCTCTCCATGGCTTTGCAGATAAGGCTTGTCAAGCTAATGGGGCGGTAATTTCCAGGGTCTGTGGAGGCACCGCCCTTATGAAGTGGGACCACAGTCGCCGTGCGCCACTCCTTGGGTATGTATCCTGAGGTGAGGCTAAGATTAAACAGCTGTCCTAACTGTGGGTTTAATTCCTCGTTGAGTTCATGAAGCACACAGCCGGGGACACCATCCGTCCCATGGATGCTGTGTTTTTGCCTTAGTGAGGGCAGTTCTCACCTGGGCGTTGGAGATGTTTGGGGGCTACAATCCTCTGGAATAGATATCTCTCCTTTGGGGAGGGGGAGTTTGCACTGAACCTGTCAGCCAGTATGTTAGCAATGTGTGTAGGTTCAGTAATTTTCACATCATTTTGAACTAATTCTGAGCATATCTGGGAGTTTCCTCCTAGGTTTCTAACATAGCTAAAGAAGGCCTTATAATTGTCTTTAGAGCCCTTGGCGATTTTTCTCTCAAAATTTGCCTTGGATGATTTTATGAGAGCTCTTAGTTTTTTACTTATAATGATCAAAGGTGTCTTACCTTTCAAGGATTTTGCTCTATCTTGTAGTAGCTTCCTCCTTTTGTTGTAGAGCTTGTTTATGGCTGGGGTCCACCAGACTGGATGCTTGCCTTTGGTACAGAGAGTCTTAGTTTTGTTTGGGATTGCCTGATCCATGCAGTCCTGTAGGTGCTGGTAGAAGGCATTTGTAAGTGATTCAGCGGTTTGAGTAATGTTTACCACTGGCTCAGGGACCTTAAAGGAGACCACACTAGTTTTTAGAAGTGTGAAATCGGCTTTTGAGAAGTTTTTCACTGTGGTCTTTTTTGTTTCAGGTGGGGGCAGGATGAGGACCTCCAGCGAGATTAGTTTATGATCTGATCTCACCAGTGAGGGGTATACTTCCGGTGTTGAACATTTTGATCCCATGTTCGTGATGATGAGATCAAGTATGTTTTCTCCTCTTGTGGGGATGGTGACTAGTTGTTCCATGGCATTTGAGTTTATGAACTCCAGGAATCTTTGGGTTAGAGTGTTCGGGCTTGAGTAGTGTTCCCAGTCTATATTAGGGTAGTTGAAGTCACCTAGTATGATGGTGTTTGGAGATACATTTATCCCCTCCAATGTTTTCAGGAAGGCCATGTGAGGTTCCTGAGTTTGAGAGAGTGGCCTGTAACATGCTACAAATTGCAGAGCAGTCTTGCCTATGGTTAATTGCACCTGGATGGTCTCCGATGCATCGTGCGTTGCCACCAACCTTGAGGTGTGGGTGTCCTTTATGAATATGGACACCTCCCCTCCTTTCTTGGTGTTGTCCGGATTTTGGGGCCGGAACGCATGATATGAGGTGAAACCTGTTAGTGCTGGGGTGCTCTCAGGAGCCTTGAACCAGGTTTCTGTCACCGCACAGACATCGATGTTCTCCATATTGAGAAGGGCCTCGAGTGCGTGCATCTTGAGATTGAGACTTCTGGCATTGAGCAGCATTACCCTTAGTTTTTTTCCTTTTTGGTGTTCTAGGGTGGTAGGTTTAGAATTTGAGCCTTGCCTAAAAAAGGCACTATGGGGGTGGCAAGAGCCTTTGCCAATATCCGGAAGCCCAGGGGTGACAGGTGCAAGCCGTCCCTTGCAAAGCAGCGTACCTTGTCCAGCATGTCATCCCAGGCAGACAGACATTGGATCCCCTTTGAATGACACCAGAATTTAAGCCAATTATTAAAGCTGATCATCTTATCACTGTATTGTGGCATCATTCTAGGTGAAGGTAGGATACTGCTCAAGGTCAGGGTCATACCTGCCTGGGCTACATAATCAGAGAGCTCCTCGATGTCCCTTTCATGTAGTCCAAGGAGGTACGTCTCAGGTCGTTGACACCAGCGTGGACAATGACTGAGTTGTACTTGTACCTGCTGTTGAGAGACCTGAGTGCTTGCGTTATGTGGCGGATTCTAGCACCCGACAGGCAGCTTACTGTGACCTTCTCCTTACTCAGTCTGGTGAGCGGGATGTCAGTGTGTCTGACTATGGAATCACCAATGACAAGTGTGTCTGGCATTTTGTTTGGCCTTAAGGGCTGTGACTGTTTGACACTCTGACTGTGTGGTCTATGTGTTGCATGTGTTGGGTCGTGAGGTGGTAGTTGTTTGGGTGTCTGCTTTGGTGGCCTCTGCTGTTTTGGTAAATTTTTGATCAGAGCCTCCGAGTATGTCTTTGTGTGAGTATGTGTATGATTTGAAGTTGTGATGGTACCATGTGTGACTGGGTATGTATTGTGTGTGGTTACCTTCTCCTCCTGTCTGGTCTTGCCAGTCCTATGTTGAGAGAGCTCAGCCTCCAGTTTGGTCGTATAGTTGCATCTCTCGCATGTATTTGTGTTTTGTGGGAGAAGGAGAGGATTGTCTGTGTACATGAGGCAATTGTAACATTGCCTCAATATTCCCAGGTTCACCAGTTGAGCTGGAGAGGACACTAGCAACTGATCCCTCGATATACTAGAAGTAGTAGATAAAGAGACTTTCAAAGGACTCCGGGGGAAGTGGGTTTTAGGCTGGTGGGGTACTATCTATAATAAGAGTGCTTTATCAAGGTGCAAGCACTGTAGGAGTAAGTGCTAGGCTTTACAGATAGAGAATAGTCTACTTGGGAATCAAGTAGAGATGATCTTTTCAGTTATAGGATATGCTGGTTAGATCAGCAGTACAGCTTGAGGATGGTAGTTCTAAGGGAAAATTTGAAGAGTGGAATTTAGATGTCCCGAATAGTTTAACCTTGTTTAACCGCCGCTGCTCTTGTGTGCAACAGTGGCAACTCAGCTAACGCTGCTTAGCGTGTTTTATAGCAGGGGGCTGAAGGGAGCTAGGAATTGGCCCAAAATGACCAATGGACTACTAGTTTCTGGCTGAAACTTCACCAAATCGGACAAAAAGGCTGCTCAGTGCTTCCCACTCCCACTGGTAAGCAAAGAAACTTCCCTCCTTCCTAATAAGGCAATGGATCAATAACAGGAACTAAAAACAAAGCCCAGGGATCAGCAACTCTGAAACTGGACTACTCTAGTTCAGTAAGGCGGGAAAACAAGAGATTTTTTTGTTTTATTACAGAGATAAGGAAAAAAACAGACAGTAAATGCTATAAATGCTGTAAATCGGCTAGCGCACTTTAGTGTGTAGCCTACAGAAACAATTTGCAACAATTAGTAACTTAAAGTGTTTGGGGAAATAACAGTTCCATTATTAGAGGATATCATAAAGGAAAGTGGTGTAGACCTGTGAATGGGGGAGAAAAGTAGTAGCTTGTTTTTTTAAGGGTCAAGAGCAAACGGCGGCATGAGAGACAGTTCTCAACTGTGTTAAATGTTATCTGGGTTAGTGTATGCAGGTCAGATGGGGTGGAGGCTGAGCAGATCAACGTGGAATCCTCTGCATATTGTATGCATGTAGCATCTGGAATGGCAGAGTAAAGGTCATTAATAAAGACTGAAAATAGAAGAGGTCCTAAGATAGAGCCTTGGGGAGCTCCAAGGGTGAGGGGTAGTAGAGTAGATAAATGTCCCTGCCATAGAACCGCATGTTGTCTGCCATTCAGATAGGATTGAAACCATTGAATGGCATGGTTATTCAAGGAAATGGATTTCAGAGTGGCAGTGAGTAGTTGGTGGATGACCATATCAAAGGCTTTGGATAGGTCGAGGAAGAGGGCTGAGGATAGTTTGTTGTTATTACGGTTATGATTTATGACATTGGAGAAAGAGAGGAGGGCAGAGGAGTTACTATGATATGGCCTAAATATACAGACTTTAATGACTTTAAGCGCGATATTAACAGTACACTTTTCGTCGGTTCAAATAACCAACTTCTTCAGAAGCTTTCAAAAGCGATACACAATCAGTTAACGGACACAGCCTTAAAATACTTTCATATACCAATTTACAAAACCAATTAATTAATTAAGTTGTTCCACCTATTAGTGGTTATAATGTTACAACCAAGGTGACATAATTGATAGTATGAAATAACCCTCTAAATTTTTTTGTTGTTATTATTCTTTGTGTTCCCTTGGTATTAGCCGCTCCAAGTCCAAACTAGGTACAACAATTTGAATCGGCCCTAAATAAATCCCTATAATTGTGGGTAATACATAAGTACATGCTTTCGTTTTAAAACCAAATCCCTACCACAAAAAGTCACAATACAGTACATTATTAAAATCCAAATTGAATGCAGACATATTTCTTTTTAACCACAACAATACAGTCATTCCAATAGGTGAGACACTTACCACCTAAAACGGTGGTAGTTTTACAGTCTAGGTCACCCCTGATGTCAGTCGCATTACTCAGTTGGCATGACCCGATAGTTTTACGCTTAAAATTTTTAGCCTTTTAACTGTTTACAAAATGGAACTTATTCGCTATCTTATTTTCGAATGTCTCAAAATCACTTATTTAACACATCCGTGTTACTACATACATCTACCGACTTTCTCACCTTTACTTTCAAATACAACAAGGATAGCATCGACTACCTGGACATAGACCTTAGTAAGGACTATGACAACAATGAGTGGGTATCCAAAATACATCGCAAGGAAACCTACTCTAACTCCATGCTGCATTATACCAGTTGTCACCCTAAACACCAGAAAAGATCGGTGGTCAAGGGGCAACTGGTTAGAGCAGCGCGGATGATCAGTAAAGAAAGGGATTTCCAAGATGAATGCGTAACTTTGACCCAATTTTTCCTTAAACGGGGGTACCCACCTCTGTTTTTAAGTGAAATTATAGACGAGGTCACGCGTAAAAGAAACTTACAGATATACACCCCATTGCTGAATAACAGTCACACCGGTAGGGGTGAAAATACTTTGATCCGAAATAGAGATAAAGACAATTTTGATTTCACCTGTGGGTTTTGTTGTACCTTCAATATTGACTCCCTAAAAATCAACACAATAATAATGAAAAATTGGGAGTTTTTAACTAATGACAACGAGTTCCAAAACTTAATTCCTAGCAGGCCTAAACTGATCTACAAGCGAGGGCCTAATTTAAAGGAACTTTTAGAAGGAACTAAACAACCATACTCAACCAAATTAGGTATGTTTAAATGTCAAATGTGCAAATACTGTAGACACATAGAGGAAGGGTTGAACTTTGTAATAGGTGAGCATAAGTTTACATCTAAATCTAAATATGACTGTAACAGCAAATTAGTGGTTTACCTAGCAAAGTGCACGAGTTGTCCAGCTTTCTATATCGGGAAAACCGATAGAAAGCTTAAGGAAAGGATCTATGAACATTTATACAGCATTAGGACTATGAACATGACTAATGCTCTGGCTAGGCATGTATTGGACAATGATGACCACCAGTTCAAATTTAGGGTTATCGACCAACAGACCAGGGACATTAGGGGAGGGTATGATTCCCTTAAATTAGAAAGAAAAGAACTTCTCTGGCAGTTACGTACCAATGCTAACCAGAAACCAGGTATAAATGAAATGACATCAATTTCATGTATCCTTAAATTAAAGAACTTAGAGAGGTGAACCCACTTATATACCAACAAGGGGCTTTTTAACCATCATTGATATGTAATAAAGGTGTCCACATAACTTAACTGTAACACCCAACAACTTTGATGGTAACCCTTCTAACTCTTATCACTGCCAAGAACACATACACACCCCCCTTAATGATATACATACATATACATACATTTCTTGTTTTAATAAAACCACTTTTGTACAACATTCATTGTTAATAATTTTTTAATTTCTACATATTTTTAACAATGTTGCTTTCTTGCAACTTAATTTTTAGCCATTTATTAATTTGTGTAGTAACACGGATGTGTTAAATAAGTGATTTTGAGACATTCGAAAATAAGATAGCGAATAAGTTCCATTTTGTAAACAGTTAAAAGGCTAAAAATTTTAAGCGTAAAACTATCGGGTCATGCCAACTGAGTAATACGATTGACATCAGGGGTGACCTAGACTGTAAAACTACCACCGTTTTAGGTGGTAAGTGTCTCACCTTTTGGAATGACTGTATTGTTGTGGTTAAAAAGAAATATGTCTGCATTCAATTTGGATTTTAATAATGTACTGTATTGTGACTTTTTCTGGTAGGGATTTGGTTTTAAAACGAAAGCATGTACTTATGTATTACCCACAATTATAGGGATTTATTTAGGGCCAATTCAAATTGTTGTACCTAGTTTGGACTTGGAGCGGCTAATACCAAGGGAACACAAAGAATAATAACAACAAAAAAACTTAGAGGGTTATTTCATACTATCAATTATGTCACCTTGGTTGTAACATTATAACCACTAATAGGTGGAACAACTTAATTAATTAATTGGTTTTGTAAATTGGTATATAAAAGTATTTTAAGGCTGTGTCCGTTAACTGATTGTGTATCGCTTTTGAAAGCTTCTGAAGAAGTTGGTTATTTGAACCGACGAAAAGTGTACTGTTAATATCGCGCTTAAAGTCATTAAAGTCTGTATATTTAGCAGTGTGGACTCCTGGTACATCTATCTATTTATTAGTTGTATTTTTCGTATATTTCATGATATGGTCTAAAACCATGTTGAGAGTTAGCCAGCAGATTGTTTTGTATGAGATAGTGCAAGAGTTGCTTATGAATACATTTCTCCATTATTTTGGCCAGTGGTGATAGTATGGCAATTGGTCTATAATTTGATAGTTCTGTGGAATTGTCACCTTTGAGGAGTGGTATGACATGGGAAGTTTTTCAAATGGAGGGGATGGAGGCTTCAGTTATGGTTCTATTGATTAAGATTGAGACTGGATCAGCTATGACATCTGTGGCTTTTTGTAGGTACTCTGCAGGTAGAAGATCTGCAGATAGGGTGGTCGGTTTTAGTTTTTTAAGCAGGGATCAGATAAGTGAGGTAGAGACTGGTTGGAAACTTAAGGGGAGATGGGTAGTGGGTGAGGTTATGATAGAATAAGTAGTTGTGGGAGTTAGCTGGCTAGCAAGGGTCTGGATAGTCTCAGTGAAAAAACTGATAAAGGTGTTTGCAATCTCCTCTGGAGATTTATGGATAGAAGTGGAAGGGGCAGAAGTGGTGGATTATCCTGGATGAAGAGAAGTTTATTTACACCTGCCCAAAACTTTGGAGGTTTATTTCGGTGTCTTTGTTGAAGATTATAATAGTAGTTTTTTTTGTCTAGCAGAATGGATTTTTTGTGTCATTACGAAGCTGCCGATATCTCAATTGGTCTTGAGGTGCTTTGGTGTAATGCCAGGTGGCCCATATTTTATTTCTAAGTTTGATCTTTGATTTGGTATCCTTTGTAAGCCATGGTGCAGCTTTTGTTTTAGTTCTAATGGTACATGCGTGGGGGGTGTGAGTCAAGTATGGCAAGAAATTTAGTATTAAAGAATACTACAGCTTCATCTAGTGGGAGCCGTTTTAGGATTGACCAGTTACATGCTTTTACTTTATTTTGGAAGTTGGCGGGATTGAAGTTCTTATTGTTTCTAACTGTTTTGTGAATAGGCTGTTGGCGATCATCAGTTTTATGTCTGATGATATAGGTCAGAGAGTGATCACTGAGGTCATCAGGGAGGGTCCCACCTTTATACATATGGGGATGACTATTGATGGGTATCCAGTCTAAGATGCTTTCTTTTTTATTGGGTTTACTGATCCTAGTGGGGGAGGATATTATTTGTGTAAACCCATATAGATTTATATGGGTGGAAGGGGATTTTAAGGAGAATGAGTTCCAGTCTATATTGAAATCTCCAAGCACAATGGTTTCCTGGGGTTAGTTGTTGGTTAACCAGTGGAGCATGTCTCCTAGAATGTTAGTGTTATTGCCTGGGGGAATATAAATACAGACAATATGTATATATTTGGTTTTGTTAATTTGTAATTTGGTAGTAAGAATTTCAGCTTTATCAGAAGTGAGTGGTAGAAGGGGTACTCTAGTAACATTTAGTGTATTTTTGTAAATTACAGCTACCCCACCTCCCTTTCTAGTACAGCAATAATAAAACTCAAACTGTAGCTCTATTAAAAAAGAAACATTCATATTCTGAATACTTTTCTTAGACATTGCACACATACATGGTTTTCATCTTTCTAACTTTCTTTCAAAGGAATAATGCAATCAATAAAAAATATGCATTTTATCATCACTCATGTTATCAACAAGTAAAATTATAGATCCACTAACAGAAAAAGAATGAAATTTTGACTAATTTACTAATTAATTATTTAAATTTATAAATTTTAAATTTATAAGCATATTATTAACATTTAAAATATGTGATAGTCAACCCCTTTGTTTCTACTTTTTGTCAAGCTTACACAAACTATTTATATTAGTCACAATGACTATATGTTTTGTGCATGGTCTGTATTTATAAATGTATTTTAATGATTCCAGAACACGCTTTTCATCCCTTATGCATACTTTCTATCCAGTATGCATGACAGCACTATATATGTGACACCACTTTCTCAAACTCACCCAGACACAGTTATAAATAATAAATATGAATAGTATTAATAATTATGATAAAGATAACATGGCATCATATTCAGATGTTGTGTATCAAACACATTGTTGCTGGATATCCATTTAGTAAGGCTGTTCAAACATAATTAAACTAAGCATTCATAATTTATCACATAATGTAAAACTTTTGACAGTTCATGGTATCAGAATTTATTTTCAGACATGATTCTTCCCTCATGTGAGTGGCCCTGTGACACAGCAGATGGTGGTGCCATCTCACAACAAAATGTTCTCTGGTTTGGTTCTCAGATGGGGGGGGGGGGGCTTCTGTGCAGAGTCTGAGTGTCTTTTCTGTATTGGTGTGTTTTTCTGTAGGTGCTCTGGCTTTCTCCCACATTCCAAAGGCACACAGTCAGTGGATTGGGCACTGTAAATTAGCTTTATATGTGTGTGTGTGTGTGTGTGTGTGTGTGTGTGTGTGTGTGTGTGTGTGTGTGTGTATGGCATGGAAGAATAAGTGTAGGATGACGTGTGTGCATTCTCTCAAGATAATGGTCATTGTTGATGTGATGCTCCAACCCCATATGCAGAATTGGGAAAAAAAGGCTAATAGATGGATTCTATCCTCATTAATAAGTGATACATGTCTTCCCCTACAATTCCCAGGGCTTAATCTGTGTAAAGGACATTCTGTTAAGTAATGCGAGAGCAGGGTTGTTTTCCCTTGATCTTACTGAGATCTAAATTTCCATAACTCTCATTACCATGGTCTTTCCATTGCACTGTATGTATAACATGGACATAGGGCTGTATAAATAACTAACTGTGTAACATACATGTATATGTAACATGGAGATAGGGCTGTATAAATAATTCACTGTGTAATGTACATATAACATGAACATTAGGCTGTATAAATAGCTCACTGTGTTACATACATGTATATATAACAAGGACATAGGGCTGTAGAAATAATTCACCGTGTAAAATGCATGCACATATAACATGGACACGAGGCTGTATAAATAAATCACTTTGTAACATACATGTATATATAACAAGCCCACAGGACTGTATAAATAACTCTCTGTGTAACATATACAAGTCCACACTTCAGCTCAAAATCAGTTAAATTAATATATATATACTGTCACCTACTATTTATTTCTGATGTAAACATAACATGACTGTGTAAAGGAATGGACCTTGTGTTATTATTTTTCTGAATGCAATGAGTGAATTTTTAGCCAAAGTTATAATATTTTCTTTAAAAAGTTAGAATTTGTGAATCTTACTTCAACTTTTACAAGCATTTTTAAGAAAATTAGTGAAAAACAAACATTTTAATCATTATTAATGACTTTCTATTAGATATTGAATTTTCTACTGATTTTGCTTATTTAGGATTACAAATTACGTAATTTTTTTATATGTTTCAGACCCAGATATGCCTGTGTATGTATTGATTGTGAATATCTTCTCCAAGTACACTTATTCATAAAATGGTAGCTTGTTCTTTAAACTCCCCTGAGTCATTTCTTTCTAAACTCATAAGGATGGAAGTAGTTTACTTTGGTGGTAACTAATCCTATGTGGGATTATAGCAATGAAAGTATGTTTCTTGTGTTTTATAAATATGACCTCTTCATTATTCTGTCTTTTTAGTCTTACATAATAAATAATGAACTAAGTTTTTTTGCAATTATGTATATGAACTGAAGTTTTCATGTATTATTGTTTTAACACGGCATTCAAGTGGATAAAGTGTCCAGTGATTCTTCATATGTGACATTAAAATTCTTTGCATATTTTATAAAAAAATCTGAAATTATCATTTTGATACATTCATTCTTTTCCAAAAATTCAGAACTCAGGTTAAAATATGGTAGAGAAAATACTGCCCCATGGCTTTAACATGCGTTTATAAGGGTCTATAGTATATTCTTGAAAGCCAACAATATCGAAGCTGATATTGTCAACACGAGAATAGCGAAAGCACACATCGAATGTGTAAACGGAAATCTCCATAAGGGGAGATTTCTGTTTACTGCAATGTAGTGCAGTCTTAGAGTTTGGTATATTTAAGTAGCGGGGGGAGTGGTGGGCACAGCCCCCTATTTGGGGGGGGGGGTGCAGGCGTGCTTGCCTCCCTGCTTAAACCGTTAGGGTGCTTTTTTCTTTTTTTTTTGTTGTTTTTATAAGTTCAATGTTTGAAGACATCGGCCATATGGCGTCGACCATATGGTGTTCGATGTTTTCAACCGTCAATCTTATAATATAGACCCATTTATAAATAGAACTGTCTACCCACACATGAAGGCATTCGTGTTAAAAAAAATGGGCAGCATTGTAAGCATGTGTTTAGAAAATGGATCCATATCTTCAATTATACACCAATGGTTTAGACAACCAGTCAGTGTTTGCATTGCAAAGGCCACTAAGATACTTGTTATACTGCATTACTAATCGTTGCTGAAGTCAATGTCAAAGAGATGCAGTCAATGATATTATTATTAAAAGTGATAAACTCCTGGTAGTCCAAGACAAATATGAGGATTATAAAGCTTACCTTCACTTAGAGAGCAAACGAACAATTCCAAACATACCTACATGCCTGTTCCATGTGCTGCCAAAAAAAATTTAAATTTATAACAGACCAAAATATCTTCTGAGGTGCCAACAGCACTGTCTGGCATTTCTATCAGAGACATGATCTTTTACTTCTGATAGATTCTGTTTCATTTCATAGCAAGCTCGATTCTTTGCCACAGAATAACAATAAACCAAAAGCTTGAGAACGCTGTTTCCACTGACTCCTGAGACGCCGATGAATCACCAACAAAACGCAGACCACTGGCAGTTGGGCTATACAGTTACTGTATAAATGCACACCAACCACCCGGTTAACTTTAAAATCTTCTTTTTAATAATCCTAGTTAAGCGCTTTCACCCGCAAAAATGTGGGCTTCATCAGAACATCTCAATACTGAAACTTTTGCAGTTTAAATACTGCATTTGGTGCCAATACAAAATGTATTTAAAGTGACAAGTGCGCCCAACAATTCCATACATAAAATAAAATAATATGATTCATACAATTCATTCAAACATCAGTTCAACTACATGTGTTCAATTCATTGTACAAATTGAACATCCTCTGTACTCATCAAAAAATATAAACATGTAAAAATAAAAAAATATATAAAAATATGTACAAACATTTAATGCTGGTAGAAATTACTATCATAACTGCATTCATATGATAGCTAACTTATAAATTATATAATCATTTAGAATCATCTCACAAACAGCAAAACTTTACCCCCCTGTAATATTCAACAAGCATTAAAAATTACTATATAAAACAACAACTATGTTAAACGAAGATAATCTTCCTGTGGCTGTGTGCAGAAAATTTGTAACAGCATCTATCCATTGGGCTCGCCATCTGTTGTTGGCGAAACCCTGTTAGTATTCAGTAATGGATGATGCAGTACCTATTTTATAGATAATAAAAGTTTGATGGTTATATAATCATTAAGCCCCGTTGTAGTTGAGGCATCAGTAAATAACTGCCACCATAATTCTTTGTAAGCCAAAGTGGCCTTAATATTACCCCCTCTGGGGTCAGAAACTATATTTTCAAAATGGCAAACTTGAAACAATGCCCTTCCCCATACTTTTCTATATGCCTATAAAGGGCATTGTTGGCATCCTTTCTCCTGATGCTATATAAATGTGCATAAATGCATTTTTTTAAATTTCTTTCAGTCTTCCCTATATAGTATCCTGGGCATGTCCACCATTTTGCCAAATATATAAATTTGGAATTACAATTGCTTTGTTTAAACCTTATCCTAATCCTATTAACATTATTCAAAATAATCCCTTCTTCTTCATTTATTGCCCGACATTGACTACAACTACTACATTTCTTAGTATGCTTCTTAGCACTGACAATTCCTTTAACTGCTGTCCATCTTTCCAGATACATCTTAACGTTACAGCCCATTTTATAGACAAATGAGGGTTTGGGACCCAATATTTTTGCTATGTCTTGGTCAGCCATCATGACATTCCAGTTGCTAATCAGAATATTCTTAATTTTATTTGTGTATGGACCATACTCTAATACACAAGCTGTGTTATAATTCCCATTTATGCCTGTGTAATTAGAACCATCCCGTTCCGTTATGTTATTAGTCCTTTCTTTAAAGTTTAAACCTAGTAGTGGGATGTATTTGTGTCCCCATTCCTTCATGACATAATTCCTCACATCCTTCATCATAGTCATATTATAACCCCTTTCTTTGAACAATTCAGTGATGAAATCCACTTCTTGTACCATCTCTGTGCATTGTGAGGTCATTCTTATAGCCTTAATACACTGTCCTTTATATATGTTGTATAACAATTTCCTGGGGTGGTTACTAGTGTATTCCAAATATCCGTTGGTGAATGTGCTTTTTCTATGTATTCGGAACTTAAAACATTTGTCCCCATTGGATATATAGGTGTTTAAATAGGCTATACCTTCATTGCTACTAGATGAAGTGAATTTGAGAAATTCACTTCTTTGGTTTAAATAATCCAAAAAATGATTCAGAATAGCCTGACTACCATCCCATAAGATATATATATCATCTAAAAAAACGGGAATAGTATCTGACATATTTATAATAGTCACTTTTGAACACAACTTTTTCTTTCGAATCTAGCATGACCAGATTAGCAAATATGGGGGTACATGCTGCCCCCATGGCTACTCCCTTGATTTGTCTGAAATGTTCACCCTCATATAGTATATAGTTGTGATCTAAAACTATAGACATCAAGTCAAGAATCAAACAGACCCTATCCCATTCTAGATCATTGTATTTTCTGATACTATTAGTGTAGGCTTCCATACCTTCCTCCTTGGGGATGCAAGAAAATAAATCAATAACGTCAATAGTAATGTATATAAGACCCTCTTTCCATATATCAACAGGAAAGTTCTTCAAAAACTCTCACGAGTCCTTAACCATGTGTGGGATCTTCCCATACATATGGTTCAACATGGTATCCACTGCAACTCCCAATGGGAAGGTTTTAGATTTACTGCCTGAAATTATAGGACGGAAGGGTGGGTTGTTTACATTTTTATGTACCTTGGGAATTCCCACTAAGGTAGCTAGTTTGGGCTATTCAACTTTCAAAAAATTATAGGTGCCTTCAGTAATTCTTCTATCTATAAGAAATTCCTCCACATGCATGTCTATGCATCTATACGCAATGTTGATTTTGTTAATATAAACAATTTCATAGTTACCTGACAGGTGTAAGATCTCATGCATTTTGGAAGTGTATTCCAAACTATCATATATTACCACTCCTCTTTCTCCTTTATGCGGCTTCATTACCCGAATGCTCCTGTCTTCTCTCAGGTCCTTCAAGATTTTGATCTCTTCCATGGGAAGGTTGCTTTTTAATATTTTACCCATTAAATTATTCTGCAGTTGGTACATCTGCTTAATTACTAATTTGTCATAGACTAATACATTCAGGTGCATAGGAGGCACATAACATCTTTTCTTTTCTTTTTAAGTGTTCCTATGCCCCTAGCCTTATGCTCAATACCTACATGAGTGTCCTTAAACATGATGGCTAAGTTAAGTTTTCTAATAAATAGTTTGAACTCACTTAAACAGTCAACTAATCTAAAGCAGGTTGTGGGAATGTATTTCATTCCTTTAGAAAGCAGATCAAAATGTGCTTTGTCTAGTAAGAGGTCTGTATAATTGTATATGTTAAAGTTGTTATAACTGTAAGTGATGCCTTCTTTAATAATACCCTGAACACTGTCTGAATGTAAAAATTTTGAAGACAAATTGTTGTTCTCCTCCAAGAATACCTCACTTCTCCCCCCTTCCCTGGTGTGTTCTTGTATCTTCCATACGTTTGATGTGGATGATGTTTCTTCCACTTCCCTTCCCTTTTCCAATATAAGTGCTGTTCCTGTTTCCAACCTCTTTGCAAATTTGATCTACCCTCCAGGTAATAAGTTTCCTCATACTCATATGTTCCATTGCTGTATCTGTAGTTATCCCTAGCATTACTGGATGTATGTTTGCAATCTCCCAACTGATAGGCATGCCCTTGCTGTACTGGTCGATATCTCTTTTTAACTTTTTGCATTTGTTGTTATAAACCTTCTGAGTTTTATTGTCAGCCATATCAAATTGTTGTACATATAATTTCTCCCATTGGGAGAACAGTAAGTCATTTAAAATCATCTCATTCAACCGTTCTACTTCATTCATACATTTACACAATTTTTCATTGTTGTACTTAATCAATAACTGCATATACTGTAGATGAAATTGATCAAATAATTGATTAAATTCATCTTTGATATTATCAGATAAGTCCACCCCCATAGGGTGCTTAAAAAAATGCAGCCCCACAGGGACAATTTTTAAATTGATACATTTGGTTAAGTATGCATTGTCTAATTTTAAGCTATTAATTACTTTTAATTTTTTCCCCAGTGCAAAAATAAAATCCCTTAATGTGCCCTTCGGTGCTGATGGGTTAGACTGCTCATCTACTAAATCACTATTCACTTGATCAAATACACAGTTATTGTCCAAAAAATTCTTTAAATGAGCATCTTTATTGCCCCTACGTCTTTCCCCATTATCTGTGGCACCACAATAGACACTAGGTTGAACAGTACCTTTGTCCACGGTATCCTTAACATAGACATTAAAATAAGTTATCATAAGCTGCGTTCTCTTAGGCTTGGTACCTGTTCGTGTTGCCTCTTCATCCAGTTCCCCAAAAGAAAAATCAAAAGTGAAGTCGGAAAAACCCAACTTACTACTATTTTGAGGCTCCACTTGAGACTGAGTCGATGGTAAATCAATAGCTGCTACACTTCTGTGTCCAGTACCCTGTCCATTGTGGATCCCCAGTGAAGAGATCACCACAATGGAATCATCATTGGGTTTAAAAGAACCTTCACTGTTGCCTACTTCATGTGAAGAGGCATGTCTGGTATCTACTTTGCCATTAAACAATAGCATCCCTTTGCCATTGTTAAAAAAAAGAAAGGAATTGACAGTGCTAAGAAGCATACTAAAAAATGTGGTAGTTGTAGTCAATGTCAGACAATAAATGAAGAAGAAGGGATTATTTTGAATAATGTTAATAGGACTAGCATAAGGTTTAAACAAGGCAACTGTAATTCCAAATTTATTATATATTTGGCAAAATGTTGGACATGCCCAGGATATTATATAGGGAAGACTGAAAGAAATTCCAAAAACACATTTATGCACATTTATATAGCATCAGGAGAAAGGATGCAAACAATGCCCTTTAATAGGCATATAGAAAAGTATGGGGAAGGGCATTGTTTCAAGTTTGCCATTTTGGAAAATATAGTTTCTGACCCCAGAGGGGGTAATATTAAGGCCACTTTGGCTTACAAAGAATTATGGTGGCAGTTATTTACTGATGCCTCAACTCCACTGGGGCTTAATTATTATATAACCATCAAACCGTTATTATCTATAAAATAGGTACTGCATCATCCATTTTGAATACTAACAGGGTTTTGCCAACAACAGATGCGAGCCCAATGCACACAGCCACAGGAAGATTATCTTCGTTTAACATAGTTGTTGTTTTATATAATAATTTTAAATGCTTGTTGAATATTACAGGGGTGTAAAGTTTTGCTGTTTGTGAGATGATTCTGAATGATTATAGAATTTATAAGTTAGCTATCATATGAATGCAGTTATAATAGTAATTTCTACCAGCATTAAATGTTTGTACATATTTTTATATATTTTTTTATTTTTACATGTTTATATTTTTTGATGAGTACAGAGGATGTTCGATTTGTACAATGAATTGAACACATGTAGTTGAACTAATGTTTGAATGACTTGTATGAATCATATTATTTTATTTTATGTATGGAATTGTTGGGCGCACTTGTCACTTTAAATGCATTTTGTATTGGCACCAAAGCAGTATTTCAACTGCAACAGTTTCAGTATTGAGATGTTCTGATGAAGCCCGCATTTTTGCGGGTGAAAGCGCTTAACTAGGATTATTAAAAAGAAGATTTTAAAGTTAACCAGGTGGTTGGTGTGCATTTATACAGTAATTGTATAGCCCAACTGCCAGTTGTCTGCTTTTTGTTGGTGATTCATCGGTGTCTCAGGAGTCCGTGGAAACAGTGTTCTCAAGCTTTTGGTTTGTTGTTATCAGTTGACAGAATGCTCTTTTGGTTCTGGAGTCGTTTGCCACAGAATAAAAACTGTGGTACATTTTGTTGAAAACTCATTGCATTGAAACTATATTTCATTGAAACACATTTTATCGGAAATTGTGTATGCTAAATATACCTCCAAAATTTTTTTTTACAGAGGGCAAAGCCGCCTATACCCTGCCACACCCCCCAAACACGAATATACTAACTCCACTGTCGCACAGCCATGGTGAAAAGAAAATGCTTTTCTCAAACTGTATCACTGCTGGCTCACATACATGAAGTTCGACAGATGGCGGCAGGGCACAAATACTGATCAACACTAATTTACATTCTAATTCCTATGCTCCAAACCACAGCACCAGACATTTTCTATACCAATAAAATGTTTTCAGTGAAATGTGTTTCAATAAAATATAGGTTCGATGAAATGAGTTTTAGACAAAATGAATGACAGATTTATTTTGTTTGTTTGTTTTTGTCAATGAAATGAGATGTTGATGACATGAATCAAACCCTCTGATAGTCTGTAGTGGATATGAAATTATCTATGATAGGATTTAAATGAAAAAAAATCTCCCTTGTTATGAATAAATGGTGCTATGGGGATGAGCAGCAGCCAAACCCTGTGTCTCTGGGCAGGTGGATGGGGTGCACATAGAGCATGTCTATTTTTGCATTGCACTGAGGGTGTAGGTTTTCTGAGATGTGTCAGCATTTTGTAAATGGTGGCCTTACAGCTTAGCAATGCAAACAGCCCTTGCTGTATAGTGTATGGCCAGATGAAAAAATCATCCAGAGCCAGAGACAGACTGTATGACTAAGGAAATGGGGTCATGTTTGGCAAGGGAATGTGTTTTATCTGCTGAATGGGGTGCAAGCCTTTTAGTGTAAGATCACATTTTATTAATAAATTATATTAACAGATTAAGCTACAGGTAACAAACAAGAATAAAATAAAAGGCATTGATTCTTAAAAAATAAAGTATTCGCCAGATAAAGACTGCAAAATTAAGAATAGAATAATATGTCTCAAATACTGAAATGCCTTAATTAGATTTTGTTAGTATATTAATTGGTTTTAAAAATCTTTTTAAAAAACATAATGTTCAAAATAAAAGAATTCACAATATATACTACATTGAAAATATTTAATTAAAATGGGGATGGAGGCATCATATATAACTTATTTGTTAAAAACATAAGTGATGGTGTTATATAACTAGTTTTGTTCATCTTAGGCAAAATAACATTCCACACATTTTTTTCATTCCCATCATGTTCTAAAGGTTTGAACAGCCATTTTCTAACTTTGATCTTTGCCTGCCCAATATAATCCATTGGACAAAGACAAAATAGAGCATAAATAAAGTGGGTAGTATGACAGGTATGAATAACACTAGTGACATATATGACCACTAATGTAGTATCATTCCTGTATGTAGTACAGCTTAACATGGTTCTAAAAACAGATGCCTACAAAGACACAAGTTTCAATTGGGTAGTCTCTTTAAGATAAGATCCTTAGCCTTCTAGCTGTGTTTCTCTCTTAGCATTGTTCCCAAATGAAACACAAGACATGTTTGCAAGTGTCACTAATTATTTATTGATAATCAAAACACATACTTAAAGTCTGTCAGAAATTGAATGTAAATATCAACATTGTAAATACCAGAACTTGAACTTTAAATCTTAATTGAACCTCTATAACCACAGGTCTATGTTTTTGGATGGTTCATAGGTACATAGGTTCATAGGTAAATACTAGGCTATCTGCCCTAGGGCATTTATAAGCCTAGCCAGAGTGTATTGGCTTCCGCCTCCCTATTAGATTAGACTACTGTGCCTCTGTAAAGTAGGTCACAGAAGGTACCCTTTTAAGATTAGTTTACTGTGCCACTGTCTAGCAGGGACACAGAAGAGATCCCAGGGGTGAATTTGCGATTTCCCATCCACGCGTCCAGATTTCGCTTGAAGAGGGTCAGGGGCAGGGCCGGCTCATGGTATCGGACTGCCGGACTGCAGCCCTCCCACCTACAAAAGAAAGAAAAAAAATCTGTTAAACTAAAAAACAAAAAAAAAAAACACGAGTCCAGACTGCAGTCCAGATAAAGAAACACAGGTACCCAGCAATCTTTGCTGCAAATGCACCCAGGAATCATTGCAGGAATGACTGCACAGAAGAGGAGGTCTGGACTGCATCGGCTGCAGGCAAATCCAATCAGGACTAAGAGGTGAGCTGCTCTCGCGGGATTTTCATTGCGCGGGCTCATTCAGGAGGTAGGTGTAGCAGGGTTTGGTCACTGGCTGGATTGCTCCATGTCGCGGGTGGATTTTGGTGCTTGGTCAAACATGATACATCATCAGGTAAGTAAGTATTGCTGCAGGTTGTTCTGGACGGATTTGCTGTTGTTTATGGTCGGTCGCTGCTGGAGGGATTTGCTGTTGTTTATGGTCGTTCGCTGCTGGAGGGATTTGCTGTTGTTTATGGTCCGTCGCTGCTGGAGGGATTTGCTGTTGTTTATGGTCGGTCGCTGTGGAGGGATTTGCTGTTGTTTATGGTCAGTCGCTGCTGGAGGGATTTGCTGTTGTTTATGGTCGGTCGCTGCTGGAGGGATTTGCTGTTGTTTATGGTCAGTCGCTGCTGGAGGGATTTGCTGCTGGAGGGATTTGCTGTTGTTTATGGTCGGTCGCTGCTGGAGGGATTTTATGTGTGTGTGTGTGTGTGTGTGTGTGTGTGTGTGTGTGTGTGTGTGTGTGTGTGTGTGTGTGTTTGCATGCCTGGGAAGTAAGAGTAGGGGAGTCAGTGAGGGAGTAGTTAGGAAGATGTGTGTATATGAGTGAATAAGTGTGTTTGAGTGAGATTGGGCAGGGATAGGGCAGCTTTGCGTGCACTTGTGTGTGTGTATGTGTGCCTGGGAGGTAACAGTGGGGGAGTCAGTGATGGAGTAGGTTTTGAAGATGTGTGTGTATATGAGTGAATAAGTGCATCTGGGAGTGTGATTGGGTGGAGATAGTGCAGCTTTGTGTGCGTGTGTGTACATGAGTGGGCTGGCGTTAATCTCAAACTTCCGCACACCCCTAGACTAATGAGCAGAGCCTGGAGCACTGGGTAGGAAAACCACTAGCCAGCATATCTTTTAAATGCATGGATGAGCAGCGCTTTAACAGAATAGGGATCTGGGGATGGAGTAACTGCTAGCTATAAGGCATAAGTCTATAGCTGTGCCTTAATGGCATACAGGGCTGGGGAAGAAACTAGGATTTACTGTGCACTTTGTGTCTGAGCTGCAGTTAAACACAGTGTGAGTTGGGAGGGAAACCCTAGATGCTAGGGATAACATTCAAAAAAAAAAATAAAAAATTCGATAAAAAAAAAAAAAAAAAACAGTACGAAAGGGAAGAAAGGGATTTTAAGTGTGTAACTTTGATAAAAGAAACACCAGAATTAACTCACTGCAGTCATAAGTTTGGGCAAAATGTTATTTTTGTTCTATATATATTGAGACTTTCAGGCATTATGCAATTCCTACAACAGTTTGTGACCAATAAGGGATAAAGGGAACACTAAGCATACATCTCAACCTCAAAGGAAAGCATAGATAGTCACTTGAATAATAGCTTTTCCCTTGCATGTATTTACTGAATGATCTGAAGTGTTAGACTCAAATATCTGCCAAGGACTGATTGTAATCACTTGTGAATTACCAAGGCAGAGTTGTGGGGACAATGTGACAACTGGCACAGGTATGGGGTATCAAGTATGTGTCTCTCTTACAGTGTGCTTGTGTGTGGGAGAGTGAATGGGGGTGCCTGTGCTAACATGGTGTGGTGTAACTATTACAGGAAAGTGCTGATCTGCACTTGCAGTATTTAATGGTGATTCATAGACATGCAGATTAGCTGATAATGAGATCTTTCCTCATTACATGTAATGAGTCTGTAAATCGCAAAATACCACACCACAGAAGCAGGGACTTTACTGCAGCTGTTAAAATGAGTGGTAGGGTTCTTAATGAATCCTCAGGTTTATCTATCACTGAACTTACCCTGCCTAGATGTTGTGTTTTGCAGTCATATTAAAAGAGTAGCATTACACATGTATACTTCTGTCACACAAATATTATACTGTTATTTATAACACAGTGATAAAAAAGGTGAGCAGTTAGAATACAGAACTGTCAAAAGTGTTTTTTTTCCCCTTAACAATCCTTTCTGTCTACTTTGAAATATCTTTGCAGCACAAAAGATAAGTAAGACATTCTAGTAGCATAGCTGTCAACTTCTTTGCTCAAGAATCATGGAAAAAGTAAAAAATAAAGATGGGCAAAGGCCCCAAAACAGGGACAAATATTAATCTTACTCTAACTAACTCAAAAAGATAAGAGTGACACATTTTATATCAGCATGCATTTTCTGAAGAATAAGTAGTTTGAAACTCTACTGGCATTATTGACTGACTGTAATCCTCAGTGACTTATCAGAAAATTAAAAATGTTGTATGAGGAGCAGTGCACAAATAAGAGGCAAAATCAGGGACTGTTGAGAATTATGGACTACAGGCTGAACCTGCTTAGTAACCTTTTCTTCTTAATATATTTTTTCATTTATCAGGAATGCCCACTGTTGACTTTAACTAACATTTCATATCTACAGTAGTCCTAACATTTTGTCTCACTGAAGACTTGAGAAAGAACTCAATATGCGATATGACTGAATTTTTCAGTTATTTCTCCTCTTTTTCTTCAGAATTCCTCATCAAATCTTTTTCAATTTGGTTGGGAGTTTTTTAATGACTTTTGGTATTTTTTTATATATTTTGCACTAACCAAAAGAAATTTGAAACTTAACACTGTGGTAAACAGAACAGATTACGATATGTTTTTTGTTTAGGCCTCTTTAGTCTTGGATCAATACACCATATCAAACAGTATTTTCATTTTTTTGTTTTGTTATGTTTAGATATAACACTGGTACTCACTGCTGCACATTCACACACATATTCAACAACTTTAGCTTAATAAAAAAGTTCCTTATGATGGTTTCCAGGGAGAAAAATTCAAGTATCACCATTATTCTGGGCATGATAGAAACTCTAAAGTGAAGTCCTCATACCTGTTAATCTCTTAGCACAGGAATTCTGGACAATGCCAAAAATAATGTGTGGGATGCAAGGGCCTAAAATCAGGGACAGATTTTAAATATTGTTATAAACTTGGAAAATTGCAAGAATAATAAGTTTTGCATTTTCTGAAGGATGTGAAACCTGAAACTCTAATGTCTGCCATTATTAAATGACTTCAGTTCTCAATAATTTAAGATGCAAGTAAGCTTTAATAGGCATACTGTTAAAGAATTTATCAACACTGAAAGCCTTTTTGTTGTTGCCATGCAGAAAATATTTACATAACTAGATAATGTATAAGTCTTAGGTATTGAAGTGCACATGACATTATTGTAATAAAGGGCAGGATTACAGTATTTTCAGAAGCTCATTACATTTGTTGGAGACTTGGAGTCATTATTCCAGGCTTTACCCATAAACTAAACAGAATGTCAATCTATCATGTGTGGTCCATAACCTGTGCAGTAATCCTTTAAGCAACTTATCTTGAGCTTGTTTCTTGTTTTCTGTTCATTTTTTATTTTGATCATGTTTTCCCCATGAAACAAGTAGATAGCTGTTGTCAGGTAGCAGGTCTTTTTTGGGTAGTCAGGCAGCAGGTCTTTTTGGGTAGTCAAGCAGCAGGTCTTTTTTGGGTAGTCAGGAAGCATGTCTTTTTTGGGTAAGAAACATTTTTACAAGTGGGGGTATCACAGAGATTGCTACTTTTAGCATGTTACTTGGTACTTTTGTAAAGCTGAATATAAATTATAATTAGAACTGCAGTGCAAAGAGAAGTGGTTTGAGTTGAGTGCTGCTTGTTTTTTTATACTTGATTTTGACTGCATTCCAGTAATGTATTTAAAAAGTAATTTATTTTTTCATGCCTCACAACCTTTTTGTTTCCATCTAGATATTAAGTAAGCTGCCATGTAGCCAATGCATTGAAATATTTTTTTTCTTCTCCACTTAATTTTGTCTTGATTAGACTCTCATAATGACTGTTTAAATACACTGCCCTGGGTGCCAAAGTCCCAGTTTTTGTGGCTTTGAGCATGGCTCTGCCCCTTTCTAGTTGACCACACCCCTTCCCACTGGCCCCACCCATTCAGCTGTCTCCTGCAGCCCCCCTTTGATTTGAAGTCACTAGCCGCCACTGGTCAGGGGCTATGTCTAACATGAATTGGGATTCTATTCCAGAGTGAGGGGAGCCTCTGGGAAATTAATCTGTCCCTCCAGCATGTCCTATTTATTTTTGTGCTGAGGTTTAGGTCCCTGGAGCATGTAGCTCTAAGGGACTTGGATTTTTTGAGGTGGAACATGTCCATTAATTCTGGGTTTGACATGGCTTTGTACGTCAGGTGTTAGATAAAGTCCTCCTGATGGCCTTTAATTGCATTTGATTAAAAAAAATCACTCAAGTCCTGCCATTGCAACTTGGGCCCCATTGCCAATTGAATTCTTTGGTTATAATATTCTAAACAAGAGGGAAGGGGGGGAGTATAAACAAAGGGGGGATGGGACCATAAAGACCACCTAAATGGCAGATATTCACCTGTTCATATTTTTGTTTTTTGTTTTTTTGTTTTTTGAAAAAAAAAAGCCTGTTTAAGCATACAAGCTTCACTAAAAACTTAAATGTGCACCTCACAACTGAATACCTATGAATATTATTCTTAAAATTATTATTTTTTTAATTTAGAATGGCAGTTTTATTCACTATTTAATGATGTACTGAAAGAATCCCAGTAATAAATTTAAATTAATCAATTCCAAGCCAGATTTAAATAAATCTTCTCCATCTTTCTTGAAGCAAGTTAAATCTTTGTTGCACAATTCCCAGTATTCAACTCCAGAAAAATCTAGTACAGCAGCTGCTCTGGTCATTCTGTGATTAACTAGTCTTATAGCTTTTTAGATGGCTGTGGAGCAATGCACACATTTCCAGATTAATCTGGGAATAATAGCTAAGCAGACTTAAAGCATACCAGAGTAAGTGTGTTAGCTGCTAAATCACAAATAATATAAAATATTAATAGCCTCTCGGGGTAAATTCACTGTCATTCCCCCCAACATGCAAAATAAATATGCAGTAAGAGCCTATTTGTTGAAAGTGTTGGGGAAGATGATGGAATAATTGACCCCATTTTAAGCCAGGAACTCCTCTCCAAATTATTTCATACTTGGTTTGATCTAAACTAAGGTTCATTCTATTTTCATGGATTCCAACTGTAACATAAGCTTGACAGATGAAAGAATGTCCAAAGGTGAGGATAATCTTTCTCCCTGAGGGCAAATAAAATGGATTAATTGTTCTAAAACTGTTGAATGTACCTTAAATAAAATTGATGTTCTAAAACTGTTGAATGTACCTTAAATAAAATTTGAAAGACCACCTACCTAGCCTTTTAAGAACTTCTGTGGACTACCCTTTAGCTACCAAGTCAGAAGTACGGCCATTCAAAAAGAATAGGAGGAATATGGTTTGAGGGAAATACCTTGCTGAAATAAAGCCCTTTTTAAGATAATTATTGTTATTGCACAGGAATCTCATTGGGATCTCAAACAAATTTGAGACACCAGCTTACCAAATCTTCTCTGAACAGCATGTGTGAACAATCTTTTATATGAATGGCAGTGACCAGAAAACATGACAGGAATTAACAAAAGAATAAAAAACTACAATGAAAATGCCTGGTTTAAAGGGCCTCAGCTAAGATATTGCTTATATAGAATCATTCTTTCTATCAAAGCATAATTGTCAATATAAATGAATATTTACATTGATTGGATTCTCTAAAAGGCAGATGTATATGAGCTGTAAGATGCAGCTCTTTGAACTGTCAGCCTGCTACTAGGATAGAATTAGCATGAAAGGGTCATAACAGACTGGAACAAAGGGTCACATACACTGACACATAATTTGATGCATTGTAACAACAGTGAATGACTTTTCTATTAGAAGTCTCATAAAAATGTATTAATCAATAACCTTCTATCAGAAACATTCTTAAAACATATAGGTAGAGAATAAAGCAAATGTAAATACATATATATATATATATATATATATATATATATATATATATATATATATATACACACACACACACACACATATATATATATATATATATATATATATATATATATATATATATATATATACATATATATATATATATATATATATATATATATGCTTTTATTCCACATGTTGTCTAAAGAATGAATGACAAGACCATATTTTCTGTCTTGTATATATGTGCTCCACAGCAGACTTGATTATATGAAGTTCTTTTTATTATCTTTTGTATTACTTTGTATGTTGCAAACTCTCATTAATTCTTAATCACTGGATAGTAATAACCAGATATCAAATGCAGTTGTAGTAACAACAGACTTTCTTATTAGCAAGATTAGAGACATTATGTCATGATAAAGCTGAGCAAGAAATGCTTGTGTCTCAAGACTTTACAAAAATATATTGTCTCAGCAGTGTTTTTGAAAATAAGTCTATGACCATATTAGAAAGCAGTGTAGTAACACATTCTTCCAATTCATGGAAGGAAAGATAAAATTATTTTGTGCTTGACAGCATTATGTAAAGAAGAAGGGCAGGACTGTATCCTTTAAGACAGTGTAAATACCTTGTGTCCAGTTGCATTCCTTGTCAGATACTTGGAAAATAAATTGTACTGATGCAACTGTTGTACTTCACTTGCTTGCTTGTTATTCTGTTTGTCATTTTTCCTCATACATTCAGTGCTTCTACAATTATGAAGATCATAACTGGTAATCTCGTAACCAGCATGTGCAATGAAAACTGGTTACCTTAGATCTGATGTTGAAGTTAGATTCCTTAATGCTTTATGCCTATCTACAGGGCATCTATAGAGGGCCATTACGTTTTTGTAAAGAAACTTGATAACCAAGGCTTAACTGGTTTGTATTTGATCTGGAAATCCATATTAGAACAGAATCCTGGGTACAAACTCTTCATATCATTTGAGGAATCTATCAATTCACTAACTCTAAATGCACCAAAATATAGCTATGTGAATAATAAGGCTCAAAGGCAATAGTTGTAATGTGAGTCAGATATGGAATGTAAACCTTGCAAAATAAAGTTCAATAATTTCACACCCATGGGGCAATTTCTGTCATGATTAGGGCCCTTCTCTATAGTCCAGCCTTTAAGTACCCTAACCACTATCCAGTGTTTTGTGAAATCAGGAATATAAAATATTTTAGAAAATAAACTTAATGCTGCTAGAGTAACTCTGACAGATGCTAGAGAAAGGCCTGCCTGATTGCAATGTTATATGTACCACAGCAAAATATGAAATGATCCTTGCTGTACCTGAATTTATAGTCTGTGAAAACAATTGATTCAAATATTTTATTGAAGAAGTCTACACCTTCCTGGTGCTGATAGACCATGATTTCCAAAAACAAGTGGCTCTTCTTCTTCTTCTCCATTCATCCAAACTCTTCATGGAGTAAGAGTAGGGAGTTTGGCTACTTGTGGAGCCATGATTTTTGAACCTGTACTTGAGAAAGCAGATGACCTTTGGTACATCAACGTGTTCTGATGTGAAAAAAGACATACTGGTCTTTAGATATACTGATCTTTAGTGTGACGAGAGCTAGTAATCTTAGTACAGAGCTGACCAAATAAAATTTTAGATGATTTTTTTTGTTAGCATATCAACTACAGCCTATTGGTTTAATCTAAAAATTAAGCATGTATTCTTCAGATATTCCTGCTATATGAGTACTGAAGCCCTGACTGGCATAATCTCTAATAATTTAATGTCACACCTCCTTTGCTCAAACCGATTATTGGGCCAAGGAGCAAAAACCAATGGCCATTGAAACAACTTCCCAGGCCAAATTTACCAGAAGCATCCATGTTCAGCTCTATTGTTTCATTTTCCTCAGTTTTCTTGACAGAAGGATGAACCATTGAACTCCCTCTGTGATCCTCCTGTTAATCTTTGCTCTGTGATGTTTTTGGTGACCTCCTTATAAAAGGTCCATTATTAACCTAATGAATGTTTTACCAGAGAATATAGCTCTGCACGCATAGATAAGTAGCCCTAACAACTCCATACCCTTACCTTTTTGACTAAATAAAATTACTTACTGCAGTCAAAAGTTTTATATTTTTTTCTGCTTGTAAGCAGAAAAAGATTTCAACTGTGTACATCTCCATGCCCAAAAATGTTAGAAGCTTTACAAGTCCTTCTATTTTATCCTGTGCTAAGGGGCCTCCTAGTGAGTCACATAAATCAGTGAAAGACTGGAAGCACTTTTTCTTACTCTAGATTCACTGTCTCCAGTGATTAAACAATCATTGAGATATTAACCACCCCTCTCCCCAATGTGATGGGTTTTGTTGTTTCCAGCACGATAAAAGTACACTGCTGAAGCATTCAAAGACAAAACAGGTGGAAGAGCACCCCAATGGCATAGCAGTGTCAAAAATACATCCTGTTGCATTTCATTCCAAGCAATTTCCAATATTGTGGGCAGATGGGTAACACAGAGAATGCATATTACATGTCCACATGTGGATCTGTAATTTCTTTTATGATAGATACTGCATCATCAAAAGAAGAATAATGAACTTTTGATTTTTCATATTTATACCATCATTCACTGATTTGTCTTTTGGATGTGATAAATTGGTATGAGATGTTATTCACCTGGTTCCTACTTTGGAACCCAGCCTAGCAGGGAAACAGCAAATGATTCAAATTGAGGAAAATTAAATGGGCCATTTATTTAGCTTTTTGGCATTCTTTTGAAAGAAGAGTTTGTAGTATAGATTCTTTGCCTTTCATTGATGATACATTTTTGCATGTTGTAAGAATGCTTTAGGTATTGGATTTATTGAAAAAAAAATTAGTAAAACCTTCAGTGAGTAAATTATCCCCTGCTTGACCTGAATAAGCTTTTAAAAGGTCTTTGAAAACTTCTACTTTAATAGAGGAATGGTTCCATGCGTGGTGGTTTATTTAAATCTGTGAAAGTAGCAGGATCTATTGGAGCCATGAAAAAGTGTCTGCCCTGATCTGATGATGGCTGTAAATTATTTTACACTCTACATTGAAGGTGGCTGGAATTTCACTGCCTATTTTTCTTGTCTTTAAACCAGCATTTCACTGCAGAGTTCCTCATGCCAAACACATTACAAATTTTAGGAATTCTGCATGAGGGCTAACCACAATTTCTGGAACTGAAAGCAGCAGGATTTGTCTTTGCCAACCATATATTCTTTTTGGTGACCATAGTCAGTTTTTGATTTCATCATAACACTAAGCCAAGTGTCAGCATGTCTACCATCCCGTTTTAGCTGTTTGTCCTTTGCTTTTAGTTTTCTAAATTGTTGATAATACTAATACCAAGATATACCACCTTTTAAAACTTAAGCTTTTCTTATGATAAGAAAATAAGCTAAGAGGGGAATAGCCCTAGAAGGGTATTTTTCTATGAATACCGTCATGTAATGTACAAACCCTAAAACCCAATTGTCCCAGTATTTATTTTTAAATTTTTTGTTAGACATCTTCTCAGTGCCACGAGAGCTTCAAATAAGTCTTTGGAACCACATAAACTGCAGTCCATAATTCTTTGGACACCTTCTGCATCAGTAAGGTCAAAATAACAACATAATCTTTTTTTACAAATCTTTCCTTTCGCTGCTTGCGATATGTAGGCAGTAATGTCTAACCCATTTAAATTAATTTAATTTTGGTAGTATTTGATACTTGAGTTAAAATCGTTATGGTTTCCCGAGGCTGCAATTGGTAATTTGTCAAGGGAAACTTCTGGCAATAATGGAAATGAAGGGCTATTAGAAACATCTGTTGATGCTACACTAGTAATACGGCTCCACTCATTCCCCCTTAAAGTATGCTCTAACAGGTTATTTTTAGTATTGCCCATAATTTGAGCAAGCCTAGACCTTCCTTCTTCAAAAAAGTACATCAATAAAAGCACACAAATACTCATCTCTTTGCCCCGCTTGAATATCCCCTTGTCTTACAGTAGCTCCTGACATTTCCATACTTGATGAAATATGTTGGATGTCATTATTGGGATCTTGGACTGGTCCTTCTTTCCTGACTTTCCTTTTGGATCTTTTCAATGCTGCGCCTTCATTGAGAATATCTGTGTCAGTTAGTTGTGTAGTGGATATCTCCAAATTCAGCTTGTGAAGTTTCAGATGTTTGTTTGTTTTCATCAATTCTTCAAAGAATAATTGGCTTCTTCCAAAATTGGGTTGCACCTCTTCTTGAGGACTTGTATTAGAGCCATGCTGAAATTTCTATTAAAAAAAACAAATAGTTAATTCTAAAAATATAGTATTTTTGTATTAAACTACTCACTTAAATGTAAGTCTCTCTCTCTCTCTCTCGATTAGCCAAGAAAATATAAGGAGGTTATAACTTAATGCAGTACTGTTGTTGTAAAATAATTTGTTGTAAAATTAAATTTTTTATTCTAAGATAAAAGAAGTACAAATGTTATTTGTTAAAAGTATTAACTTAAATTGTTATTAAAGCTCTATAGGTGATTTGAACCCTGTGTCTGTGAAATGATAGTACAATTACAAATTCACAGAGCAGATTAGCCAGTAATACACATTCTTTGAAACTAAATGTTTAAAATAAATGTGTGATATGACTTTAAATAGGGAGAGTTACTTAAAGTGTGGAAGTTTATTTTACTAATTTTGCTAATATCTAACCTGAAATATTGGATTGTTTTTATTAAATACCGTAGTGTGAAAGTTGGAGGGCAATGCTCAGGAAGCATGCTTTGTGTAAATTAGGATGGAGGATTATCGAACTGAATTGTTTAGGAATGAAAACAGGAACTGCTGGTAAGGGTAATGACATATTTATTTATTTATTTATTTTATTATTATTTTTTTTTACATATGTGGCTAACAGTGATGGAGGAGGGTTGAATAATTAAACTGGGGATTAATATTTACAATGCCCCACCGTGACTGAGGAACAGTGAGGAAAAATATCTGCAGAAAGCCCAGCAACTATTATGGCTGAAGTAGGGCTAGAAAAAAAAATATGACTGACTGAGATGATGTTCACAAAAGTGAAAAGAAAATCCATTGTATGTCAGCTCCCTGCACTGATGACTCATTTGAAATTTATTCAGAAAACTTCAGGAGAAGTTAACCTGCGATGTTTAACTTGTTTTGCAGTTTACAGTTTTAAAATCGGCAAGGTGTGAAGTAAAAGCTATGCAAGGAAAAAAAGTTGTTGGTTTGGAATGGGTGAACTTTTTTACAAAAGTAAGTGTGAGGATACTACTGTACATGTGTGTTAATGCCATCCCTACATTAATTACATATGACAGAGTATGTGATGTAAATTGTTGTATGAAGCTGATTTGGGAATTTGTATGGGGGACTGCAATCATCATTTGAACATAGTTGTTACATTATGAAAATACAAACCCTTACTTCCCAAAAAAAAAAAAAAAAAACATGAACGGGAACCAGATTTCTCTCTTGAAGATATTATGTTTACTTTTATTTATTTATTTTTTGTTTGTATGGGCTGGAAAGAGATTTAGGGCTGATGAAAAAAGAACCAGAAGGAGCCTTGATTGGAAGGAAGCTCCAAAGGAGACACAATTAAATAAAAAAAAAACACTCACATAGGCTGACCAAATACTTATTATATTAGACTGGAATTATTATTGGATTGACTGAATCTAGTGAATAATAAAAACTTACTGAAAGTAATTATCATCCACAGCCAATGAACAGAAACGCTGACTTCTTCTGTGTAAAAGCTTCTTGTCAAAGTCAGTGTTGCAGTTAAGGGAAAATAATTTATTTAGGAAACTCAAACTCCCTTAAAACTGGGAATGAAGTGAGACAAACTTTCTTGTATCCATTACTGTCATTGTTGGAAATGAGTGAAGGAAGGAAGAAGAGCTGCATTTCATTATGAATGATTTTGGGGATAGAATGAATAAACATGTTCATTTCTGTATGTCTGTTAAACTATTTCAAGCCAAATAATATGAGGGAGAGATCTGGACAAGAGGTATGAATGACAATACAAATAGAAGATTGCAATTTATTCATTAAGTATCATGTTTGAGCAATATTTCTCAAGTGGAGAGACTAGGTTTATTGAAGAGGCTGGGGCTTGTTTTGGGGGAGGAGGTACAGGAAAGTGAAAATGTGTTCTTAAAATATCACCTGTTGGGGTATTCTGTGGGAGCTCTGGCTAAACAGTGAGGGATGACACTCAGTGAATATGTGCATCTCGGTATGAATTAGCAATACAATTATAATGTACTCAGCCAAATCTTGCTTACTGTTTTGTATGCGAGAATATATGGGTGGGTATTGGTTGACAGGGGTTTGGCCTGCTTTAGCACACAGTACAACATAACTTTTCATTAGGTAATGGAGAATGAGATACTTTTCTCTGGTTTGAAGGAGGTTTATTATTACAGAAACCAAAAACTTATTTGCCAGGCCATCAGTAAAGGTCCTGTTAACTGTGGCTGATGAAGGGTTTGTTTGACCTGAAAGCTCTGTTTTATTAAACCCTTGTTCAGTATTAGCGTTGCTTGGTTTATTTTATATTCTATTCAACTGTGGCTGTGTAACAGGAGCCAAAATAAAATGAAGTCAATGAAACTCACTTCTTTACTAAATAGTTCAGAAAGTGCAGCCTTCCCAGTAGAAAAGTGATCTGAATATGATGACACAGGTACATATATGAGTGATCTGGATATGATGGCACAGGTACATATGTACGTGATCTGAATATGATGGCACAGGTACATATATGAGTGATCTGAATATGATGGCACAGGTACATATGTACGTGATCTGAATATGATAGCACAGGTACATATATGAGTGATCTTAATATGATGATACAGGTACATATGTACGTGATCTGAATATGACGGCACAGGTACATACTATATGAGCATAAAACTATACAGTTCAGTACTTTGGTGGTAGCGAATTTACAATTATGTCACCTGTTAGGTTGGCTTCTCAAACAAAGCTATAGAATGCTTATGTTTGATCCATTTAATACAAATAAGACAGTGCAAGCATTTGGGTCTGTATGATATATAGCCTGGTACATAATATTCACCACTATATGAGGCAAGTGATCACGGGAGCCATAAGATAAGCCTTATACACCTTTAAATAGAAACTCTTAAAAAAGTTATTTCTACTCTTTTCAAACACTTAACAGTGCCCACCTCCCAAATCAAGCATGGCCATGCATGATAACCCTGGTGTAAATTTATGTCAGTCCACCAGCGTTAAAGGCAAGGCTGTGCCTTGCTGGACTAGTGGTGATAACTTAATAAATCTTTTCCAGGTGTTAACCTGTGTTGATATAGTTAGAACGTCTTACCTAATTGTGAATGCAGGAAAGAAAAACAAACAGATAACAAATCTCATTTCAGATAAGGGTTTAAGCAAAGGGAAATATATCTAAGACGTTCAGGGAAAAGAGTGGTGGAAAGTAATAGTCTTGTTTTGCTGTTGAACGCACAAGATTAAGGTTTGTTTCCCTCAGACTCCATTTTCATACCTTGTGGCTGAATTAGTGACTTAACTAGACAGTAGTCCCATGTCACATTTAAAAGAAGTCATTGTGTCTATTGGATTTATCTGGTCATCTGGCCTTAAGTTGGTTGAACATTTATCTTGCTATGAAGTCATAGTGAAGGGTTATGCAGTTATGGGTAAGGAGACATCCATTTCTATTTCTATTAAGCATAATTTTAATTCATCTACAAAGAGAACATAAAATTAAATGCAACTCCATTTACTGGTGACACTAGTGCAAGATCCTTAATGTATCATTCTCATGAATTGCATTAAAACATTAACTCTGTGTTTTGAGGCTTTCTCCTTTCTCCAATATATAGTGACCTTTGTGTTAGAGGTCTACGGGTAGCAGCCACCATGTTTGGTAGTGTATAGGGGTAAAACCCATTGTACCAGGCAAAAAACAATTGCAATGACTTCAAAATTCACATTTTGAATACATTAAGAAATGTTGCTCTTTTTGTAATTGGTCTTATGAATGTCATTCCCAAGGATTCAAATTTCTGTTTTGGGGGTGGGGTAACACAGAGTGCTCTCTCTGTCTAATATCTATATATATATATATATATATATATATATATATATATATATATATATATATGGGTCTGCTTCATAACATTGAAATTTCATAATGTTGAATTTTATAACACTGAGACCATCGAAAATTCAAAACACTCAAACCCAAAACATTGAACACTCAGAACATTGAAAGTGTGCTTCATAACATTGAAAACTACATTGCACAAGTAAATAATATCACTTCCACCTACAACAACACCTCACTAACAAACACAGTTTATATGACGTTTCCACTGTAGTGTGATCTTGGAGTTGGTATATTTAATTTATGAGGGGGTGTGGGGGCAGAGCCCCCACATGGGGGGGTGCAGGGGGGAATAGTCGAAAATGTGTTGGTTAGTTATGTGTTGTTGTAGGTGGAGAGGATGTTATTTACATATGAATTGCAGTTTTCTATGTTATGAAGCACACTTTCAATGTTCTGAGTTTTCAGTGTTTTGGGATTTAGATGTTTTGGTCTCAATGTTATGAAATTCAACATTATGAAATTTGAATGTTATGAAGGGGATCCACATATATATATATATATATATATATATATAGTTCCCCTTCAGAAGACTGAAATATTACAATCTTGAAATTCATAAGACTGAAGACCAAAATCCTTCTTCTTCTTCTTCTTCTGGCTTTTTCCCGGTTAGAGGTTGCCACAGCAGATCACCTGTCTGCTCATGATTGGCAGTGGAGTTTTATGGTGTTGTGTTGCCAGCCCGGCACTCAACCTTCCACAGAAGGCACACACATGCACACACTCACACCTAGGGCCAATTTAGAGTGTCCAATCCACCTACAGCATGTCTTTGGGATGTGGAAGGAAATCGGAGCACCCGAAGGAAACCCACGCGACCACAGGGAGGACATGCAGACTCCACACAGAAGGCACCCCAGCCGAGGATTGAACCGGAGAACCTCTTGCTGTGAGGTGGCAATGCTAACCGCTGCACCACTGTGGCCACCCCTGAAGACCAAAATCCTGAAAACTCAAAATCCTGAAACTCAAAATACTGAAAACACCCAGCATACATGTACTGACTTTAAACAACATAAACCATATTATTTTCCACCATGTATAAGCACGGCAATCTCGGAGTTGCTATATTTAAGTAGCAGGGGGCATGTGGGGGTACAGTGGGGCTTGCATACTTGATGACAACTGCTATGCTTTGTTTTCTATGTGTTTCTGTGTGTATCATTATTTGTATTCTGTGTGTTTTCAGTATTTTGAGTTTTCAGGATTTTGAGTTTTCAAGATTTTGGTCTTCAGTCTTATGAATTTCTGAATTACTTTAGCATACATTTGTTAACTGGAACACTGATCAACATAGACCAGTTTCAGGATCAGCATAGGTGCATAGTTTCATAGAAAAAAATTACACTGAACAACAAAGAAGAAATAGCAAATTTAATCAAAGTGTAAGTAGTAAGAAATCTACAATACAACACAATCTGATTAAAAGACAGTGCATACTTGATTTTATAAAGAAATACGTGGGTAAGCTTTGCTAATACGGATATACTGGCAATAGAAAAAAGTGAGTTAACAAACAGGGATAAGCTAGGTTACTCTGCTGCTACAGGGAGGAAAGCTTAGAACTATATCATGTAGGATCTTGAATGGATGAAGCAGAGGGTGTGTGGAGGTATCTATTTTGTGTTGTACATCTGGTTTAAGTCACATTTCCTCAGTTGTGACTTCCGCATTTTGCTTGCTTAAACAGAAAGAGTTTTAGTCTTTGTATGAAAGTGAAGTAATGTTAGTATAGACTCCCAAATTATATAATATTATAATAATATAATGATTTTATAATAATAATAATAATAAAAATAAAAGAATGATAGAGCTCTCATCATTGAAATAAACAACTCAGGTGTTTAATAAAATAGCATCTAGCTTAGTACTTACTTATAAACCTATGACTCTGTTTTGTAATACAGTATAATATATACAACATAATTAAAGCTCGTAGGCTCAAATACTATAAGATATCCAAAGCCAATAGAGGAGGGTGAAGACTTTAACATTGTTTTACACACACAGCCTGAGATTAATAGAGAAGTGCTGTTTGCAGGTACAAGGCTTGAGCCATACAATGACAAGCACTGCAAAAAAGGATACATGAATAGGCAAATGCCAACAAACTGTGCATCTCAGCAATTAGCTGTGCTCTAATGCAAAACAAGGAGCAATGCTAAAATGCAACAAACCAGCCACAAATCAATAAGCCGGTTATATAGCAACATAGTGGCCATGTGCTAGCTAGTGCAGAACTCTTAAGTTTAGATAGCAGCAGATGGCGTGATTAGCATAAGCTATAGAGCAGTTGGCTAGTAATTACTTTTAGAGCAGTGTAAAAAATGCTGTTTGGTATCCAGTCACTTAGATACTTATTGATTCCATCATTTTTTTCTGTTTCATGAAATCTGCTTGGCAAGTTTTTTTTTTTTTTTTTGTTCCATGTGGCAGATAGACACTTAAATTTCCCAGGCTGACATTTCATGTGCTTTCTATGTGGCAGATAGAAACTTAAATTACCCAGGCTGCACATTTCATATGTCTTTTTTTCCATTAGTTAATTAATTTTTGAGTGATACTTAAATAGACAGAGTATATCTGTGGCCGTGTCTTTTCTGATAAGATTTAAAGCCTGCAAAAACTACAGGCAGTGTTGGTGACGCCCTTCTTGTTGCTTTTCCTTCACACCCTTGCATTCGTTTATGTTTTTTTTAAACTAGGTTATTTTTAAGCTTCCCTACCTTACTGTAAATTGGGCTTTAAAAGCTTCTCCCTTTCTACACTGCTAAAATCTTGAATTGCTTATGTGCCTTTCCTTGTGATTATTTTTTAAAAAATGCATTTTGCCTTTCATTGTCTGTTCTACTGATTTACTTGCTCTGAATTCATTATCTAGATAGCTGTTGGATACAGCAGTGTATTTCTACACTCTAGCAAGCTCTTTTCTTTGATTTTCATCAAGAAGAGAGGATTTATCATCTAGTGGTAGTGGGTGGTAGCCAGGTCTGTATAGGTTGGGAAAACACACTAGAGACTCCTGTGCATAGATGTTTTATTGGTTGGTGTGCTTATTAATCTGCATACCTTGTTTTTAATGCCTTTATAAATTCTGCACAGTTGAGTGGCTCATGGCTCATTTCTACAAAGTGAAGTACTTTTACTGAATAACCACACTTTTATAAGCTGTTTAAAGTACACTGCTATCTTAAATTACTTTTTACATTTCCTTACGTTTAAGTTTGCTTATGGTAGCATTTCACTCCAGACACTCTTTTACTGTGCTTTTACATTAAGAGGACTGGTGGCAGTAGATGTTTACCTGGTCTATCTGAGGTGGGAAACACAGAAAATGGCTCTAAGTGTAGTCATTTTATTAGACAAAAGCTCAGTAGTCAGTTTTCAGTATTTCTAGTGCTGGCATAAATCTGGTACAGTGCTACTCACTGACACAAACATCTAGAATCATTGCTTATTTTCATTATATTGTGAAACTTTACTGTGCCATTTATTTATTGTTTTTTGTACTTCTTTAAAATTTAAAGTTGCATTTTCAAACTGCTGTAAGGGCTACTGTTCTGCATTGAAGTACATTGTATGTAGATGTTTCTTAGCTAGTGTTAGGCATCTGTTTTTGGTTTCTTAACACATCGGCTCCATACAAGTCATTTTACATTAAGAGAGCCAGAGTTTGCACCCTTTTGGCAGGAGAGGGCTAATTTCATATACCTGAGCTGGGAATTGCTGGTGGAAAGCTCATTGTGTGCTTTCTTGATTGTCTTTAAGGCATAGTTATTATAAAACTTTTTGCTGATCACATAAGCCTCACATTTGCATGAAGCTGCTCTTTGCAATCACCAAAAGTTGAAATGTCCCTATTGACACCTTGGAACTTTACCTCAGGCTTGTGTTACTCATGGGATTACTATTTGGCATGGTGGGCAGTACTTACAGATTTAGTTAGGACTATTTAGGTCTACCTTACCTTTTTATAGCACCCAAGACTGTCACTGCTCAGAGAGCATTTGTTTTGGGTGCTGGGCAGCATTACTGGTTAGATTAGTTGCAAATTACATCAAGTAAGTGTTATTTCCTCATCCAGATACAATTACCATCCATTCCTATCCCTTCCAAGTACACATTAGGATCTGCAACAATAGATGGGCACTTTTGTGCTATCTCTCCATCCAGCTTGGTGGACATGGGTATCCTGAGGCAATGTAGCAATTGCCTAATGTACACTGACAACCACTGACTTCTCAAACATGTAAACACAGTGTGTGAGAGATGTTGTCACACATTCACACTGGATGCTAGACTCTCATAAACAGACCCAAAAAGCAACAAACAGGTTGTTATCAATGCACACACATCACTCACCACACTTACTCAGGACCACACATATAGACCCACATATGCAGAGGTCCTCACATTTACTTACTCAAACCACAAAGGCCTCTCAAGTGCAGTTCTCAGAAACTCCATGTGCACACAAACAAGACAATTTCTCTCATTCACATAAAGCCACATTTTATTGTGTATCATCTACCAAGCTCATAAGGCAAAACACTCCACAAACCAATATACTGGTCATAGAAGACTCCATTGTGAGACACACTAATGTCCTTCTTACCAGGCTGGATAAGAAAATGGTTACAGTTAGTTGCCTGCCAGGGACCAAGATCCAACAAATCATGCAAGCCCTCAGGTGACTCACCCCTCAGTACCATATGACTCAGTCATAGTCCCTGTGGGCGTGAATGACCTGAGGCATACCTTCTTAAGCTATATGAAGCCAGACATGATTGAGCTCTCAGAATATGTGTCACAGGCAAGTATGAGCCTAGCACTGAGCTGCATTCTACCTCTCCAAGGGTTATGCTGCAATACCAGCAGAAACATGATCAATTTTAGCAATTGGTTTAGCTACTGGTGTTATTCCAAAGGAGTCCAATACCTGTCAGTCAGGGAGGACATGGCTGACTGGCCATGCTACTTTTCCAGGGATGGTCTTTACCTGTCACCTCTAGGCATTTGGATATTAGCCAAAACATTATCCGCCCCATAGTGCCTTTTTTAGGCATTGCCAAATTGACAAATCTTCCAACATAACAAAAGATACACAGGGCAAGCTAAAGGAGATACTGCTCAATGCTAGGACCCTCAACAAGAAACTGCACTCCCTATAAGCTCTTCTCACCCTGGAGAACATTGACGTCTGTACAGTTTCTGAAACATGATCAAAGTCATGGAAAGCACTCTAGCAGCGCATGGCTCACTGAACATGAAAGAGCAAAAGGTGTACGTGTACATATCAACATAAAGGATATGCACACCTCAAGGCTGGTCAAACAATATGACATGCTTGAGCTACTCCATATCCAACTAACTATGGGAAAATCCATTACCATATTCTTGCTAGCTACAGGTCCCCCACCATGACCCAGGAAATCCATACATCATACCTAAAGTTACTAGAATCACTCACCATACAGCCCAATACCATACTGATGTGTGATTTTAACATTAAATGGGGAGCATACACAACCACTAGCATGCAAGCCCAAAGATTTCATTACCTTGTAAATTCAAATGCCGTAGAGGAACTAGTCTACAGTTCCATTATGAAGGACTCACAACTGTGGGAGTGTGTTGAAGCCCCCCAGCATACCTCTCAACCATACTGAATTCTTCAGCATTTACAGGTTTTGAGGTCCAAATAATGGGATGCCATGAATTCCCAAGTGGCCCCCTTTATTTCTGAATTTCTCAGCTTTTTTCTGGATTTTTTTCCTTCAGCAAATTTCTGCTGATATGAACATGTGCAGAGGTTTGCGCATGATGACATCAGCATCATGAGTAGCCTGTCAGAATTCGGCTGAGGGCTACATGTTTAAGTTTAGAGTTAACAGTCGGCAGTAGCAGCAGGTTCTTCCAGGTAAGGGACTACTTAAGAATGGAGAAACTTCTGCTGTTTTTCCATTTAAGTGTGTGCATCAGGTTCAGGTTATGTCTGTTGGTTGTGCTTTTCATTCAAGAATACTGACTGCCAGGTTATGTCCATTGTGCTTGGTTCAGCTGAATTTCATTTAAGAATGGAGAAACTTCCATTGTGCTTCGTTCAGTTTAATTTAATTTAAGAATGGAGAAATGTGCATTGTGCTTGGTTCAGTTGAATTTCATTTAAGAACGGAAACTTGGTTTAGTTGAATTACATTTAAGAATGGAGAAACTTCTGCTGCGTTTTTCATTCAAAGTCCATTGTGCTTTTCATTCAAGAATGCTTTTGTGTCTGTTGTGCTCTTTTCATTCAAGAATGCTTCATGTGTGTGTGTGTGTGTGTGTGTGTGTGTGTGTGTGTGTGTGTGTGTGTGTGTGTGTTTGTAAAAATGCCCCACTTACGTGTAGCTAGTGGTTAGGGTTAACCAGGCTCAAACCCTGTACCTTGGGTATAAGGGGCAACAGCCTGAATTCTCTACCTATACCACCACTTGTGACTTGCGGTTCAAGGAGTTAAATTCATAGCTCTTAACTAGAGTATCTGAAATGTTTGGCTCATACTTTTGGTCTGTGTTTCTCTTAAAAGTTGTGTTTTTTTTTTTTTGGCAAACCAGTGAGAACTGAATTCACTAAATAATTAAAACCATTTAAGTTTCAGTCTTCCTATCTTTCAGGAAATGCATGGTAACACCAAAACATTTAATTCTAGCAATTTTCTAAGATTATACAAGTAATGTTTCATATGTGTCCAACTCCCTAGTTTTGAGCCTTTGTCCCCCCACCCCCAATTACATTTTGGCTTTTTCCAGATTTATTGTGCTGCAAAGTTCTTCAGGGGAAGAGAAGTTTAGTGCTGTTTATGTCAAATTGGTTTACATTGCACAGCAGGTAGTATACTTACTCTTGATGCAGAAGGCTGTGAGTTCTACACCCACAGCATGTGGATGGAGTGCTGATATTGTAATGTGTTGAACTTTTAAAGGGGGTGAATGCTGCAGTCCTTAGAATGTCCTCTATGACAGAGATACCTAGTAACTTGAACCTGTTGTCAGTTTGCCATCCATTCCCTATTGCAATATTACTAGTTTATCATCTTTTTAATGTAACGTAGGCAATTTATTCCTCGAGGACAACAGGCACTTTATTTATAGATGAAACAATGAAATATAAAGTTGTTTGCTGGCAGCAACCTCTTCATTAGTTACAGATCACTTTAATGTGGAATTATTTAGATGACTTTTATTTCTGCAGAGATTGTGCATATTTATTGATAAAGGTGGATTGTAGAAGTTTGAGTAGACTTATGATGGAAATGTTCTGAATTGGGCAGTTTTGTTATTATTGGTTCATGCATTTTGTTTCATTGCTTACTGGAAAAATGTTCAAAACTAATTTAAAACATCTTGTACCTAGTGTGCTGTATTGTACAAGGAATATAATTTAATACAGTCAGGGAGGTGTATCAAAGAACACATGTATGTTTTGTGTGCAAGGGGCCTATGATTTGAACACAGCCCAAAGGTAATCTTTATCTGCCACTGGCCAGATGCATTTTCTTTGAATGCAGTTTTCAATGCTGTTTCAATTAATGTGAGTTTCAAGGACAAAAAAGTTTTAATGCTAAGTCTATTTGCATTGAGAGACTGTATTGATTTGTTTAGCAAATGTCTTAGTGTTTGTGCTATAAAATGTAAAATAAAGGTTTTAAATGAAATCCAAATAATCATTGTAGAAGTAAAGCAGTATGCACATTATAATGTTTATGGTAAGTGAGGTGAAATAGCCAAGTAATGGAACATTGGAATGGCTGCACAGGGGCAGAGCTGTGTATGAGGGGCCCCATTCGACCATGATTTTGTGAGGGGGGAGGGGATAAACTCAAAGACAGCCCCGGACGGCACAAACTCTTGCTACGCCACTGATCAGTAGGCCTGGGAGAATGACTTTTGGAGGTCCTACCAAGCTATAATAATCTTTTGCTAAAATTAGAATATTGCCTACCATTAAATGCCCTACTTTTACCACAAAACTCACATACTGGAAGTCACCAAAAACAAATTCCTAAGGTTCATCATTTTCTCCCTTCCCAGTGAACATCATCACTGGTCATTTAAAAAAAATGGTTACTATTTACTACAGGGTCTGGGGCCATATTTTGGTTGTCTGTTCTTCAGTTTGCCTTTGAAAGTTGGTATCCCGTAATTCCCTTGAAGTGGGTGGGGTTCCATGATTATGTATGTAAATTTTATGTTAATCAGCGTACAGATTTGTACCTATTTTTCATGGCCCTTTGTCCAGATTCAGGTTGAGAGGTATGCCCCCCAGTGTGATGTCCTCACTGGTAAGATCTGATCACAAAGTTATCTCCCTTGAAATAAAGGTAACATTAGTCCCCCCCAGCCAACCCCAAAAAGTTTAAGAACTTCTCCAAGGTAAATTACTGCCTATCAATGGGGTGGCATAGCAAGTTTCCTAGCTCCCCCAAACTAAGAAAACACAGAAACCTATGCAGAGGCATACACAAAAACCCTATATGACCATATAAACAACTGCATAGAAATGGCAGTACCAGACTGAAATAAACCCAAGTCAACCACAAAAACAAGCCATCCTCGTAGATTCCTGCTATTAATTAGTTGCACAACAAAAGAGAGAAAATACTGTCAAGATGAAGAGGGAATATGTACAACAGAGCAGGAAGACCTTCATTACTTTAAACAAGTGAATCAGGGAAATAGTCAAGTTTCTGAAAGTAGACTTTAAGGTAAAAACAGCCTTCAAAGTGAAGGATAACCATAAGGCATATTTCAGTTATGTCCCCAATCTTAAGGGCAACCCCCAACAATTTGCAGAATTAGTTGGAGATGGCATCACCTATACTCAGCCAGAAGATATAGCAAATATACTGGCTGACAAATTCAGCTCCAATTTCACCTCCCCATCACCCTCAGTTCTCCAGGAAGAAATACCCTCCAACACTCCACCTTCAATTATCAGGTTGTCACTGCACTTTATAAAGCAAAAAACATAGCTTCAGTGGGCCTGATAATATACCCGATTGCCTCTTAAACAGGTTAAATCTTATCTGTCCCATTAGGATCTCGATTTGTCCTGAAAGGGTGGAGGACAACAACAGTCATCCCTCTGCATAAAGGGGGACCATCTACTGACCCAAGAAATTACAGACCCATAAGTCTGATTAGTCATATATGTAAGGCCATGGAAAGATTAATCATGGACCAGATAAAAAATGACACAGGAAACCTTCAAACACTAGACCCAGACTAATTCAGCTTGTCAAGGGCAGGTAATGCCTACTGAATCACATGGGGGTAAAGCAGTACATACTGCCTGCTTTGACGTGGCCAAATCATTTGACACAATTCATCACTCAATAAACTCACAAAACTGGGCATAAATCCCTATGTCACCAGATGGATAGCCAATTTGTCTCATAGCTAGGACATGTGTGGTTAAAGTGGGTGAATCCAGATACAACAAGAGGCCAGTGACTAGTAGTGTGCCATAGGGCTCAGTTCTGGGACCACTATTGTTTGGAATATATTTCTCCAAAGTTAAGACTAATGTGGAAGGGCTCTGGATGACATTTGCTCTGGAAGCTGGGTGCAATCATTGACTAATGTGCATATCCTTCAGGAGGGTCTAGATCAGACAAATGATTGGTACCAGAACCTTGGCCTATTACTAAGTACAAAATAATGCATTAGCATAGCCCTAAGAGTAGAATGAGAGGTGACAGCTCTAGGCACACAGACAGATAGTAGGCTGAACCTTGACTACAATGTGTCCACAGTGGTGAGGAAGTCCTTTGGTGTGGCACAACTTATAAGCAAAGGCATGGCATCCAGATCCAAGAAAATTATAGACTCGCTGTACTCAGCCCTCATTAGACCAATAATTAAGTACAATTTGCTATTTGGATTGTATTTGACTAGGCACTTACAGCAGCTGGAGTGACCTCAGAGGTTCTTCGCAAACTAAATACGGGGTGTAAACAGCATGTCCTATGTAGATAGACTACAAGCCCTATCTCTTTAATCTGTCTCCTATGACTATTATAGGGTTGACATATCCCTGACCTACAAGGCATTCACAAATCTAGCCCTGATGGAGCTGATACACATCCACAAGTCAAACAGCATGAGGGTCACCCAATCTAGGGATCAAAACTTCTTAGGCAACAACTGAAACAAAGCATGCTGAAGAGATAAATATGTGTCTTGGTGATTGCCTCTTCTTTGTAAAAGGTGTACTATTCGCATTAAGCAGAGTCCTTCCCTTGACCTCTTCAAACACAGTTTGGATCAATGGATGGGGAATTGCAAATTCACTCCTGAAGTAGCATCTATGTCCATGGGCAGGGAAAATCTGTAAAATACTCAATGCATAGACACAAACTCATGCCATCCTCTTGCGCATGGGGGCCATATATTGGGTAAAATCAGGTTGTATTGGCTAAGCTTGTAAGGGCTCTTAAGCTATTAGCCTAGTAATCTCCTATGAACTTAAGAACCTATGAAATGACCAGGTTTTTGGATTGATATGCCTACTTTTCAAAAGCTTTTTGTACCAGTTTTCAATGTCTGAACATTTAGAGGTATGGTAGCAATTCATTACTCATATGTGAAACCTGCCCTCATCTGAAGAAATACAATACAGACTGCTATATACACTTGATGTACAAAAGTATAAGAAAGCCAGATATAATAAGTCAAACAAAAAAGGGCAAAAGTATAAAATCAGTTGAAATAGCTACACCCATTGATTATAGCATCCTGAGCATTAAAAGACAAAACGTCATAAATAAATTACAAGGATATGCAAACAGAAACTAAAGCAATGTGGGATAAATACACCTATAAAGTTCTAATAGTAGTATGAGCAGCAGAGCCAATAAAAATAATTTTCAGGTTTACTTGAATATGTTACCAATACATGTAATTCCATATGAACTGAAGAAGGAAACAGTTCTGGGAACACTGTGGGTGCTGAGAAGAGCACTCTTGTCAAACATTGAAGACTAAAGCAATACTAATTTGTTGAACTCTGATCATACCCTGACTCTGGAATGGGGTCCATTCTTGCGACAGACCCAAAACAATTGAAACTGAAAAAAGGAGAGGGGTTCACTGTTGACCATCATGATGAGATCGTGCTTGGGACACAGTGGTTGATAACATCAGCACTGCTGGTGGGCAGAATTGCACAGGGCAGCAGTGTTGGAGGTCTGTCACTGACATAATTGTGTGGGACTACAAGAAGGCACATGGAGTCCTACTTATAAAATCCTATCTGACTCTGTCAAATCCTAATAGAGTAATTGTGTTAATTAGGAGGCTATATGAAAGAATGGTAACAAGAGGGTTCCCCTCTGACACGATGTGTTGGAACTGAGAAACTAGGCAGGGGTGCCCTCATTTCCCTTTATAATTTACTTTACATTTAGAGCTATTAACAGAGAAAATGAGAGACTCGGATTCTAAGATACCAGTTATACACGACTCACAGATTCAAAGATATAACTGGTAAGTAATCAAGAAAAGTCAGCTTTATTTGCATATGATATTATTTTGTATTTGATAAACCTGGAAAAAGGCATTTCAAGTCTTTTGGGGATATAAAATTAATAAAGATAAAATAAGGGCTATACCAGTAAACTATGTACCCACACATGAACTAGTTCAGCAATACTTACGTTTATGAGGTTATGATAGGATGAAGTATTTAGATGCATGGATTAAAATCTGTTATGCCATCTAAGGATATGTGTAGAAGATGAAACAAAAGATAATATAAAACCTGAGAAACTGGAAGCTCTTGATTACAGACATAGATAGTGCAGTGAAAATGTTTTAGTTCCTTCAGTTTTATATGCAGGTGAGGTGTATTTTTATTAACTGAAGGAGAAAAGAGTTGAAGAAATTTTATTTATGAGGAGAAGAGTGCAATATTTAAGTTATATTAGTTGATCCTCGACATAAAACAAGAAGGTTTAGGATTACTTGAATTGAAGATATAATTTAGAGTTGCACATCTAAGGGTCATATACATAACAGAAGCAGAAATCAAAGCTGAAATGGATGATGGAGAAATGGGGAAAGTTCAAGAAATAAAGAGAGAGAAGGATTTTGGATGCAAGCCCTTAAGAATAGCAACAACTACACAGAATATTATATTCATAAAGCTGCAAAAATATTGTAAAACTAAGCTAACATGGGAATGTAGAAATAAGATTTTATCAATAGGGATGACTGCAAGTCAGGGTATAAAAAATAGACAAGAGGAAGTTGGAATTTAATAGAGAATATTGGCAAAGGAACCACAGTATTGAAAGCAAATAACTAAAGAGGAAAATGTAATAGTGTAGAATAAGGCCAAGCAAAAGTTTGCACTGCAGTTTAGAGACTTATTTTCCCACCAGGGATTGATATCACAGTATAAATGAAGAGAAAGGGATAGGGGGGTTATTAGAGAAAGACCTGCTTGGGTTAAACTTTTTAGTTGACTCTAGAACAGGAGCTGTGGTTAAAATGGATAATTAGTAGGGCATACAAAATATTGCTTGATAATTATAAAAATATCAATCAGGGAGATTAGAAAGGAGTGCAAAGAGAGAGAGAGAGAGAGAGAGAGAGAGAGAGAGAGAGAGAGAGAGAGAGAGACTGGAAAAGCAGGTTACTAGGCAACAATGGGAAACAAATCTATATGGCTCCCAAGTATGCAAGAAAGTCCAAGTTTATGATTTTTGCTTGCAAGTGTTTTCATATGCATTTTTATAGTCCAAGCAGACTTCAGAGAAGTTTTTCCTCAGACAGCAAATGCTGGAGGTGTCATGGGAAAGAGAGACTTAATAGAGGACATACTTTTTGGCAGTGCAATGAGTTAGCCATTTAAAAAAAATCCCTACATCTGCCAAAAATGCTGCAAGGTTGTAACTTAGGAAATGATTGTTTTGAGCTGGGACACAGGATCTGAATTGCCTGAAAATAGTAAGGCCTTACTAAGTTTAATCCAAATGGCTGCCAATAAAGAGATTGCTAGAAAATGGAAAGCAAAATCTAAATCAACTGTAACTGAAGTTCTAAATATTGTAACGGAGATAAAATAACTGGAAATGAAATCTTTAAAAAAAGGAAGAAGGAAATTACATAAAATATATGGAATTTATGTGAAAAATACATGCAGAATAATGTTCAAGAGGACGAAAAGTAAAAGGAGTTTAAGGAAAAGCAAAACATTTGCAAATTATTTAATGTCATAAATAATGATAATTAAAGAAAGAAAAAAATATATATGCAATGTATAACATATGAACATTAAAAAATGTTAATATGGTGTGTTTTCTTTCCTATTAATGTATTTCCTCCCCCATGTCTTAAGTGAGAATGTAATAAAGGCAACCAATGGATGGGGTCCACTGATAAACTTCCCAGTGACTCCGCATGGATATAGTGAAGACATAGGTTCTGGGAGTGGCCAACCCTCACATGTCTCAGAGGAAGATATACCAGGTTTCTAACCAAAATTAATATGTATGCAACAGCAGTGCATATACAGGACACAGACAGGCCACATATACCAATGCATATATTTATAACAGCTATATCAGGTATACAGGCACAGCAGAATGACAGTCGAGGAATGTATCTGCTCTAAATCAGCATATTCTATATCACTGTTTGCAAGCACTACACAAGGTCTCATGGCTAGCATGGGTATTCAGTGTCAGTCCATTCTGTCTTGCATTGTATAGTCACAGGCTGGACAAGTGCTATATTACATCTGTACAGACTGAATTGGCCAAGAAGTGTCCAACATAGCCTTTATCTAACATCTGATATCAGCAGGATCTGACAATGATGCTGAGACACAAATCGAGTCACAGTCAGATGACACACTGGCTCTTGCTGTGCTGGTCTTCCATCAATTGTTCAGGGTGAAAGTAGTCTCCCCATACTGAGCTAGGGGCCATACCGCAAGGCCACTCACCATTCCCAGTACAGGGCTCTCCCAAAACTAAGAGCACCAGCAGAGGAGTGCAGTGCATTTAATGAGGTCATGCCAGCCACACAGCAGCCTAGCAGGGGTCCCTATCACCATCACATGTCACAGCTGGTCCTTGATATGAAGGTGCCAATAGGGCTCCATCAGCAAAGATATGGCACTATCTCCCAGGCACAATCTGCTGTAATCCATAGCAGCATAGACATGACTGGAGTGGTCCACGGCTCCCATGAAGATGTCACCCAGAACTGCCACTGCCTTGGTAAAACCATGTAGTCTAGGCATAATACCATGACAGGTCTCATGAGAGCTCTGAAGGCACATGCTGTTGTCATATCCACCTCCATGAGGAAGATGAGAAGTATCATTATCACTTCTATGTCTCTGTCCAGCGGTGTTGTCCATGGTTAGGAGTGGGTAGCTATATAAGGTAATCTTCACAGGATGCAATGTCTGCTTTTGCAGGTCCAGCAGTGTCTCTGTATACCATCATACATTATGGCCAGTCATAACTTACAACTTCCACAGTAGGACACCTCAGTAGTAGACTCTGTACAGGTCTAGCTCCTCCAGGAGTAATACATCCCTATCACATTGGGCCTATAGTCCAACAGCAGCAAGCCACTGCAGTGGCTCCAGGTCACTCTCACACTGGGCACCTACTCCAGTCATAGTGTTATATTGCTACCTTCATCCCTATCAATGCAAGACATTATCTTTTACACAGATCACCCCATGCAAGAGGGCCTCTGTGTTCACCACTTGTGACATGTTCACTAAACTAGGTTGTAATGTAAGCCACATGGCATTGTGTCCCTTGGTCCCTATATAGATAATGAAGTCTGTAACCCACTTCACTTTGCCTCATGTATGGTGTATGTGGAAATATCTGATGAAAAACTGAATTGGCCAAGAAGTTCCCAACATAGCCTTTATCTAACACTACAGGCATCACCTTTGCCTTTATGGCACCAATCCAGTACTGTGTGCTCACCATATGCTTATGCATCTGGACTAGATGCCACCACTTCACCAGCACTGTCTGAGGAATGTGGTTTGACTGCTGATCACTGTCTCTCAACATTAATGCTGTCACTGGCTGAGGTTGCATGTGCTGGTTATGACACAGACTACTATAGTGTGTTCTGAAGGTCCAGGGATGGGTGGATGGCTAGCATATTTTCTAATAATCATATTATGTAGCATGCACCATGCTTGAAACACCTTACAGGTTGTAGCAGGGGCATACTGCAATGCCCTCCAGACATTTCTAAATAGCAGAACTGGGTCTTCAATAGGCTGAACATACACTCTTTAGTGATTTTAATCTGTGAGTGAATGGTGTTATGCTGCAGTTTATTTATTTATTTAGTTAATTATTTGTCTTGTTTTACCAGGAAAGTTGACTAGATAATACCCAATTTCAGTAGAGGCCTGGGGAGAAAAGCTCCATATGTTTACTTGCATAATACCAGGTTCCATTTAAAAACAGAGTAGTTACCATTTTATTTACATTTACATGCATACAATAGTTACATTTACACAGTCTAAGCTTTTACAGAGGTAGAAGTTACTAAAGAGAAAAGCCTCATGCACCTTAGCAGATTGTGCAGGAAGCAGTTATGTATAAAATTGTTTTGTCATTTCAGTGAAAGGTTGAGAGTATTCGGTTTAAGTAGAGTATTTGGAGACTGTCAGTATTCAGTTTAAGTAGAGTATTTGAAGACTATCAGTTCAGCCATGCTATGTGTGTTATCTGTGAGTGTCATCGACTAGGGCTCCACTGGATATTCGGCATCACCTAAAACAGAGTAGGAACATATGGGAAGGTGAGATATTTCTACAAACCATGTTTGGCTCTTAATAAGTTTGATCATTACAGTGCTCACACTTACCATCTAGGTGGTTCTGTGGTAATTCACTATGCAGGAAGAGGTAATATATAGGTTCATAGGTTCATAGGTAGGTACTAGGCTATTGGTCCTAGGGCCTATATAAGCCTAGCCAAAAAATGTACCCTGGCTTTCGCCACCCAAGAAAATTATTTTCCTGTGCCCCTGTCGAGCAGAGCCACAGAAGTGATCCCTGGGGTGAATTTCCCATCCAATCATCAAGAAGAGTGCTAATGAGGAGCTCTGTTTGACATAGATAGGTAGTCTGTTCCAGAGTATGGGAAGTCTCTGGGACAGGAATCTATCCCTCCAGCATGTTCTGTTTATTGTGGTGACAAGGTTTAGGTCCCTAGAGCATGTAGCTCAGAGGGATTGGGATTTCTTTAAGTGGACCATGTCCAACAGCTCTGGGTTTGACATAGCTTTGTATGTTAGGCAGAGATCGCCCCTGAGTAGGCGATATGCGATGGAGTAAAGCTGTAGTTTGTTGAGACGGTCTGCGTAGGGCATCTGTTTGAGGCCAGTAATCCTCTTTGTGAGGTATTTCTGTGGTCTTTCCAGTTGTTGTAGATGTCTTGTGAGGTACATACCAAAAGGGGTGTTGTACTCTATAATGGGTCTAATGAGTGATGAGTAGAGGGGAACAATGACCTCTTTTTTTCTGGGTGAGAATCCTTTTGTGATGAGATGAGCCACATAGAATGATTTCCTGACCACTGTGGCGATGTGATTATCAAAGGAGAGACTATGGCTTGTATACCAGATGTGGGTAACAAGGACACTGTCAGGCTATTGTGAGGGTATGTTGATTATCAGCCCCTGTGCATTGCACATTAAATGGCAGTTGCTAGAATGGGAGTCAGAATGGCATATTACAGCCCTGTACACCACGCTGGGCCTTCATTGCTTATTGATAGTACGCCCATTGATCCCTACGTAGATAAACCATGGCCTCCTGTCAGGGGCACTCATTTGTATCTCATTAAACAGTTAGTACAATGCATTCCTTCATTTCCATCTCATCAAATGGCCATCTGCATTCACCTATTCCAGCAAAGTTTCCTTTGCTGCTTAATACCACTAAGCAATACTATGAATCACAATCTGCCTGCATGTGGCACCTTCCCAAACAGCAGCACGCTGCATACTACACAACTTGACTATGAGTGCAGGCCAGGATAAAATGCCATTGGAAACAATGAATGAAAATGGACAAGGAAAATCTGAACTTGTTGACCAATACACTCCCATATAGTTTGTAATCATAATGAGAAACTTTACATGGACCACATCAGCTGCATGGAGTTGGGACTTGGAACAGCCTCTAAGATGGTAATAGTGGATGTAGCTGGTCAAGGAAGGGAAAGGAAAGAAAAGGAAATGGTCTCCAGTATCCTGCATGCTGAAATCCATCATTGCATTTATGGAATGAGTATTGATGTATTGAGCTAGTGTGACATTTTAGCCAGGAAACTAACAATTTTTTTAAGAGAAGGAATTCAGGCTTAAGTTGAAAGTGCATAGGAGGCTGTAAGGCAATAATTATTCTGGTAAATTAGTTTTAAGCTGCAAAAATAGAACAAAAGTTGCATCACTAGGTATATGGAGGTGTGTAGGGGATTTATAGTGGTTTGTATCACTGTCCTTGGTGTGTGTATATGTGTTATGTGTAGCTGTGTGTGTGTGTGCTTGTATATGTGTCTATGTACGTGTGCATTTTTGTGTGTGTGTCTGTCTGTCCATCTATATATGTATACATAGTATAAGTAAGTGTGTGTGTGTGTGTGTGTGTGTGTGTGTGTGTGTGTGTGTGTGTGTGTGCGAGCCCGTGCGCGCGCGTGTATTTTGTGACTGAGTGTGTGTGTGTGTGTGTGTGTGTGTGTGTGTGTGTGTGTGTGTGTGTGTGTGTGTGTTATAAATACCAGTAAGAAGGTTCACATGTCCCTAAAGTTTAAGTTTTCTTGAGTCTTATTAACTTGGTGTATAGCTGTTGTTGTCTTATTGTCTTTCATAGAATTCTGCATAATGACTAGTGAGAGATACACATGAATTACTTTGCAGCTGTATTATATTACAGTTATATGTAATTACACTGAGACTGATGTTGCCACAACTGTCTAGCAAAGAATCTATGTAAGCTGTTATAATGGCAAAAATACAAGACATCAGAGAACATCTACTAGCTTCAAGAAAATGACTCAGTCAAAGTCAAAGTAAACTTTATTGTCATTCATATCAACAAATTCAGTGTATCACTGGATGAAATTTCATTGCTTCAGGGTCATGTGCATTGAAAAACAGTTTTCACAAGAGGGTGAAGGAAGCATATAATGGAAGAAATTCTAGATGGTACAGATATAAATACACGCATAGATAACTTACCCACCACCATTTTTAAGACAGGATAGCAGCATAGCATAATTCACAGTTCCTGTACTTGTGCAAGTAATATTTTTAGTTCAGATTGCTTAACTTAAAGACAATAAATTATTTCTATGACAGTAAAGATAATAATATTGCACTTATGGTGCTCTTACAAACTGAGGGAGTGTAGACATTGTTAACGTTAGTTGTTTAACAGTCTGATTGCTTGTGGAAAGAAACTATTCCTGAATCTTGATGTTCTACATCTGATGCTTCTGCATCGCTTCCCTGAGGATAGGAGGTAGAATAGTCCATGTGAGGGAAGATACCTGTCCCTTATTAGTTTTATGACCCTGCCATACCATCTGCAAGAGTAAAGGTCCTGTAAGAACTGGGGGTTTGAGCCTATGATTTTCCTGGCCTGCTTTACAGCCTTCTCTAATGCCTTGCAATCTGCATATGAGCAGTTTTCATACCAGACTGTGATGTTGCTAGTCAGTATGCTTTCAGTCGTGGTCCTGTAGAACGTCATGAGGATATGGGAGGGGAGATTTGCTCTGCATAGTCTCCAGTGGAAGTGGAGACATTGTTGGTATCTCTTTACAAGGCTGGAGGTGTTTGTTGCCCAACTTAGGTCAGCAAACAGCACAAAGAAGTCCTGTCAGGTTCCAAGGCAAAAACATAAAGGTAATAAAAATGGTCAACAAATGCCATTCATAAGGGACACCAGCAGCAATACACTCATCATTCCAGTGGACAACAAGGGCAGATGGAAGGAGTCCTTTACAAAAATTCTGAGTAAATAAAACCCCACAGAAACTGTACTGTTGCTTTGACAAGCTACAGACAAAGAGGGAGAAGAGCCCTATCTAGAAGAAGTGCAAAGTCCATTAAAAAATAAAAGCAGGGGAAGGTGTCAGGCTAAGATGAAATCACAGTAGATATGATCAAGATGTTGTGTGCTTTGACAGAAATGGCTTGTGACATGATGGTATGGAGAGACAGTTGCATCCCAAATGACTGGAGAATAAGCATTCTTGTGCAAGTCTATAGGAATCATGGGAAAATTCACAACGGCAGGCAGTGCAGAGGACAACCTTCTATTAGACTGCATGAAAATGCTGGAGAAGATGAATGTCTGTGGAGTAGTAGAAAATAAGATAGAAAATGAACAGCTCAAATTAGGTCAAGATGCAGTACAACTGACCTAATGTTTGCAGAGTGACAGTGAAGAAGACGTGGAAGATGAAGAAATATTCCATCTGGGCATTCTAAGGCATGAAAAATGCTGATTTAGGCAATCTTGCCATGGGCCTAAATCCAAGAAACATTTGTAAGAGTTAATACAAGCTAGCCACCCAGCAGTGTGAGTACTGGTTCTTGATGAAAGTCACTGTCAAAGTGACACCCAGACCCCCATGTGCAAAAAGGGGAAAAAGTGATTGTGGATGGTTGAATGTACAATGACTTGATGACGCAAGTGAGAGCAGTGTTTCGAATTACAGAGGGGCTCCTAATGGGATTAGGTGTGCACAGGGGTTCAACTGTCTGTTCACTCTTGTCCAGATTGGTGATAATCTACATCATCAAACAGGTCAGAGCTGACAGATCAACAAAACTGTTCTGTGTAGACAATATGACAGTACACAGTCTGACAGGAATGTCAGCAAATCATAGGAGACTGGAATGCAAAGCTGAAAGCACAAGCGATGAAACTGAGTGCAGACAAGACAATGGCCATGGCAGTATTAGGAATCAAAAGGAAGATACTTACTTAGCCAGGTATGCACTATGTATAGCAGGTGTATTTCAAATTGGGAAGAAAACGTGGAACATTGTTTTAAGTAATATAGTCTTTGTTGATTCTTAATAAATATCCCAAGGTATCAAATTAAAATTTCCCTTCTCTTATGCACCACCTTGTACATCAGCAATGTTTCCCAACTAAATATATGACCAATCTATACATTTTTGTAAATGTTGGGATACAATTCTCGTAGACAATATTAAGGGACATAATGTTATTCTTTCAAAACTTGTAATTGCCATCAGATGAGAGTGATGTATGAGCTTAGGTGGTCTTGTTTTAGGTATTCTGTAGGACAAACATATAGACAGATTAAAGTTATAGTGCTAGAAAATATTTGCGATATCATTAATAAATTGGGCAACCACATTTTTCAGATGTTATATAACTCTACTTTGACATGATTAAAATAGCTTTTTTCATTCATATAGGCTTCTGACTGGGGCCAGATTAAAGGGGGGGGGCTGATGGAGCCACACCTCCTGGTCCATGTGTCAGAAATAGGCCCGGCTGGCTGCCTCCTCTCCCAATTTAGTCTAAAAACTATCATACCAACTAAATAAGCCCTTTGCAATGATCATTCCATGCCCATGATGCCCATAATCCACCATTACTTCCAGATGTAAATTTACATCTCTATTCTGGTTTATGTCTCTAGCAAAGAGAGACATGGTTCATTTTAATTCTGGAAATGTTATCTCACAGGACTGAATGATGAGTTAAGCCTAGATAATTACTATAAGTGCTTACTGTTGTATTAGTGATTTTATGCAAGATATTTGTGTCTTCAAGAATGAGTGTTCTCAGCAAAGTTTAAGGTGTGAGGGGACAAATGCTGGAGATATAATAATAGGAAAGAGAGAAGACTTTTTATTTCTGTTGTTGGGGAAAATGTAACAAGTTGGCAGACTTTAAAAATTCCCTTCATTGTACTTTGTCAGAAATATGGGGGAGACCAAATGAGTGTAACAAACAACATTATTATTTTGTGCTGGGATATAGAATCTGAATTGTTTAGTCACAGTACGTTTAATGCTACTGACTGCTGAGAAGCAGTTTTTTAGAAAATGGAAATCAAAATCCAAACCAGACATATATCTGAAGTAATGAATACTGTAAACAAAATAAAAGTACTGGAGGTGGGATCTTTATGAATAGAAGAAGCAAATTGCATAGACATAAATAATAACGTTCAAGAGAATGAGTGAAACTTAAAAGGTGGCAGGAATCATGCAATTAATGTAATGTTGCAGTGAATAAACATTGTTAAAAAACATGTATGTATATGTATATATATATATATATATATATATATATATATATATGTATATATATGTATGTATATGTATATATATATATATTGCATGAAAATTGTAATGGAACCGTTACGGTTTGTTTTCTTTTCCATATTTTTTAAAAAATATCATGTTTAACAAATATTTTTTTAAATCAGTCAGAGTTCTTATATGTTCATTTTTATGTGGTGTCTTTTTCTAACTGACTAATCTGTTTCAGCTTATAAATATTTATTTTATGTATTTAAACTTTAATAAACTTGAAGCCTTTTAGTTGTGGTGCAAGTTCTCTTTTAAATGTTATAGTAAAAGCAATGTTTTAAATAAGTTCATTTGACTTCTATAGTAATTTTATTAAGTTAAACATCTATATGTTGGGAGTTTATTGGTGGGAAGAGTTTGTATTTTGTTAATTTATGTTTAGCCACGAAGTAAACATTGTTTGTTGATATAGGTTGGAGTTTTGATGGTTATGAATTTGCCTATATTTGTGGAAGGAAAAAGTAGCAAGCAGTTTTAAGAAGGTAAGTTTATGTACAGAAAGTTTTTTACGTAAATATTCTTTTATGCTGAGTCTAAAGGGATAGTTAGTTTTATAACTTTGGATGTCTTATTAAGCCATTAGAAACAGCTGAACTGTTGAGGTAGGAATTATACTGGTGATTTTGCTGAACTTTGTTTAATGGCTATTTAAGGGGTCTTTAAGTTTTTTAAGTCATCAGTACAGTTTGTATGAAAGTGCGGGTAGATCATTAGGAATATGTGAAAAAAGGGTGGTATGGCTGAGGAATGTGGGGTTGATAGTATATTAGGATAGCTAAAGCTGCCAGGGCTAGAATGTTAGTATTTTTATAAAACTTGAGTATGACATACTTTCTAATGGGGAGATATCTAAGATTATTCCTAAGTATGACATACTATATTATTATATGAAATATTTTTAAATGCTTATATTAGTAATGTTCTGGCAATGGATGGCTTGGTCTCCAAACCACTGATTCCTACTATTTTCTATAAACATAAAATTCATAAAAATCTTAAGAGTAGCTGTTCACAGACATGTCGTGAACACTCAAGGATTGATAACGGAATCCCTATGCATACAAAGCATCTTGTACAAAAGCTATATGGAAAGGATACTGGTGATTTTTGGACCATTGTTTAAACTAATGCAAAGAGTTGATATACTTATAAAAAACATTATATTTATTAAAGCTGATGTGGTATTGTCATACCTCAAGAGGAAAACACAAATGTAGTGAACTGGCCATCATAAATGAGTATTAATAGTAATAGTTTGATTAATAATTTCTGTGACATGCTCGGTATTATTCAGAACAAAACATATACTTGTATTTGATAAAAATATTTCTCAACAAATTAAGGGTGTGGATGGCAATGGGGATAAACAATAGCCACCAATTATGCATATGTAAATATGGAAAAAATAATATATCTTTGATACTGAATATACTTATTGCTGACATTTATTTTATTTCTGGAAAGCACAAGAGGTGAAACTGAATACATTAATGCATTTATGAAGATTTCTGGTAGCATGCTGAAATTTACCTCTGATATTTATGCAGAATTTATTAATTTTCTTGATATGAATGTTTATAAGGAAAATAATGCTTTACATATTTAAATATATGACAGAGATGGAAAAAAAGGACCTTTAAGCAATAAGTGTATACACAAATCTTATGAAGAAGAATGTTATTAGACCCCAAATAGTTAGGGCCTCCTGATTGACAACTGGGAATAAAGAAATACATTATAGATTGTTTTATAAAAATGTGGTAGTATAATAAATCAATAAATAAATACATTGTGTTTTAAATGACAGAAAGGAAATGTGGAACCAACTTCTCTATTGCTAATTTAGAATGATGCATTGAGCATGCTGAAAGATAAGATGCATCTAAAACCTTAATGTGTATTAGATTACCATATAAATTTGCATCAAGTTAGAAGTGTTATTAAAAACAAGAGAATATTATGTAGTGACCAGCAATTATCATTGCTGATTGGTGTGACCTCTTCCTTTGCCTATAATATAAGGCAAATGCTACAACTGTATTGCAAAAACTACTTACAAACAGTGATACCAAATATAATACAAATAAGTAAGGGGCACATAAATGTCAGTCCTTCACATATTATATCTATATAAACCAAAGAAATGAGTTTGTCCACCCAGTTAATGGAGAAGTATATCATTTCAAACTACATGCCGACTGTAACAACCACTTCTTAGTATAGCTGCCTTCCAGGTGAAATGTATTGCATATACTCAAAACCATAAATAGGGGATATATAAACATATTTAAGCTATATATAAGATTTTGAAAATAAGTATATTGTGTAAATGCTCTATTGATAACCATGGTTATACAAAATTTCAATTTTTGATAAGTGATACAGTTCAGCCCAATATTAAAACTGGAAATATAAATACTAATAGAAATAAGAGGATCTTTGGCAATTAATACTGCATGCTGGATGTCTCAATGGTATAAATGGGAAGCTTAATTAGAATAACACACTGAAGGATAGGTCTGTTATGTATCAACTGATTGGTTACAAATGATTAAGAAGTCTTTCTGTAGCAGAGGACATGGGTCTGGAAATCACACAAAAGATGTTCTTATAAAAGAAAGCCCTCACTTCTCATATATGATTTACTTATTTACAAATATATTTGTTTTGGTACGACAGTATTGAAATAATTAGCTAGAAGTTTAAGTGTATTACATTTTGTTTACTTATATTTTATTAGGTTTTAACTGATTGGGTTAAAAATGGTTAATTGTGTCATTATTTGGATAGATAAAATCCACAATAAGGATTGTGTTTTTTTCCTGGATTTTGCATCCTAAAGTCATGAAATCTTCATGCATTGTGGAGGAACATAATGTACACAGATTCCAGTAATATTACAGTAAGTACAATTGTTAGTAATTATTTAAGCTCAGATTTAGTTAAGTGATTTATTACAACAAATGTTAAAATAACATTACTGAATAGTAATACGGTGGAATGGAATGCTATTTAAAGTTGACTGCTTTCTGAAAAAATATCTTTTTCTTTTGCCCGCTCCCATTAGGGGTCACTACAGTGGATCATCTATCTGTTTCCATTTCTTTCAGTTCTATGCATCTTGCTCTGTCACACAAACAACCTGCATGTCCTCTCTCACCACATCCATAAACCTTATCTTAGGCCTTCCGCTTTTCCTCTTACCTGACAGCTCCATCCTTAGCATCCTTTTCCCAATATACCCAGCATCCCTCCTCAGCACATATTCAAACCAACACAATCTCACCTATATGGCTTTGTTTCCATACTGTCCACCCTGTCCTGACTCTGATATACTGATTCCTAATCCTGTCCATCCCTATCATAAGCAATGCAAATCTTAACATCTTTAACTCTGCCACCTCATGCTCCAAATCCTGTCTTTTCATCAGTGCCATTGTCTCCAATCCAGATAACATAGCTAAACTTACGACCATCTTGTAGAATTTCCTTTCAGTCTTACTGGTACTTGTCTGTCACAAATCACTCCTGACACTGTTTCCTAACCACTCCTCCCTCCACTCTCTTTTTTCATCTCTCTTCCACACACACTGTTACTCTGAACTGTTGATCCCAAGCATTTAAACTCATCCACCTTCACCAACTCTACTCCCTGCATCCTCACCATTCATCTATCCTTCCTCTCATTCACACATATATATTCTGTCTTAGTCCTGCTGACCTTCATTCCTCTTCTCTCTAGAGTATATCTCCATCTCTCCAGGGTCCCTCAACCTATTCCCTGCTCTCACTACATATCACAATGTCATCTGCAAACATCATAGTCCACGGGGACTCCTGTCTGATCTCGTCTGTCAACCTGTCCATCACCACTGCAAATAAAAAAGGGCTCAGAGCTGATCCTTGATGTAATCCCACCTCCACTTTAAACGCATCCATCACTCCCACCGCAGACCTCACTGATGTCACACAACCCTCGTACATATCCTATATCACTCTTACATACTTCTCTGCCACTCCTGACTTCCTCATACAATACCACAACTCCTCTCTAGGCATCCTGTCATATGCTTTCTCTAAGTCCACAAAGACACAACACAACTCCTTCGGACCTTCTCTGTACTTCTCCATCAACACTCTCAGAGCAAACATCACATCTGTAGTGCTCTTTCCTGGCATAAAACCATACTGCTGATCACTAATGATCACCTCCCTTCTTAACCTAGCTTCCACGACTCTCTCCCATAACTTCATGCTGTGACTGATCAGTTTAATCCCTCTGTAGTTACTACAGCTCTGCACATCACCCTTATTCTTAAAAATCTGTATCAATACACTTCTTCTCCATCCTCTCACTTTCCAAGATTTCATTAAACAATCTGGTTAAAAACTCCATTGCTATCTCTCCTAAACACCTCCATGCTTTCAAAAGTATGTCATCTGGACCAACAGCCTTTCCATTCTTCATCCTCTTCATAGCTGTCATTACTTCCTCCTTGCTAACCCACTGCACTTCATGATTCACTATCCCCACATCATCCACCCTTTTGTTTCTCTTATTCTCTTCATTCATCAGCCCCTCAAAGTACTCTTTCCATCTGCTCAACTCACTCTCCTCGCTTGCGTGTACATTTCCCTCATTATCTCTTATCACCCTTACCTGCTGCACATCTTTCCCAGCTCGGTCCCTCTGTCTAGCCAGTTGGTGCAGGTCCTTTTCTCCCTCCTTAGTGTCCATCCTTTCATACAACTCCCCATATGCCTTACCCTTAGCCTTTGCCACCTCTCTTTTCACCACACACCTCATCTTCTTGTACTCCTTTTTACTTTCTTCATCTCTCTGACAGTACCACTTCTTCTTTGATACCCTCTTCCTCTGTATACTCACCTGTACTTCCTCATTCCACCACCAGGTCTCCTTGTCCTCCTTCCTCTGTCCAGATGTCACACCAAGCACCTTTCTAACTGTCTCCCTTACCATCTCTGCTGTGGCTGCCCAGCTATCTGGTAACTCTTCATTGCCATCATCCACATGACATTTCTGAAACATAATATAATAACAATAAATAAGTTAGTCTGTAACATTTAATCTTATGATCTAAGGTAATTATATTCAGACTTAAAAAAATTCTGACAATGCAATTGTTTTGAATATTGTAAGTCCTGCTTTCAATTCCCGTGTTTGGTTAACACTCTGCTTTATATAATCCCTCCAAAAGCACAAAATACTTGAATATACAAGCTGCAAGAGTTAAAATACTGCACATTGATAACTAACTCAAATACCAGCAAATCTCAGCCTGAACAGCAACAGTTTAGACCTGTATTGAATTATTCAAACAGGCTGGCTTCTTCAATGCAAAACCAGAATACCAAAAAGGTACAGAAATACCAGTTCAAAGACAAAGTGGCTAGTCTTCCTCTGGTCAGCAGCAGGAAGGGCCAAACTGACTCGTACCAAACTGAAGCAGATAAAAGGTTGATCACAATAACAGTTAAAAGGCTTAGAACCCTGTTGCAATTTAAAAGACAAACTTGTAACCATGACATTTCTCCATTTGTACCATCCTCCTCATGACATTTAGAATACCCAGAAAATAAATCATGTGGCTACTTATTTCCTAATTGTTGCAGTGACCGATGGTACAGCAGTTTGTAACACCAAGACTTCCAGTGTATTATCCCATAAGATGAAATTCACAGGCATCCAGACAAAAAAAATAAGAAACTTGAAGCCTTGTGATCTAGCATTGTGGCACAGACTGATGAACCCTTGACAATGGCACAGATGAACCAAGTATGATTAGCTGTTATGTAGGAGAGTGTGTAAAATAATGGCAATTTTTGAATCAGCCACTTCATGAAAGAGCGACTGCCTGAAATATGTCACTCCCCAGGTGATGTAACTCAGTGCTCTAATGTGTTACAGAATATAGCATGAGGGCCTAGAGCTGCTGACATTGTTTGAGGTGTTTAATATAATGTCAGTATGTCCAGCCAGGGATGATACACTGAATGACTTTGTGCTATGTGGCTGGGGCATCCTGATCTCATTAATGATTTCCTAACCTGGCACTTACATTTAGATGTTTTCCCTGTTCCCCTCCTGGGAGACTCCAAGGCAAAAAGGCAAGTTGGATAGGTGCTGAGAGGGTGTAGAGTGGAAGACTGAAAGAGAACTCTGGGAGAAGGCTGATACCTGACATTTGCAACAGGGGAAAGGGAATAAATAAATAAGAAAACTGAAGTCTTTACAAGTTATTTGAGTCCTGAGTTGCTTTTTGTTTTTGGTTTCTAGGTTACATGGGATCTTTTACAAGTATAGTGGGACATGCCCCATTAATGCCATCATTTCTGTAGCGATATAAGTAGTTACAGACTGGCAATTGTAGCATCATGTTAGTTATATCAGTTTTGGCAGTGGTACAGACTGCAGAAATGTTCAAGCAAAGAGATTCCAAATCACCATTGTGTATTTTTTTTCTGAAATGGGTCGTTGGGCCCAGTGGACTTTCCCGGTCAACAAATGTCAATAAATAAATAAATAGTTATAAAATGCCAGTTAGAAGACTATTTTTGGTGCGTTTTGGAACTGGAAATGAAAGATTTGCTTCATGCTTTCTATAAATTTGTCCTTTTCCAATAGTCGCAGCAGTAATTTTTCTGAAGAAGTAGCAAATGATTTGTTTATTTTTTCCTGACGGACATCTACTAATTCAGCCCTATTCTTTCCTGGGAAAGGTTGGGTCCTTAACAGCAAAAATTTATATTAAACTGTGGCTGAAGCAGCTGCTTAAAGATGGCACCCAGAGAGGCATTCAAGCAGTTCCTAACATGACACCCTACCCTGCCTACAGTTTGAGCCAAGCTATATCACTTTTTTCTTCTTAACAGATTCATCCTGAGCACATTGGGCTAAAGATCCCATTTATTAAACTGCTGCCTTTGTCATTAGGAAGGCCATTCAGAGTAATGTTTTTTATTAATCCATTTGGAAGTTTGATTGTAAAACAGCAGGTTCAGGCAGTAGGTTTTTAAACAAAACAGTGGGCTCTTACTGGACCCAATAAATTGCCCAGGATTCTATGGAGTGGGTGGTTGGGAATCATGATCCAAGGAAAGTTCTGAGAAAATATCCTGAAAAGAGTCAAGAGGAAGAACTTCTGGTACCTTGAATTCCAAAAGTTTCATCACTTCAACCTGCCTAACCTTGGGGAGTGACATTTAAAAATATTATTTGATGGGGTTTATGTGTCACCAGAAGAAAGATCTGCTAGAGGATAAAAGTATCATGAACATCAGAACTTGTATTGGAAGTAATAGACGATGGTGCCCCCCACACCCCCCTAACTATATATTCTAACTCCAGGGTCACACTACAGTGGGGAAGGAGACATATTCCATTTACTTGCCAATAATACTTGTCAGTCAAATGAAGTGTCAGGCAAATGAAGTGCAGGTCAAATTAAATTTCAGTCATTTGGTCTCGGGCAAATGGGTGTCAGTCAATTGGAAGTTAGGGCAAATGAAGTAGACCCATGCTTTGATATACCTGTGAACACATTTCAGATTATTTTGCATCTCTCCATTAGAGTATTTAAATATGGTATCTTTTGTTTTTACTTTTTTAATTTATTCTAAGTTACTTTGCCCAGTTCTAAATAGAGAACATATTTTTACTTATGAGAAATGTAATTTAGCTTTCATATCTATGCTTATTGAATTATACATATCAATAACAGCCTCATTCATTGGGGATAGGAACAGCCTTGTGTTTGTATATTAAATTTCTATAGGTTACGCATATAATTCATTACAAGTTTGAATAATTTTTAATACAACATGAGTACCCCACTCTGCTTCATGAGCTTTAAAATTAAGTCATAGAGCACCAGCTAGGATTTTGATTTATTGAGTCAAAAGTCTCCTTAAATCAAAACATTCAGAAGTACTTAGCCTGTCTCTGTAATATAGGGACATGAAGCCCTGTAGGTCTATATTGCCATGTCAAAAGACAAGTTCTCCGAACACATCTTAATCAACATGGAAATATCGACCTTTTAAAATCGTGTACGGCCGCCTCACTGAATGTTTTCCCTAGGGAGAAAAAAAATGCTTAGTCGTCATCGGGGATTTTCCCTTTTCCCCACTGTAGTGTGATCTCAGAGTTGGTATATGGTGGGGGGGCATAGCCGCCCACATCGGGGGTGTCAGGGCTGAAGCTTACCACTATATAGGGTTTGAAAGTTTTTGGGTGTTTTGTTTGTGTACGGCCAAGCGATTTTTTTCCCCTGGAAAAAAATTCACTGAAGTAGCCATTCAGGATTTTTAAAGGTCGAGATTTCCCTGTCAATTAAGACGTGTTCAGCAAACTCATCTTTCACCATGATAATATAGATCCAGCCCTGTCTATGGCCCAGGTGATCAATGTTAGCTTAGTGAAATGTGTGTCTGGATTATCATTTGGGGTAGGAAGGGACTGAATGGCCAATGCTAACTCACTCATTCTGCGGGGAGGGAGGCTACTAGGTCTATAGCATTGGTGACTCCAGTGGTGGCTGAGTGGCTGAGTGCCTGTGTAGCTGTGTGTATCATCCAGATGCAGAGGCCATGTGAGTTTGTACTGCATCTTACATCTGGTAGGCAATTCCCTGCTAATCCAAGGATAAAGAAGTTGTATGTGGAGAATGTATGCCTCTTCTCCCTGACTATGAAACTGTTGTAAATCTATGAGGAACTTAGGGAAGGGAAGTGTAGGCACTCTGTAAGATTTGCAGCTGACCCACTCACTACTATCTGACTTTCACTAGTGGGAAAACAAACAGGCAAACTGGGCCTCTTAGGCATGAATAAGCATGCCATAGGGTTCTCACTAATCCTAGGAATACCTGACTCCCACCTCCCCCAGAACAAATGAATAAGTTGGATCCAGGGAATGGAGCCATTGAGCAGGGATCCTGCAGAGGTGGTTCAGTGCAGATTAAAAAAATAACAATAATAATTAAAGTGCTTCTATTTTTTCTTGTTTTATTGTGAATATCATATAACAGCAAACAAATGAAATTCTTAGATGCTGGCTTTTTTAGATGCTACCACTAACTCAGATGACTACTGATTCCACATGTAGGACATACACATCCTTAGAGGTGTGACAACATCATAAGTGATCCTTCCTTGTGGATGTCTATTCACTATACTGCATATAAACTAAATAAAAGCAAAAAGCCATGTAAGTGGCAAAAGTAACCATAATAACTGCTATAAAAAATAAAAACATGTTAAATGTAATGCCAAAGAACATAATTTGTTATATACTTCAGCACTTTCATTTTCAAAACATGAAACAGCATTTCCTCAGAACTAGCTTCAATTTAAAACACAAACTAACTATTGTGGTGAAACAACAAAGATCATAGATGCCCTGTATATACATTACCTTTGTTGTTTCATTTTGGCCATTTGATTTTTTTTACAATTGTTAATTACATCAGCTAACATCAATGTGAATATTCAGTGTAGCGCAGTTTTAAGAACTTATTCCACATTATAACATCAGCATAAGCTCCTCAATATATAATTCCATTAGCAAATACTCCTATCAAAGTAACCATCTCTCACAGAAATTGGTTTCAGAATCTCATGCAGGTAAACAGAGACTGCATTTGTGAAACCTGTGAAACGTGCTCAAATGGATTTCAATATAAAGGTGTCCTTGAGTAACTTGCTGCCATATCTAGTTGTTTACTTTACAAACACAGCAAAAATGCTCTGGTTGCTAAACAACATTGTGTTCTGAGCTTGTAAACTGTCTATCTTCTGCATTACTAATTGGTTTTATTAGGTGCAATGCTTCAGTAATTTAATTTGCTGTACTTTTTCTCAAAGAAAGACAACATCCTTTGCTCATGAATTGTCTCTGCATCAGCTATTAAGATTAAAACTTTTAGGAATTATGCCTCTACATTTTTGAATGCATTCAACAGATCTTGTGTATATGCATGTGTGTGTGTGTGTGTGTGTGTGTGTGTGTGTGTGTGTGTGTGTGTGTGTGTGTGTGTGTGTGTGTGTGTGTGTGTGTGTGTGTGTGTGTGTGTGTGTGTGTGTGTGTGTGTGATTAAATGCCTCCATTAATTTCTAACTTGTTACTTATATCTTTTTATGAACAAAAAATAAATAAATAAATATACACATATTACAAATGTTATGCTTTGCTGGTAAATAGACTGATCTTCTTATTTTCCCATTTCTTGGAAATCTGTGTATCAGAAATTGTTTTATGCATTTATTATTTTAACTAGGATAGTTCCACTGGCATAAAGCCAATTTCTACTGGAGACCAAATATGGCTTATATATTGGCCAAGGAATATTGTACCAGAGAATCAAGAAAAATCTTTTATTCTTTTTGATAAGTGGTATGGGATCTTTTACTTCCACATGAGCTACTACCAAACATGGCAGAATGGGCATTGATTTAATGTCTCACCTGAAGGCTAGCCTGCACCATATTAATGCTATAATGTACTGTCAGTACTGAAAATAAATAAATAAATACATACATAAATCAAAGTACATGGTGTGGGGACATAACTGACAGTTTTCTGACCTTTCAGTTCTGCCGTTTTGTTTCTCTATATTATTCTTGTCAGTGAGTAGAGATGATATGGGTATATCTCTGAACATAATCACATTCTGTTGTTAGCTTTGCACAAAACTAGACAGATCACAATACTGAAGCTATTAGTTCATTTGTTTAAATAACATCATTTATCATCATCATCCCCCTTTTCCCATTTTCTACATGGGGGTCAGCGTGTTTCATCAACTGTCACCACCTCTCTCTATTTAATGCCAGTCTCCTAACTTCTTCAACAGTCATGCCTGGATCTTGCAGGTCTTCTCTCACACAGTTCGGCCATCTCTTTGCTGTACTCCCTTATTTCTTCTTGCCTTATTCCTGTCTGTCCCAAACTGTATCCACCAGACGGCCTTCTGCCTTCCTTCTTATGTGCCCAAACTACCACAATCTGTTCTTTTTGACCATCTCTGTAATTGGAGCTATTTGGGCTTCAGCTCAGATGTCCTCATTTCTTTGTTTGTCCCACCCATCTCAGGCACTTCATCTCTATCACATCTGGCTTCCTCATCTGCTCTGCCTTCACTGCCCATGTTTCTGCACCATAGAGCAGTGTTGATGATACCACTCATTTGTACACCAGTCTTCAGCTTCTTTCACATTCTTATGTCACACACTTTCATGGCATTCATTTGTCTCCAGCCACTCGGATTCTAGCTTTCTCCTCCACACTGAGAATTCTCAACCACCCCTCCCAGATACTTGAACCTGTCAGCCTGTATTTTCCTTTCTATCTCAGTTTTCAGCTTATCTATATTCAGTTTTGTTGCAGTTGTCTTCAGTTTTGCATTCCATTCCCCTGTCACTGGGTGACGTTTTTGTTCAGTTTGCCTGTAATGCCACATCATCTGAAAACAGCAATTTTGTTAATCGGTTCCCTTCAGACTGTTTCCTAATGTAGTCCATCGCCAGTATAAACAGCAGTGGTCTCAAAGCTGAACCCTGATGCACATCCACTCCCACTGGGAACCCCTCTGTGAGTCCAAATGCTGTCTGTACTTCTGTCATTGAGTCAATATACACATCCTCCACTATTCCTACCAATGTTTCTGGGACTACAAACTATCACAGGACTGTAAAATCAGCTTTCTTGAGACCCTATTATTTGGTTTCTCCAAGTCTAATGAATGTCCACTTGAATGCTTTCTTCATCTCTAGCTTCTTGTCAATGATCTGTCTCACTGCAAACATCACGCTGGTTGCATTGCATCCTGATCTGAAAATGAGCAGCTCACCTCCCATCTTACTTTTTACTACTCTGGGTATTCATTTAGCAATCACTCTCTCCAGCACTTTCATAAATTATGACAGGAGTTTGATACCTCTGTGCTGTCCACAGTTGTGAATGCCCCCTTTGTTCTTGTACACTGGAACTATAATGCTTATTCTCATCTGGGATAAGCATTTTTCTCCATGCTGTTATGAGTACCCTCTGAAGCTATTTCTCTATTGACTCACCCAATATCTTGATCATATCTGCTATTATCTCATTTGAGCCGGTTGCTTTTCCTGACTTTATTTTCCTTATTGCTTATTTTACTTCTTCTTGGGTGGGCTACTCTTCTTTTGTTTTAGGCTGTGGGGCAGTACAGCTTCTGTTTGCCTTTCTTCATTCAGAATCTGCTGGAGGAATTCCTTCTAGCTGCCTTTGATTCCCTGTGGACTGGTGAGCAGGTAGTTGCTCCCATCCCTATTGTCTTTATCTTTCTGCTTTTAATACCCCGTGGACTGGCGAGGAGGTCATTGCTCCCATCCCTGTTGTCTTTATCTTTATATCTTTGCCTTACAACTTGATAGAGTTTATTTCTGCCATTTACAGTGTCACTTTCTAGAAGCTGGTGGAGTGCCTATGATGCCTCGTTGTTTACTATTGCAACTGTTCTCTTAAGCTGTTTATTAGCAAACCAGTATTCCTACTTAGCTTGGCCCATGTTTTCCACCACCCATATTTTCTGGCTGTTCTTCTTTCTTTTGATAACTTCCTGAACGTTTGCATTCCACCACCACTTGTTATTATGTACCTTATTTCTTTACCTGACTCAGCTGCATATCTGTTTTGAGGCACTGGCATTCTTCATCAGCTCCACCTATTTTCTCTTCTTCCTGCAGTGCTAGAACTCTGAGTAGTTCTATAAACACTTGTGCTTTCTCTCCAGTTAACTTCCAGGTCTTCAGCCTTGTCTATGCTGACCTTAGAGCCTTCTGTGACCACTGCTTGCAGTTGATTATGATAACCAGTTGTTTATGCTGTGAGTCAATGGTATCACTGGGAGGATTTTGCAATTGCAGATTCTTCCCGAGAGCCTTTTCCTTATTAGTAGGACTTTTGCTTGAGATGCATGTTGGTCACTCTTGCATGTGATCTTGTGGCTCTCCTGCTGCACCATGTATTAGACAGCATCAAGCTATTTGCCAGACTGAAGTCTAGAATGGCCTCTTTTTCTTTATTCCTTTTATCCCACCCATGTGGACCCAGGCAGTCCTCACATCTGCCTACTCTGACATGTGCATTCAGGTTACTTATTATTAGCACCAACTCAAGTTGTCCTGCTTTATCTATTAGTTCCTACATCTGCTGCCTGAAATCACTCTTTTTCTCACTATCACAAACTTGCTGTGGGTTACAATTGGAGATTATGAATGTTGCCCTATCCTTTCACTGAAATCTGATTGCCATTCATTTGCACTAATTCCTCACTTTCTTCTAAAAAATCCCCACACTATTTCTGTTCTGTCCTTCCCTGAATAGTAGACCCTGGACCCCAATCCAAGTGGCTTTGTTGTACTGCCCTTGCATCTTGTCTCCTGGATATAGAGGATGTACAGCCTCCTCCTTACCATCACCACTTCCAAGCTCCATCCTGGCAGTGAACTTACATTGACTATTGTGATCCTTAGTCCATGTTTGGCAGGTTGATTGGTTTTACACCCAGATTTTCCTCAACAGAGCTATCTCAGTTAACCCAAATTGGGCATCTGGCCAATAGCTAGCCAACAGCTTATTGACCCAGTACTGTTGAGCTTTATTGTGGGCAACCATTAGCCAATAGAGGCACATAGACTCCCCCTAACATGGGTCACTGGTGTAGGTCAGGTCCTCAACCCACTTATCATCAGCAAATACCCAGGCCCATTTATGATGACATTAGTCAATGTGGCCAAATCTCCAAGAGTCAGTTTTTGCAACATTGAGTCACTAGCCCTGACACAGCATGTAATCTGTGAACTGTGTTTCCTATCTACAGTTACTATGCACCACAGTTGTTCCCAAAGTGGTTGTTCTATAAAACACTTCACCCGATGACACCACCTGGAGTGTGGAGTCTGTGGGCTGACAAGTACTCCATTCTTAGGTGATTTGGGAGTGGAAAATTCCAGCATGTTTTTGAGGAGAGAGGAACCTCACAGAGAGACAGGGAGAACATGCAACTCTACACAGGCACTGGCCAGAATTCAAATTCAAAACCTGTATCTTGGGCATGACAGGTTCAGACCTTAACCATTATAACAACATAAACAACAATGATCAAATGAATGAATTCATATGGCTGAAACTTCATTTAGCTGAACGCTCCTTTGGTCAAAATGCATTTATGAAATGTGGCATAGTTAAACACAGTTCCATTACAGAGAAGAAGACTCATGTAGAAATTGATGAAGATGCTTCGTCTGGAGATCTGTGTTATCTCTACATAATCACTGCTGCCATGCTTTCTCTTTGTATACCAGCAACAACTCCCTGTGTGTGATCGTTTCTCTTTTCTCCATGGATGTCCAGACATGGAGTTAGTATAGGTTCATAAGTTCATAGGAAAGTACCATGCTAGCTTCCCTTGTGGGCCATTTTAAGCCTAACCAATTTCCTTTTTGGTGCTCAAATTAACCTATCCCATTCGATGTTAGATTGGCCTTATCCATCCCATGTTGATAACTATATATTAACATTAATAAAAATAACTAGTATCATCTCAATGATAATTTAAGGGGGTACATGCATGGAATAAAGGCAGTCCTGGGGCAAATTTTCAGTTTCCCATCCATAGATACAACTTGTCATTGAATTTGGACAGGGATTAGCTTTGTTTTACCTTGAAGGGTAGTCTGCTCCAGAGCAGCTATATCTTCTGCAACATATACCTGTCCATCCAAACCATTCTTTTGATGTTGCAGAAGAGGTTTAAATCTGTAAACCAAGTATTTCTGATGATATTTGGCTTAATGATGTACAGTAAATCCATCAGTGATGGGTTGGAGGATGCCTTGTATGCCAGACACAGGTCACCTCTTAGCAGTCTGCAGGATACTGTGTATGGGGACAGGGATTTGAGTCTGTCCATGTAGAGCATATTGTTTAGACCTTCTATCCTTATGGTAAGGTATCTCTATGGCAGTTCCAGTTGTTTTATCTATCTGAACAGATATATGCCAAAGAAGGCATTTTATTCAATGACTGGCCTAGAGAAGGCTAAGTAGAGGAAGACAATGACATCCCTAGATCTAGAGTCAATCTTATTGTTTATAAGCTGTGCAATACAGAAGGACTTTCTTATGAAAATGGATACATCCTGGTTGAAAATTAGGTCACTGACAACATAACTTCCCAACTCCCAAAAAACTGGTCACCTCTTAGGGGGTATATTGTCAGTGTGGTAGTATATTTAAGCAAAAGGGGGTGGGGCCAAAACATTCCACATGGGCAGTCAAGAGACATGGAGTACAGCATGATCGCCACCTGGAGTACACGTTTTACAACAGACACTACTCTTTATACCTTTTTCTTTGAGTGTCTTTTAGCATTTGATACGTCCTAAACTAAATTGGTATTTAGCAAATGGGCTTGTAATAATTTATGATTAGCAATAAAACATTGTAGTACTACTACTCAATTTAAAATGGCATCATTCAAATGGGCAGTTCTTCCAATATACTCTGTAGTCCCAAAGGTCTATGTTTGGAGTGGTCTTTCAGGGATAAATACATTTCTCAAAAATACAAATCTGGATTCAGTCATTTGGAATTCAACCAAACTGAGCATCCAATGAAACACTGTATACTCGTAAGACAAGCCAATGAGAAAAGAAAACGTACAAGTGCACATTCTTATTTAATTTGTTTATCGATTTATTTACTTCAACTATGCACTGTAAATCATAGTTTAGGAGTCCAGCCCTAAAAAATGAGTGCTTCAGCTAGGACTAGAACCTAGACACTCCAAATCTATTACAAAGCATCACGTCACCTTCGTATACATATGTGATATATGCAGACAAACATATGGGAACAGAGTAAGTGGAGCTAAATGTATATTTACTTATTAAATTAGGTAGTTAGGTAGTTAGTTAAATAGTTAGTTAGTCGGTCAGTTAGATTAACTATATTAACTATATTTCTGCTCCTAAAACGTCAAATTGCTATAGTAAAACTCAAAAAACATCCGGTACAAGAAAAGTGAGTTGCGAACTGAAAATACGTTAAGCTGCTTTTTTATTAACACAAACTTTTCGTCCACCCACGAGGTAAATATAGTTCAGCAACATTTAAGAAGCCAGATAGAAGAGCTCTTTATCGAAAGGAGATTAGATGTGACTGAGTATAATTATCTATTAATGCCTTTCCCTCAAATGCCTATATTGTTCGGCATTCCTAAGATCCATAAGGATTTATCCAACCCACCAATGAGACCATTGATTCATGCCCAAAACTCGATCACTCACACTTGTGCTAAGCTGGTTGACATGATCTTAAAGAAATACTTAGTGAATGAAAACAGATCTGTAAGGATTCATGCTCATTCTTACAAAAAATTGATCAACTTCAATATAACAATGGCCATGCATTCCTCACAGTAGATGTTAAAGATCTATATACATCGATCCCACACGAACAAGGGATTGATTGGATTAGATTTATGTTGATCAAACATGGGGCAACACCTAGTGAGATCGAACTAGTAACTGAGCTGTTGGATATGATCCTAACGAATAATTATTTCATTTTCAACCAAGAATACTATTTGCAGAAAATAGGGGTGGCTATGGGCTCTCCTTGTGGTGCCAATGTGGTGAATTTGGTTATGGCACATTGAAAAACTGAATATATCTTTAAGGAGGAGAGAATTATGAAAGATATTATTTTTTACACTAGGTTCTTGGATGATATCTTTATCATTACTGAGGGTGACTTGGGAGAAGCTATGAGTTTAGTTGATTATTTTAACAGTACAGCCAACTTCTTGAAATTCACCTTCAGTTTTAATAAGGGAGAGATTAATTATCTTGACATTTCTTTGAAGAAGAATATCTCTTACCAGGGCTATGTGTCAAAGATATATAGAAAGAGTACTTACTCTAATTCTTTAAGACTGAGGTGGTGGTGCTGGAGTAGCATTGTCACCTCACAGTAAGACGTTGTCCTGTTCGATTCTCAGCTGGAGCGCCTTCTGTGTGGAGACATGCATGAATGGGCGTACCTTCGTTGAAGGTTGTGCGTCACGGCCAGCAACTCGGCATGTAAAAATCTACTGCCAATCATTAGCGGACCGGAGTTCCACTGTGGCGACCCCTAACCGGGAAAAAGCTGAAAGACACAACAACTTACTCTAATTTTTTCCTCCATTTCACCAGTAGCCACCCCTATTATCAAAAATGATCGGTCGTAAAAGGCCAATTGGTTAGGGCCACCAGGATAGTAAGCCTCAAAGAAGACTTCCAAATGGAAAGTATGACCTTAAAGGTCATGTTCCTGGTTCGATGTTATCCTGAGGAATTGATCGATACTTTGGTCGATGAAGTAAGAGAAAAAAGGCAGAAAGGGGTCTTTCCACCTATTCTAGGGGGTCTTATTCCAAAGTATTCCATCATTCATAATGACACATCTTTTGAGATCATGGAAACTATCAATGAACCAATAAGGATCCCCCTGAATTTAATAACTCCATTCAATGCTGATAGTGACTTGGTGAGGTTTATCTTGAATAAGAATTGGGATGTAATCAATAGTGATAATGAATTATCCCAGAAAGTAAGATGTATACCAAAGATCATCTTTAAGAGAGGATTTAACCTAAAGAACCTACTAGAATCTAATATGGTTAGGAGACTCAAACAACAGGGCATGTTTAAGTGTGAATCATGCACATACTGTAAATATGTGGAAATGACAAATTCATTTACCATTGAGAATGTAACTTGTAGAATTTTGAACAAATTCAATTGTAACTCGAAATACATGGTTTATTTAGCTAAATGTCAACAATGCCCAGCGTATTATATAGGCAAGATGGAACGTAGGTCCCGTGAGCGCATATACGAGTATCAATATGCGATTAGCAAGGGCAAAATAGATAATGTTCTAGCAAAACACGTATCAATAGAATCTAATCACACATTTAAATATTTTGTGACTGATCAGGTTTTGCATGACATTAGAGGGGGGCCAGTAGAATTGAAGCTAGAGGAACTCGAACTATTGTGGCAACTTAAGCTGAATGCATTTAGACCCCCTGGGTTGAATGATTTATGTTCCACCAAATGTATTCTCAAGCTTAAAAGCCTGACTAGATCATTTAGATTTTTTTAATGTATTATATATTCACCTCATGGTAATTTGGATAGGAATTTCTGACTTTAAGAGGCCTTTATAACACATGAGTCGATGATTAGACAACCTAGATTTATTTTAAGTACTATGCATTGGTCTCATGGTACTCTTAGTGGGGTTCCTTTGACTTGGAGTTTTAATCAATTTTTGAGTCCTTCAGCAATGTGGTCCCTCATGTGTATGGTTAATTCAAGGTCTAAGTATATTTTGTTATCAATAATGGACCCCCCCTCTCGTCTTTTATTAGTAAGCTTCCTTTCATTAGTTAGCTCTTTTTGGATGTACATTAAAAACCCGTAGGTTTGATTATTGACCCAAGTATGTTTCATTTTGGTTTATGCACCTTTTGCCCTCTACCTTTAGAAAGACTTAGTTTTTAAATTTCCTCACCTTGACTACTTCCTTAATATTGGGTTTTATACTCAACACTCATCCTCTGGTGTTTATCCCTAATTCCCATTTTTAAAATTTGTAATTGAAGTGTGCATTGATCATAATAACTGGGGACTGCATAATCCATTCAGTAGTCCGGCTGTGTGGGTATGAACGATGTTGGTACACACACCTTGGTGAGGCTTGTCAGTTATGGTTTAGTACCTTTGCATCCATCAAGGAGGACTATATCAACGAACTCAATCTAGAGGGTAGTATTATGCATTTCATTGTGATTTGCTAACAGAAATTAATATACTTATCAAATCTAATATGTATTCTTTTGCACCCTATTTCCTTGGAATGCATGGATTTTACATTATTTCTGATTAGTTAGCACAATCTTAGTTATTATGATTCAGATTTGTGGGCTTCCGTATTTTAGGTAACTACCCCATGCTTACCAGAAGGGATGGTGTGTCCCGTTTTGTTTCCATTTGCATTAGTGAACGAAGTATTCATTTTGTGTTTACATAGAACAAATTGTTCACCAGGTATTTTTTCTTCTTTTAGACAGGATTATAAGCCTCTCGGGTGAATTTAGCGTACCCTTTCTAGTTTGATATTGGTACATCACTATTTTAGGTATTTTTTCTTCTTTTAGACAGGATTATAAGCCTCTCGGGTGAATTTAGCATACCCTTTCTAGTTTGATATTGGTACATCACTATTTTAGGTATTTTTTCTTCTTTTAGGCAGGATTATAAGCCTCTCATGTGAATTTAGCGTACCCTTTCTAGTTTGATATTGGTACATCACTATTTTAGGTGTTTTTTCTTCTTTTAGGCAGGTTTATAAGCCTCTCGGGTGAATTTAGCGTACCCTTTCTAGTTTGATATTGGTACATCACTATTTTATGTGTTTTTTCTTCTTTTAGGCAGGATTAAAAGCCTCTCGGGTGATTTAGCGTACCCTTTCTAGTTTGATATTGGTACATCACTATTTTAGGTGTTTTTTCTTCTTTTAGGCAGGATTATAAGCCTCTCGGGTGAATTTAGCATACCCTTTCTAGTTTGATATTGGTACATAACTATTTTAGGTGTTTTTTCTTCTTTTAGGCAGGATTATAAGCCTCTTGGGTGAATTTAGCGTACCCTTTCTAATAAAAGCCTCTCGGGTGAATTTAGCGTACCCTTTCTAGTTTGATATTGGTACATCACTATTTTAGGTATTTTTTCTTCTTTTAGGCAGGATTATAAGCCTCTCGGGTGAATTTAGCGTACCCTTTCTAGTTTGATATTGGCACATCACTATTTTAGGTGTTTTTTCTTCTTTTAGGCAGGATTATAAGCCTCTTGGGTGAATTTAGCGTACCCTTTCTAGTTTGATATTGGTACATCACTATTTTAGGTGTTTTTTCTTCTTTTAGGCAGGATTAAAAGCCTCTCGGGTGAATTTAGTGTACCCTTTCTAGTTTGATATTGGTGCATCACTATTTTAGTCTTTATCTTTCTACGTTTCAATGATTGTGGTGCAAGGAACCTTTGAATGGTCGGTATCTGTCTGCTGCTAATAGTCTTTCTGGTTCTTTATTTAACCGACCGTTACATGATGGATATACCAAACATTGAACTTGATTATAATCCAACAGGTGTATCTGGAACCGATAGTTGGAATTGTCTCTTCTATCAAAAAGAAAATCCGTTGCTGAATCTAGATGTTAAAGGTGATGTACCTATGGCAAATACTAATAGTGATGATAACCTGCATGACTTTTTTGGCCGATTGAGGGGTCTAGAAAATGACCTATACCGACTGCACAGGCTTGTTTGGCAGAAAAGACATCTGCAAGCCTGTCTACATTTCAAAGTTATCCCGCGCGGCATGCGCGTCTTGTGTATGCCGAGCTATGGTGATAGTCAGCCGGAGTTATTGCGGAAGTGGCAAGAGCTTAACATTGAATTTGGTTATAAATACATACACCTTCTACTGGAACATTTTGCTCCCATTGAGGCTGAACTTCTCAATAAGGTAGAGGAACAATATAATTTCATTACTGTGAATTATAAAAATGATTTCTGTACATCTAAGATTCATAACATGAATAAACAGCTGGCCATTTATAGCAACAAATTGGAACAGTTAAAACTTAGGAAACTTAGGCGTGACCACCAGGATTTTCAGTTGGGTCGCGTCTTTGTCTGGCCAAAAGTGAACCAACAAGAAGGACGTGAACATGTTGCCGCATCAGAGACCTCGCATATGATGAATAGTGTACCCGATGTGTCGTCAGTTTCTTTGGTTGCCTGTCCGATGAGTAACAGCCATACTGCGGGCACTCCTGAACGAGAGCCTAACTCATCCAGTTCATCCTTACCTTGCAATCAACAGGGTTTAGTTGGTATGGATAAATTGGGTGCAAGACCTTAAGATAACAATTCCAAAAATGTTTTTTCTGTACCTTTGTCTTTAAACTTCCCCCTTCCGCAAAGAGCTTAGCGCATGCGCTCAACCAGCCGGGGAAGAGGAAAAAGAAAAATGTCAGGAGAAACCTTTGAGTCGAGAAGGAAAACAAAGAATTGAACTGCCTATTTTTTAATTTGACCTCAAGGACATTCTCTATGGATGAACAGTTCATTCTGAACTTAGGTCTATCTTTTATTCCTTCAAAAAGAAGTACGTCATCTGATACGCTTATAGGCTTGCGCCTTTTCACCCGAAAATTGTCCTTAAAGGTACTGTTCAAAGATAATTCCTGTGACAAAGTTAATTGTAATTACAATGTACAATTATGCAAAAGAAAAAGCTGTTACATTCCTCCAACACCACACTCTGTTGAGTGCTTTATGCGTGCATGTGAGCATGAATTCTATTTATATTTTGAGGATAAGAAACACAAAGGTATTTTTGTTAATTTAAATCATGCACAACAGCTTGCCCTTGACCATCTTTGTTGTGATGCAGCTACGGTTTTTCGACCAGCTGATAAAGGAGGGGGGATTGTTGCATTAGACACCTGTCAATATAAGGCATTAATGCTTAATATGCTTAGTGATGATAAGGCCTATAGGGTGATAGATAGGTCGAGAATAACATCAATTGTTAAATATGTGCATGATACCATCTATGATTTGCTTATGACTCGGTCTATTGATAAAACACTATATGACTTTTTAGTTATAAATGATCCCCTGATCCCTTTAATTAAGGGACTGCCTAAGTTGCACAAAAATGAAAACCCTCCCCCTCTACGCCCAATAGTATCCGGCGATCATTGGGTTACCCAAAATGCTTCACTATATGTCCAGTCTAAATTAGGTGGCATGGTTGATGCCATTCCCACTTTTCTGAAGAATTCCTATGATCTGCTGTTAGACCTTAAACTTGACTCACTATGCAGTGAAGTTAATGCCAATACGTTGTTAGTTACACTTGACATAAAAAGCCTCTTTACTAGCATCCCTAATGACTATGGTCTGGATGCTATAAGGGCTCATCTTACTGAATCTGGTAAACTTGACAATATTGAATGTATGAACATCTGTTGTCTACTGGACCTAATTTTGAATAATAATGTTTTCCTCTTCGATGATAGGGTATATGCACAGACATGGGGAGTGGCGATGGGCACTCCCTGTGCCAATGCCTATGCCAATATAGTGGTCTATCAATGGGAGAAGGATTTCATTTTTAAGGACCCTAGATTTAAATATGTCATTCTATATAGGCGGTTCGTAGACGACGTCCTGATTTTTTGGAATGGTGGACCAAAGTTGTTACATGAATTCATTTCCTATATGAATTCCACTACATCATTTTTTAGTTTTACTTATGAGTGTTCCAGTACAAAGGCGAATTTCCTAGATGTCTCCATCATAAAAGAGATAGATAATAACCTGACTACCACTCTCTATAAAAATATCATGCTGGAAAAATAGCATCCTGCACTATGATAGTCTACACCCACGTTATGTTTTCCGGAACATCATAAAGGGACAAATGATCAGGGTATTGAGATTATGTAGTGATAAACATGATGCGTTGGAGCTAATGAAACAACAAGCTAAACATTTTTTAGATAGAGGTTATCCTCCTGACTTGGTTGGGAAGACTATAAATGATTTGGTTGAAATACCTTCAGGTAAAAGTAAGGAATATTATACGCCATGTTTGAAGAATAGTGGAAAGGGTTTGGCATATGATATTAAGTATACTAATGATGTAGATCAGTTAACTAAGATTATTAGAGGTAATTGGAAAATATTGCTTTCGGATCCCTTATTATCACAAATAGTTGGTAAGCGTCCTTCCTTTAGATTCAGTAACTGTTTGAACATTAAGAGGTTGCTTTGTAAAGAGAAACTAGAAGTCTCCCCTGTTGATATAAGAACCAATTTTAAGACAGGTACCTATCCATGCAGTAGATGCTCTTTGTGTAAATATATTAATAGAACTCAAGAATTCAACATACCTGGCATTAATATAGTTTTTAAACCCACCTTTTATGCTACATGTGATACCCAGAATGTCATTTATTTGGCAATGTGCAATCAATGCGATGCCTACTATGTGGGGATGACATCACGCAGACTGAGGGACCGCATGTACAATCATACATATGATATAAAAAAGGGTAATGTTAGTAATGCTCTAGCGATGCATTGTCAAGATTGTGCTCAACATGGTTTTAGTTTTTTAGTATTGCAAGTTATTAATTTAAATAAATGGGATGGGGACCTCGTAGGCACCATTGAGATGTTTGAACTAAGATGGATACTTAGGCTTAAAGCGCATATAAAACCTGGACTAAATACCATAGTCAATATTCGGCCTGTCTTAACAGGATCTTTTTGATGTAGTAAACATTATTTGTCTAATCCATTTAGTTAAGCCATTGTCAAAACTTCTCTATACCTGCCTTGTTTGATCCACTTTTTTGGCTATGTCATGCTTATTACGTTAGGCCAGCCACTACGGTGGGTTTTGGCTTTCTTTTTCTTGAGTTTGATCGTACGACATTAGTACATTATATCCTCTATTGTTGTTGGATAACCTTTAGTCCCTGTTTAACTATATTCTATGTAGTCTCCATTGACATTCATAGTATTAGATAAAACATCATATTAACACATAGCCATTATAATTTCCCTTATGACATATCCTACATTACCATTTGGGCTTAATCAGCCCACCTTTTGGCTGTAAATATTTTACTAACATGTTTTTGGTTTCTATGGTAGATTGTAGGTATTATTACCAACATACTGGATTGTGAGCTCGTTTGTTTCATTTATTTACACACATACATATTTTTATATGAACAACGAGCCAACACTTGGTGTTGGCTGCTAGTTGCGATACCAATATGGTTATGGAAATTACTTAGATTTGTTTTGTATTTAGGGAGATTTTTACTTCCTTTTTATGATGCTTAGATTTATAGATGCAATCATGTGATTCAATCTTTGGTGTTATCCCATGTCATATATTTTTACTCCATGAGTAGATATATGCCAACTGTGTATGAATCACGAGCGCTATTAGTGCATCATGGTTCTGTTTTAGGACCGATACTTGGATATGCAACAAGTCCCTAATCAGTATCGTCCCTGTTTTTTTTATGTTAGATTTTAATTGTTTTTATTTTATTTTTAAGTCTGTGTATGAATTATGTAGAAGTTCTAATGGTTTTGAATATACCGTTTTAGTATTGTATTATTTAACTGTTATTTAAGGGCAAGTTTGAAGATTTGAAACTTGATACGGTTGGTTATTAGAATGAACCCTATGCTTTAAGAAAGGTTTTCTTATGTGTTATACCTTTAAATCTGTTCAATTACTGCCTTGATTGATTAATTGAGAATTTTACCATTGTATAAAAGCTAGCGATGTTTTTTGATTCAGTTGTAACCTGATGAAGTGCACCTGAGTGTGCGTGAAAGCGCTCATTTCTCATTAAATTTCACATTTTTTATTTCATGGTGGTTCGTTGCAGTCTTTATCTTTCTGCATCACTATTTTAGGTGTTTTTTCTTCTTTTAGGCAGGATTAAAAGCCTCTCGGGTGAATTTAGCGTACCCTTTCTAGTTTGATATTGGTACATCACTATTTTTGGTATTTTTTCTTCTTTTAGGCAGGATTATAAGCCTCTCATGTGAATTTAGCGTAACCTTTCTAGTTTGATATTGGTACATCACTATTTTTGGTGTTTTTTCTTCTTTTAGGCAGGATTATAAGCCTCTCGGCCTAGTTTGATATTGGTACATCACTATTTTAGGTGTTTTTTCTTCTTTTAGGCAGGATTAAAAGCCTCTCGGGTGAATTTAGCGTACCCTTTCTAGTTTGATATTGGTACATCACTATTTTAGGTGTTTTTTCTTCTTTTAGGCAGGATTAAAAGCCTCTTGGGTGAATTTAGCGTACCCTTTCTAGTTTGATATTGGTACATCACTATTTTAGGTGTTTTTTCTTCTTTTAGGCAGGATTATAAGCCTCTCGGGTGAATTTAGCGTACCCTTTCTAGTTTGATATTGGTACATCACTATTTTAGGTGTTTTTTCTTCTTTTAGACAGGATTATAACCTCTCGGGTGAATTTAGCGTACCCTTTCTAGTTTGATATTGGTACATCACTATTTTAGGTGTTTTTTCTTCTTTTAGTCAGGATTATAAGCCTCTCGGGTTAATTTAGCGTACCCTTTCTAGTTTGATATTGGTACATCACTATTTTAGGTGTTTTTTTCTTCTTTTAGACAGGATTATAAGCCTCTCTGGTGAATTTAGCGTACCCTTTCTAGTTTGATATTGGTACATCACTATTTTAGGTGTTTTTTCTTCTTTTAGACAGGATTATAACCTCTTGGGTGAATTTAGCGTACCCTTTCTAGTTTGATATTGGTACATCATTATTTTAGGTAGATTTTCTTCTTTTAGGCAGGATTATAAGCCTCTCGGGTGAATTTAGCGTACCCTTTCTAGTTTGATATTGGTACATCACTATTTTAGGTGTTTTTTCTTCTTTTAGGCAGGATTAAAGGGTGGAGGAATAGCAGTCTTATTCAAAAACTCCTTGAACATTACCAGACATCCCCATCAACCTCCAATTCTCCGTAACCAAGAATTGATTGCCCTAAAACTCAGCCTAAATAACCAAAAAAGTATTAATCTCATAGTCACCTACTTACCCCCAGGGAGCAACACTGAAATCCTTGAACAAACCCTCAACTGGCTTTCTACCTTCTACCCACAAGAAACAATAATTCTAGGAGACGTTAACATTGACTGGTCTCTATACTCCCCTCATCCCAACCCTCTCCCTATTAACTTACATGGTTTTTCCCAACTTATTCTTTCCCCCACTAGAATTGGCTATCCCCTACAAAAAGATAGTACCATAGACTGGATACTTACAAACAAAGACCCTTCCAACTATTCCGTGGGGACCCTCCCCAACGACCTTAGTGACCACCTCATTACCTTTATAACAAAACATAAATGCCCAAATACTTACCCCCCCCTAACCAGACTTGTCAGGAACAGCAAGAATTTCATCCCGGATCAATTTCTTGCTGACCTTAAAGCATGCAACTGGTCTATCCTAAAAACCCTTCCCTTAGAAGAAAGTGTATCCCATTTTAATGACACTTTCCTCAAAATACTGGACTCCCACGCTCCAAAACGACTCATTAGAACCAGGTATCGTATCGCACCTTGGCTATCTAATGACACAAAAAATAAAATTAAACTCAGAAACCTGGCATGGAACAAATGGAGAACCACTAAAACCCCCCTAGACCGTAACAAATGCCTTCAGCTTAGAAATTCAACTAAAGCAGCTGTTACATCCGATAAAAAGCAATATTTCTATCACCTCCAAGATAAGCATCAACACAACCCTAAAAAATTTTGGGCTGGCTTCAACCAACTTCTCCATCCAGGTAAATCTTCCACCCCCACACCTGCAACACTTATGGATAAAGATCCAAGTGAGATAGCAAACTCCTTCAATTCTTTCTTTACTGAGACTATCCAGTCCCTCGCTAGTCAGCTTACCTCCTCCCCCTCGGTCGCAACCACCCCCAAGGTTCATAATCAACCTGCCTTCAACTTAGCACCCTCCTCTACCTCCTATATCCGTACCCTTCTAAAAAAACTTAAACCAACCACCCTAGCGGCTGACCTACTTCCGGCAAAATACTTGCAAATAGCAGCTGATGCCATTGCTTACCCTGTATCTATCTTTATTAACCGCTCAATCTCTGAAGCCTCGATCCCCTCTATCTGGAAAACCTCCTTTATTATTCCTCTCCACAAAGGAGGTCCCTCCACTGATCCATCTAATTATCGACCCATTGCAATCCTGTCCCTCTATCCAAAATTATGGAACGCTGCATTCACAAGCAACTTATCACCCACCTTACCCAAAACAAACTCCTATCTAATTCCCAACACGGCTTTTAACCACATCACAGCACCACCACTGCTCTTCTCTCCTTTGTTGACTCAATCAACTGCAACCGAACAACAAATTAATTTCCTCTGCGCTCTTTCTTGACCTATCAAAAGCCTTTGATATGGTTAACCATAAACAACTTCTCCTCACACTTGAAACCTTCAACCTTAGCAATTCCGCCATAAATTGGTTCAACGATACGTCTCTGGTAGAAAACAAGCAGTACAGTGGCATAATAGGATTTCAGACCTTCTTCCCACTTATATCGGTGTCCCTCAAGGATCTATCCTAGGTCCCCTTCTTTTCTCTCTCTTTATTAACGATTTACACTCAGTCCTTCCCAATACCACCTGCATCCAATATGCAGATGACTCTACCCTTATTTGTTCTGACGTCTCTCACCAACCTTCAAGCTACTACCCAAATCTGCTTCTCATTAGTAGAAAAATGGTTCTCAGACCTAAAACTCCTACTCAATCCAACCAAAACCAAATTACTTTTATTCTTCCCTTCTCCAGCAATACCTCCCAGTCTACAATTTCCCAGCACCCAAACTCCTACCTTTGTTGTCTCTGCTAACAATGGCACCAAAATCTATCCAGTCTCCCACACCAAACTACTTGGGGTGACAATAGACCACAAACTTAGATTTGACATGCACGTGAATCTGACCACTAAAACACTGAACAAGAAACTCGGATCCATGTACAGGATAAAGAAATTCCTAACCCCTCACACCAAGCTAACCATTGCCAGAACTCACCTCCTCTCCACCCTCCTATATGCCTCCCCTATATTCTCCTTTCTTCACAAAAAAGAGCTTAATAAACTATCCTCTGCCTATCACCACATAGCTAGATTTATCACCGTATGCCCTACCGTACTCACCATTGCCTAAACCTTAGAACACTAGGATGGTTAGAATTGCCTAATGTTCTGAAACTTAACCAGCTTACTGAGGCATTCAAAATCATTAAACACCCTGACAAAACTCCCTCTCTAAACAACATTCTCACCTCCTATTCAAATCTATCATCCCTTAGGTCATCCAAAATTAGTCAAGTCTTGACCATCAAACCTAACAACTCAGGAGGGGATGTTTCTATGCCAATTCCATTGGCAAGTTATGGAATGCCCTTCCAAGCAACCTTAGACAATTGACCACTCTGGACCAATTTAAAATTCACCTCCGAGCGTTTAAAACCCAATGGTTATGCATGCCCTAACCCTGATTAATATACCATGCCCATGACCCCATACGTCCTAGACTAGCCACTATGTAACCCAACGCAAATGGGTCACCTTATAACCTTTACAATCTATCTTACCAACTCCTTTCTTCCTAGGATTCCATCTTTTCTACTTACTTATTGTTCTAATCCAATATTAGAAGCGTACCAACTTACTGTACTAAATGTCTATTTTCTGTTGTATTGCTTAAATATTTGCTCTTGTACCACTATTCTTTGGAACTTTTCCAATATCTTAAGAGTATTTAATGTAGTCTACTAAATGTTTCAATTTCCATTGTAATATTTGTAATATGTGCTCTTGTACCTCTGTTCCTTGGAGCTTTTCTCCCCGGGCCTCCACTGAAAATGGATATGTATCCAGCTGGACTATCCCGGTCAACAAATGTAAAATAAAATAAATAAAATAAAATAAAATATTAAAAGCCTCTCGGGTGAATTTAGCGTACCCTTTCTAGTTTGATATTGGTACATCACTATTTTAGGTGTTTTTTATTCTTTTAGACAGGGTTATAACCTCTCTGGTGAATTTAGCGTACCCTTTCTAGTTTGATATTGGTACATCACTATTTTAGGTGTTTTTTCTTCTTTTAGACAGGATTATAACCTCTCGGGTGAATTTAGCGTACCCTTTCTAGTTTGATATTGGTACATCACTATTTTAGGTGTTTTTTCTTCTTTTAGACAGGATTATAACCTCTCAGTTTGATATTGGTACATCACTATTTTAGGTGTTTTTTCTTCTTTTAGACAGGATTATAACCTCTCGGGTGAATTTAGCGCACCCTTTCTAGTTTGATATTGGTACATCACTATTTTTACCATTTTTTTCTGTCCTGGATCCCTTATTTGGATTGAGAAGTGTCTTGGCCAGCATGAATTTTTTTGAAAAGCTGAGAGACGTGGTGCTACGTGATAAAGTAAGGACAACCTGCTTTTTTCTTTATTTTACCAATGTTTATTTAGCAGTACTGGCACTTAATCTTTTTAAAGCACTTTAAAATATATGGAATCACATGCATTTATCTAGGCTAAGTGTCATACTTATTCATAACATTTGTTCAGTATAGTTTGCAAAATGCTATATACACTTTGAAGTTGATTTGTTTAAGTGAACTATTAGTCTATGTGCTAATAGCAAGCAAAAAATCTGCAAACATCCTAACACTGTCAGTTCTAAAAGAAATATATATGTATGCATCTATATTCACAGTGGGATGTATTCATGAATGAATTACAAAAAAATGGGTCTATATTAGATACTCGAAGTTACTGAACTTTGAATACGATATGATTGACACCATATCATCGAAGTCTAGTAACATCGAATACTTAATACAAACAGTAAAAAGTCAGAAAACAAAACTACTTTCTGTAAGCAGAGGGGAAAGCCCCCCTGCACCCCCCACACCCTCCACTACTTAAATATACCAACTCTGAGACTGCACTACATTGAAGCAAACGGAACTCTTCCCTTACGGAGATTTCCGTTTACCTCGTCGATGTTCTGCGGTTTCACTGTTCACATGTTGACAATGTCAGATTCGACATTGTGAACATTTGAGGATTCAATACAGACCCACAAAAAACAACTGGCAAAACATGACATTAAAAAGCCATAAAATCAAGTTAAAATTAGATAAAGCACACAGACTAATAGTTCACTTAAACAAATCAAAAACAGTTCATATAGAACCAGAGGAAGAAACATCATCCTCCCCAACCAAGTACATCAATTAATTAGACAAAGAAAAAAAAAGAAGAGAAAAAAAAAGTGCATCAGCATAATCCCTGAACATGAGTTCAAATGAACTACTTTAGCAATTTAAGAAACAAGAAAAAACCTCTTCAAACTACCAAAACTCAAAAAACGTCCGGTACAAGAAAAGTGAGCTGCAAATTGGAAATATGTTAAGCTGCTTTTTATTAACACAAACTTTTCGTCCGCCTACAGTTCAGACTTCTTCAGACAAAGAAATACAATGAATAGGAAAGCACACATTAAAAAACTCATATAAGAGCAACACATGACTAATTGTGCCCTATCCCAACTGTGCTTGACTAATTAAACAATTGAATAAATGCCACAAGAACTCCACCCTTCATTCACACAAGGGTGGAGTTCTTGTGGCACTTTCTTTTTTCTCTTCTTTTTTTTTTCTTTGTCTAATTAATTGATGTACTTGGTTGGGGAGGATGATGTTTCTTCCTTTGGTTCTATATGCGCTCCATAGTGAGCACCAATTATAAGTGAAAAAGAGCCTAGAGACCAACTCACTTGATGGTTAAATAAAATAAATAAGCTGGTGTATAGGTAAACATCACTTCACTATCATTACAATTACTAAATTAAAAAAAAATTAAAACAGCATTTTTGTAGGGTATTAAGCCCCCTCTCACTGGTACAGCTATAATAATATTTTTTTTTCTCTTTCTCTCTCTCCTCTTTCTATCTCTCTTTCTCTCTGTCATGAGTTGCAGCCAACTCCTAGACCAACCCTGTGGACAGCCTGCCCTACTGGATCACAAAACATTGGAAACTTCTTTATCTCCAGTGTTATATGATTTCACTGTAATAAAAGAGTAATTTTAAACAAAAAAGCCCTCAACAGTTTCCAGTTCATCAAAAAAGTACTAAGCAAGGAACAGGACTGTCAGTGAATCCACAGAATTTGTTGAGCAGTTGTGATGGGTAGGGTGCTTGATGTCATTGGCATATAGGGACAAACTTCTCAACTGTACGAAAACAGATTTACTGAAGGAGGAAGAGTTTATGGAACTTAAGGGTAGAGACTTTAGATGAATAGCACATAAAGCAACAGTCCCAGAGATTGTGCTTATTCAAGTCAGGGATGAGGGGTTGGTACTAAACACCATGGAGTTTAAAGAATGGTTATCAATACTTTTATTGTTAAGTGAACCAATTACAAATAACAAAAAAGATCACTTTGTAACTTCCAGAGAAGAACATGTGATAAATTATGGGCTTTGTTTATAATTCTGAACTCAGCATACATAATGCAGTTGATTTACAGAAGGTAAAGACTTAAATGTGTGAAAAAATGCCACCATAACATCAGACAGAAGCTAGAACAAAAGTATAACTGCTCTTGTTTGAATATTAGTGCTCAGAGGGACACATTTTTGCATCTTATAACTGAAGGATGTGTAGGTATTGTGACTGCCAGCTCAGCTATCTGGAATTTTGTAAATAATCATGTCATTTGTGAATATTAATATGATTCATATGCTTCTTTTACAAATGTAAGAGAACTGTATGTTGTGTACTGAGCTTCCAGAATGTAACCACAGTGTGCCCTACTGGAAAAGAACAGAAATGTATATAAACTATAAACCTATGCAAATGTATGTTTTAATAGTTGAAGCTGGAACATACAGAGTTAACTTGCAAAACTTCAAGGAAATAAGTTGTAAAGTAAAGTGTTTTACAATTGTGTTATCTCAGTTTCAGTGCAGCAAGCAGACACAATGTCTAGAGCTAGAGGTTTTCCTATTGTCTTGAACCAGAAATAATGACTAGGTTTCAAATGTAAAAGTGTTTAATTGTTTTATGACTTCCAGTTCTGAACAAACATCTGAGAGATATGTATTTTTCACAGAGAAATGTTGTTAAATAAATTGTTAAATCAGACTGTAAAAATCATTAGGTTTTTCAAAATGACAGACAGTAATACAGGATGCTCAAGTATCAAACAAATATGCATTCTACTAATGTACATTAGGAGGCAAAAAACCATACATAAACATGTACAGAGTTTTGACTAACTTTATTCAGGAAATACCCTTCATTTTATACTATTTACAATCAGCTTTTGCCCACCTCACTGACGTGGTCAGTGACAGGGTCTTTACATCACTACAATTCATAAGAAAATGCTGAGGTAATGCTTTTTCAAAAGTTTTTCCCATGAGAATATTGCAGCCTTGCAAGGCACCTGGTCAGTCACAATGTCCTTCCGAGGATGTAACTAATTCAAGGCTCTTAGATTAGTTCGAATACAATGGATGAATGTCTTCTTAATACATTTTTTTGTCTCTCTGTCCACCAGCTGGACATTATCTCTGATAGTGCGCACAAGGCCATTCTCCTCGGTGGAAGCAGGAAAAGATACACATACAGACAGATTCATTACTTTCCAACTTTGCAAATAATATTCACTGAAAGACATGAGCCAACCAAGCCAGCTACTGTCAGGGTCAATGTTTTAATCACACTACAGCTAAGCTTCAAGCAATAATATGCAAGTTCATTTCTACTGCCATTCTAGTAAAATAGAATTAAATGCATTACATATTATACTGTTTTCAACCTTTGCACTTCATATATGTTTGAGTATATGCCTAAGCACACATTTTCCTAACAGTTTATATATGTCTGAGTACATATTTTTCTAGCAGTTTATATATGTCTGAATACATATTTTTCTGACATTCTCCCTCCTGTTAATGCATTTCATTCTATTAGAAACATAAACAATATCATTTCATTTCTTAGCCTTTTCCCTTTAAGGACTTTCAGCTAAGCAAGTCATTTGTTTTATATTTCAGATAGGCTTTCACTTGGTATCAACAGATTCAATTCCATGTCCTGGTACATAGTCTCAGTTACTGATATGTCAACTAAGTCTCTAACTAATCTTTTCATACAGGGTATCCCAGCAGACACATGCTCCAATTATGAGCAGAACCACACAAATAGCAATTAAAATATTCATTAGGATTGATCCCCACCCCCCAAATAGATTCTGGAAAAAGTTCGTCAGTGGGTTTGGGCCTGGTTCCGCCATTGCTGATACCTGCTGTATTACCTCTAGGTGATCGTTGATTTCATGTCTGTTGTCCGGAATGTATGCACAGCATTCTTCTTTGATAAGCGCGCACGTACCACCTCTCGCCACTAGGGTGAAGTCGAGAGCCATTCGGTTTTGTAGTACAACAGTTCTCATTGCATTCAGTTCATCAGTCACAAGTTCAAGAGTGGAAAAAGTCACATTGCTCATCACTTCGAGGAGTTTTGACAATTTCCTCAGTTCCCAAATCGATTTGACTGCTCCATAGGCTGGGAATATTCCAGCCCAGGATATGACACTGTCACTCAAGTCCATATGAGTCAATTTTTCTTTGTCCTTCACAGTCGACTGGTCTTTCCAGCTTGCTTCAATCTTACCCACTGGATTAGCAGGTTTCTTGACTGTGTTCCCAGTTTGTTGAACTACATCTCTTACATTGCGTATCTTACCCAGAGGCAATTCTGCAGTATGTCTTATGGCTGGAACCAGATAACCCAAAAAACAACTGCCGAACCAATTCTCAGGTAACCATTTATAGGCCTTTTTCCCACAAACAAAATAACAATTTTCTACTTTAGTACTGATGCGGGTTAACTCTGAATGAAACATTTTCTTATCTATAACAGATAATTGTTTATACATTTCAGGATTTTTCTGCACATCTCTCAACGTTGTTTTCATCAAGCTTAAATACGAACCGTAATTGCGGCTACAACTAGTACTCTGGTCTCTAGCTTTTATATAACATTTGTAAGACACAGTTATGTTACAATTACTCCAACCAACTTGGAGTGTATCATTTTTAACAAAACAAACAATTCCTCTTTGAGTAACGGGTAAATATAATGCCACTTTGTCCTGTGATCTCACAGTACCTGTGTCGAACAATAGATTTTCCCAAGTCTCATTTATCCCCAGAGGGACAGCAGACATCAAAAGTCCTCCATATGCTGTAGGTATCGCAGTACAAACCCAGCAATTTGAAACGCTCATAGTCTCTACATATACACGTTTCATGGCTAGGTATGTGTTAAAGTTTGGATGCCAATCTATGGCAAGTTCATCACGTTTCATCAGTTTCACTTCTGTAGTTATATGCAAGAAAAACCACAACAACAAAAAGGTCACCACAAACATGGTTAATAGATGTATGATCAGTAGGCCAGTGAACCAATGTCTTTGGGGTTGTTTTGCATTTCTATACACTCTGCCTCTGGCCATCCTGTTTCTGTGGTATATCAGTTACAAAATGTTTATCTAACTTAAACTCTTTGAGTGGTTTACAGTGCGTCAAATGAACCCAAGATGATCTCTCAGCAATTTTTACTGCAGTAGGCGTTGCCAATAGTACCTGGTACGGACCTTCCCACTTTGGACTCGCCCAATTCTTCTTTTTGATAACCTTCAGCCAAATCCAGGACCCCGGGGTCAGCACAGCTTCCGGCTTTGTTTCTTCTTTGTCTGAAAAAGAGTTCAACTGCAAAACAGTCTTATTTGTTAACAATTTCTTCATATAACTAGCTAATGAGCTATCGGCCTCCAGCTCTGCAGGCATGAGGGCTTTCCATTGTGGCACATAATATGCTCTTCTGAATACTATCTCAAAGGGGGTCAAACCCCTTACATTTGGAACAGTTCTCATGCTCAGCAGTGCTAAAGGCAGACAGCAAATCCAAGTCTTCTGAGTCTCACTCATCAATTTTCTTAACTTATTTTTCAAAATCCCATTGTACCTTTCCACCAGTCCTGCTGACTGGGGGTGATAAGCACAATGGTTCTTCAAAGAAATCCCAAAAATCTCCCAAGCTGGTGAATTGTCTGGTTAACAAAATGTGTTCCGTTATCACTATAAATTCTCTCCGGTATGCCAAATCTAGGAATGATTTCTTTTACTAAGGCTTTTGCCACTGTTGCTGCATCCGGATTCCTAGTCGGAAAAGCTTCTACCCATTTTGAAAACATATCTATGATCACTAAACAGTATTTCTTTCCTTCACATTTATTCAGTTCTATAAAATCCATACAAATAGTATGGAACGGATATGGTGGTGTAGGAAACTCCTCGCTTGGTTTAAATGCTCCCTGTGCATGATGTTTACTACAAATATGACATGCTGCACAAAATTTTTGTGTATAATTCGTGAATCCGTATGTTTGGAATGTTCTGTTAACTAACTGTACCATCCCCCCTGTTGAGACATGGCTCTGCCCATGGCTCAACAAAGCCGCATATCTAAATAAATTAGATGGCAATATTGGCTTTTTTTCTTTGGAGATGTACAGTCCTTCTTCAAGAATTGCTCCTCGCTTTACCCACTTTTGCTTCTCTGCTTTTGTAGTTAATGTCTGCATTGTTTTCAACATATCTAAATCTAGAGTCTCAGAAGGTTGTAATTCTTCATTTGAAAACAAAGTCTCTGGGTCTGAGGCAGCTTGCTTCGCAGCTGCATCAGCCCGAGCATTTCCTTTCAAATCTTATCCTGTCGCTTAGTATGGGCTGCACATTTACAAATAGCTACTTTAGTAGGTAACTGAATGGAATCTAACAGGTTCAAAATCAATTGTGCATGGTTAATCGGTTTTCCAGTAGATGTTATCATTCCCCTGTTCTTCCACTGTTGTGCAAAAACATGCACTGTAGAGAAAGCATATTGACTATCAGTATATATGTTCACACATCTGTTTTTGCTAAAGTGCAGGCACGTGTTAAAGCTATCAATTCTGCTGCTTGAGCAGACAGGTTATGCTGCAGGGTTGCGCTTCTACAATTTCACCATCTGTTACTACTGCATAACCCACTAGATTCTTTCCTGTAGGACCCCTTCTACATGATCCGTCTACATAAAATGTCACCTCTGCATCAGCTAAAGGCACATCAGTGAGATCTTGTCTGGGTAAGGTTATTTGTTCCATTTCCTGTAGGCAACTGTGTGGTGTGCCATCCACAGGAATCGGAAGTAATGTTGATGGATTTAATGTTGTGCATCGTTCAATTATCATATGAGGTTGACTCAATAGTATGGTCATACAAGAAAGATGTCTAGCAGGGGATAAAAATGCTATTTTTTCTTGCAGTAAAATTATCGCAACTGCATGAGGCACTCTCAAAGTGAGAGGATGAAACAACACCACTGAGGCCGGCTTGCACTGCCATAGCTGCTGCAACAACTGCTTGTACACAATGTGGCAATGATCGCCACTGGATCTAACTGCGATGAGTAGTAAGCTATGGGGCGTTGCTTGCTGCCATGTTGTTGCCCGAGTACTGGCGTCATATAGCCCTGCCTGCAATCTACAGTCTGAAAAATCTCTTATGGTAATTCGAAGCCCTAAAACTAATGATGAAATTATCAATTGTTTTAGTCTGCAAAAGCTGTTTCTGCTTCCGATGTCCAATGTAGTATTTCTTGTGCTGCCATCGGTGCTTTAAATATTAAATCAGCCAATGGAGCTGTTTCCAAAGCATAATTCGTATCCAACTTCGACAAAAATTAGTCGTTCCCAAGAAGGACATCATTTCCTTTTTGGTAGTTGGTTTAGGTGCTTGTAAGATTGCTGTTTTCCTATCTTCATCTAATGTTCTACCCTCCTTGGATATCACATATCCCAGGTACTTAACCTGCTTCTTCCAAAGTTGCAATTTGTGCTTGTTTACTTTATGCCCTTGTTCTGCCAAAAACTTCAATAATGCTATTGTGTCTTCCCTACATTGCTGCTGGGTAGGCTGCAAGCAAGATGTCATCTACGTAAAGTAATACTTGACTGCCCCCTGGTGGAGTAAATCCCGCCAGGTTGCTAGCCATCTCTTGTGCAAATATTGTTGGACTTTCGCTATATCCCTGTGGCAGTCGGGTGTACGTATACCTTTTACCCTGAAATGTAAATGCAAACCAATGTTGGCTATCAGGGTGTATAGGTATTGAGAAGAAAGCATTGCTGATATCTACCACAGTGAAATACTTCTGCGGCTTCAAGTCATTTAACAAAGTATGTGGGTCTGGCACCGTAGGTGCCCTCAGTATTACTGCATCATTCACGGCTTGTAAATCTTGTACCATCCGCCATTCCCCGTTTGCTTTTTTAACAGGAAACAGAGGAGTATTACATGGTGAATTTGAGGATTCTACCAGTATCCCTTCCTTAAGTAATGCCATTATGATAGGTTTGATTCCCTGCTCCGCATCCTTCCTCAAAGGATATTGTCTTTTTCTCGGTCTAAAAGCCGATTTTGGTGTAATAGTTACTGGACCTGCTGTTCGAATAAGCCCTACATCTGATTTCCCTGTTGACCAAAGAATGCTTGGTACGTCACTCAAAGCTTTTTCTTCTTCTTCTATCAAGAACGCCAATCAGCTGTCCTCACTCTGTTGTAAGTGTACAGCTGGGCGTGTTTATGCTAACCAATTTAGTTTCTGTTTCTGTACTCCTTGGTCTGACAATTCTGAGTCAGTTTGTTTCTCCCATCCTGTCACTTTGTCACCCAAATCTACCCACCTAACATCCCTGTTTTTGGTTAGACTGACATGCGGTAGTTTGTTGGATTTGTACAATTCCATGAACTCCTGAGGTAATGAACAACTTACCACACTATTACCCTCAGTATCCCAATACAAAGTCCGTAATATTAATCTATTTGCAGGATTTCTGAACAATTTTTGTTCATATTCCTTATCAGGCCCTGATGTGCTACAATAGTATAGAGTACAATGTAACAAATGTTGCTGATCAAAGTCGAGGGAAGGCACCTTACTGACGGCTACGCTCATCAGTTCCTTGGTCACTGCCCCTGGACCGGTTGTAACCAGGTCCTGGCTGTACCAATAATAAGCTTCACCCTCCGATCGCACTACAAAAGCATCCATTTGTCTCTGTGCCTCCATACCTTTCATGGTAGGAACTACTGCTATGCCAAAAAGCTGCATAAGATCTCTTCCCAATAAGTTCATGGGACATTTTGCAGAAAGTACTATTTTACTTCTCTGGGTTATCCCCGAGACAGGGTCAGTTATCGCTATATCATGGGAAAGTGGTTCCCTGTACAGCTGTCCGATTGCTGCTTTCACTAATATATAGTCAGGTGATTCAGAGTGCTCCGGTAACTTTGAAGGGTGTATCAAAGTTCGCGATGCTCCTGAATCACACAAGAATTTAATTTCCTCCCTTCCACCAGAAGTGTAACTTCCGGTTTTGTGTCTGCTAAATAGAGCTCCAAGCTCAGCAAGGCCAAATCCAAAACTTCACTTTCCCCAACTTCTACATCCGCTTGCATGTCATCTGTCTCTTCTATTATGTTTACATTATTTCCCTGCTCATTAGTCTCTCCTGATGACTGCTGAGCAGTATGACTGCCATCTAGTCAATCCTCATCATCCTTATCCTTTTTTCTGCAGGTGCTTTATTCCTGCAATCCCTTGCCAAATGTCCTTTCCTTCCGCAGTTAAAGCACTCACCTCTTTTTCCTGTTCTCATAAACCTCTGGGTCTTTGTCAGAACGTTTGTTGCCCTGAGTATTTCGCTTACCCTTTTGCCTGATTGTACTACAAAGACTTCTGCTCCGTCTTCAGCTGTGAAGACCTGCTTTTCTTTTCTTTTACTGTTAAAGTGTCTTTCAGCATGCCTAGCATACTCTAATAAGGCTTGAAGCCTACTGCTCGATGATCTATCATATGCTTCGTGATGAAGCTAGTGATAGGGGCAATGCAACCTTTTAAAAATGCATTCTTCAATTGTTGTTCATATGAGCTATCATTTTTCTGATTTTCAGGAATAGTCATACCACTATGGTTATTGAAACATTCTAATAATCTACCATAGTATGCATCTACTGTTTCATTATCTTGTTGTACGCATTGGTTAATACAAGTCCAATCTGCTCTAGGTTTCCATTTTTCAGTAATGCGGTCTGTAAGACCCCTCAACCTAGTATCTAGCTCTGCGCCACTATGTAGGAGTGGCCTGTTGCGCGTCACGGGCATTCCAGGCGCCACAAACCATGTGCCAGTCCGGACCTATAATTTGTCTAACTACTTTTTCTACCTCTTCCCCATTTAAGTGGTAACTCAATCTCATACCCTGTAAATCTTGTACAAACTTTTCAAAGTTAATTTTTGGATGGGGAATTCGCTCTGTAGCTCTCCGGATGTCCTCCGTGTCCATGGTCTATATACTAAGAGAGTTGAGGCCTGGCCCTCCTGTCCTGCCTGTGGGTTTGGTACTTCAATTAATGGACAGATTTCCTCACTCTCATCTAATGAATCTCTGCTTAGTTGAACATCTCTAATTGTTTTACGTGTTCGGGATCTAGTTTCAACAGGTTCTCTTACAAATGGTTGTTTTAATACCCCTGTTGTCTCAGGATAGCGTGGGGGGGGTCCAGCCCGCCCACCCGCTTCATATTCTAAATAAGGTATTGGAGGAGGTGGTGGGGGAGGGGCCGTTGCTACTACTGTATTATTATCCTCTTTGTCTAAAAATAATGCTTTCAGCATTCTTAATTTTCTGCTCCCTCCGTTCACTTCCTCAATCCACCTATGTGCTTGAGGAACACCCAACTGTCGTTTTTTTGCCTGACCTTCTGCGTCAGATTTTAACTGCTTCAAAAGTTTCACTAGTGATATTTTATCTAATTTACCGTCAAATTCATACTTGTTGACCCATTTTGCAAAATACCTCACATTGTCTGCTCTTTGCAATTGCATATATTTCGCGTCATCTGTTAGGGGCGGATCTCACGACCCCTTAGTGCACTCATTTCCCATGTCTTAAAAAAAGACTGTTACGTAACCCTTCTCTTGTACCACGTGGTATCTTATTTCCCCGTATCCACAGTAGTGTCTAGAATGACTGTTTACTTTGCTTTGTTATTCCCTGATCTATGACTCAAGATACAATACTTCGACTATCTCTCTCCCTGCTATCACAAACCTTAGCAATAGCACAGTGTAACCTGGTCCCTGATCTAAAACAAAGACAAAGAGGGAAATTCTTCTTACCTGAGCCTCCGGCTTTATGACTGTCTTTTTTTTCTTGGGGCCCAGTCTTCCGCTTTTCAGCCACAGATCAGAAAGTGGACAGCCTCTTTACACACAACAATTCAGTCGGAGGTCTTTTCACTTTAAGAAGAACTATTTTGTTTTGGCAGCTTCTCCTGCGCAGATTTATTATCACCCATGCACTCTGACCTGCAGCTTACCAAGGGAATTCCGGTCCGAAGGACCAAAATGTTAAATAAATTGTTAAATCAGACTGTAAAAATCATTAGGTTTTTCAAAATGACAGACAGTAATACAGGATGCTCAAGTATCAAACAAATATGCATTCTACTAATGTACATTAGAGGCAAAACCATACATAAACATGTACAGAGTTTTGACTAACTTTATTCAGGAAATACCCTTCATTTTATACTATTTACAATCAGCTTTTGCCCACCTCACTGACGTGGTCAGTGACAGGGTCTTTACATCACTACAATTCATAAGAAAATGCTGAGGTAATGCTTTTTCAAAAGTTTTTCCCATGAGAATATTGCAGCCTTGCAAGGCACCTGGTCAGTCACAATGTCCTTCCGAGGATGTAACTAATTCAAGGCTCTTAGATTAGTTTGAATACAATGGATGAATGTCTTCTTAATACATTTCTTTGTCTCTCTGTCCACCAGCTGGACATTATCTCTGATAGTGCGCAAGGCCATTCTCCTCGGTGGAAGCAGGAAAAGATACACATACAGACAGATTCATTACTTTCCAACTTTGCAAATAATATTCACTGAAAGACATGAGCCAGCCAAGCCAGCTACTGTCAGGGTCAATGTTTTAATCACACTACAGCTAAGCTTCAAGCAATAATATGCAAGTTCATTTCTACTGCCATTCTAGTAAAATAGAATTAAATGCATTACATATTATACTGTTTTCAACCTTTGCACTTCATATATGTTTGAGTATATGCCTGAGCACACATTTTCCTAACAGTTTATATATGTCTGAGTACATATTTTTCTAGCAGTTTATATATGTCTGAATACATATTTTTCTGACAAATGTAAAATGTTGTTAAGTTTCTGTTAGCCTGGGAACTGAAGGTGGGTGGCAAAGAGTGATGTCATCCTGGCTAACTCAGCAGTAATATGTGATATTAATATATGAGCTGTCTCAGAGAGGGAGGCTGGGCATTTTGTATCATGTCTTAGACCTAGAAACATCCATTCAGCACTTCTGCATCTGCCCTGTTCTGTAAGTAAGTCTACAGTTCAGTAATTTCTTTTAGATATAGTTAGGAATATAGTAAAGATTAGCTTAGATGTTTTCTGTATTTATTTGAGACTGTCCGGCAATGTTGTTTTAAAATATTTTCTGTGATTCTAAACACTCTAGTTATTGTGTTGTTTGAGTATTCTCTTGTTCTTTTATTATGTATTATTAAATATATTTAAATAATTTAATTGTGGCTGGTTTGTTTATAGATATTTAAGCTCTTAGGGTACTTGCATATGTATTTGATGACACTGTATAGGCCACTCCAATAGCCTTGCTCTTGATCACACTTGCCATTTGAATAATAATAACATTACACAGTAGGATTGGGCACCCTTTGTAAGGGCCTCAGAGTAGCTGTTAAGTCATGGGGGAAGGGCAGGGAAGCGGAGTGAGCTGAGCTAATGTGAGCATTACATTACTCGACAAAGGAAAAAGGGCCATGCATCCTGAAAAGGATGTATGCAGAACTACTACATGGGGAAAACTAACAAGAGTATAGCTGTAAGACTGATTAGGTCTACTACAAGTGCTTGTTTACTATTAGCTTGCTACACACTTCCCTGCTACCAGTCGCTTGTGTTGGCAAGTGCCCTACCTTCCACTACCCCAATTTCTGTGCAATACCACTGTCGCTGTGGCTTCAAATTCAGTGTCACTTCACTACCCCATGTCCCAAGTGTTTCTCTCCAGTTGCTTCACTCTACAAAACTGAAGCAAGCATATATACCTTCTGCAGCAGCAGCTGCAGTAGTCAGACTGATCATATCGCACTACCTAAAGAACTTGCACAGTTGAATTTCACTTGCAGTTAGTAAAAGTTCTCAAGCAATAAATAAAGTTGAATCTATGTAAAGCACTCTGCAAATAAGTTAATTTGTTAAGTCTAGTGTGCATTGTTTTGTAGTGTTGAATCTGCTGGAAAGATATCCCCACCCATACTCATAGGCCTTCTACTGCTGAAGGTGAAGCCACATTAATATTTCAGCATATTTCACTCTTATCAGTGCAATATATCCCTGGAAAGGCATTGAAAAGCCCATAACTATAAAATTAGATGCTGTGACTCAAGACAAGTATTTAGAGTTCAGACATCTTGTCTTTTGTATCCATGAACATCCTACCTCACTGATTGTTTATGGTGGTAAATCATCGGGAGGGGTGGGAGAAATTGCTTTCCCCTCAAGGAACTGAATGCTCCTCCCTGCATTGTAGCTTGTTCACCCACTACATTTGCCGCTGTGGCTCCAACTTCAGAGTCACTTCACTACCCCATGTCCCAAGAGTTTCTCTCTAGTTGCTTCACTCTACAAAAAGGTACATTGGATTTTTGTATTTTCTTAATCATTATGGTTTATTTCATTTTGGTTCAAACTTGTACTAGAAAAATATAACTAAGATTTCACTGTGTTTAATTGTGGCTAGGTATTGTGTCTTTGCTGTTAATGTGTAGCAAATATATCAGCACGTCTACTGACTTTTTACTCTAGGTTGCAGTAATAACAGCAACGTTTGTCTTTCTGCTATTAATGTGTAGCAATTGTATTAGCAAGTTTCTACTGGCTGGGTGTTTTACAGTAGGAGTTAGTGAAGACATCAACATTTTTCTTGTTGTTTGTACTACAGTTACATCAAGTAAGTCTATAGTCTGTTGCCATCTGGCTAAGTGTTCTTTCTTTCTTTTTCTGTTTTTCTTTCTCCCTGCTAATCTGTAGTACATATGTTTATGTTATGTATATATGTTTCCACCCACTTCTACTGAAGGCTTCTATTGTAATACCTGATTTTATGTTTGTATGAACAGCACAGTTACTGGATAATGTAGATGATTGTTAATATGTGAGAGTTTCTGTCTGTGAAGAGTTTTGTCATTCTCTAGAGTTCCTTCCTTTTTTTATTTTTATATATGTTACATATTCTAGCTGGCTGCCTTTATTAAATGCTTAAATATCAGATTTACAGATTGTATGTTGTGCAGAAAAGAGTGGGAACTAAGGGATAGGCTTGCCTCCTGTCCCTCTATCATCTGTAAACCTACATCTCAGTAACCCCCACACTTGCATGCATGCACATATCTCGTTAGTTTAGTTTATTTTTCTTTCTGTCCTTCTATACTGTGGAAGCCACCATTTTTGTTTTTAATAATCCCAAACTTGCATACCTACAAATATATCCTGTATGTTTATTGTCCTGTTTAAAGGTTAGAAAGCCGACTTGCAAAACTGTGAAATATAGTGCACTACTCTTGTTTGCCAAATATTACTTAAGGTGGTTGAGTATAGACAAATAGTACTGTACCTAACTAGTTCAACCATCAAGAAATCCTTAACTTTTTCTCTCTCTCTCCCTCCCAGTGAAACAAGCACATATACCTTCTACAGCAGCAGCAGCAGTCAGACTTATCATATTGCACTACCTAAAGAACTTGCACAGCTGAATTTCATCTGCAGTTAGCAAAAGTTCTCAAGCAACAAATAAAGTTAAATCTACATAAGGCAATCTGCAAATAACTTAATTTGTTAAGTCTAGTGTGCATTGTTTTGTAGTGTTGAATCTGCTGGAAGGATATCTTCACCCCCACTCACTCATCCACACTAATAGGCCATTTTCTGCCTAAGGTGAAGCTACATTAACACTTCAACATATTTCACTCTTATCAGTGTAATATATCATAGACATTGAAAAGCCGATAACTATAAAATTAGATGTTGTGACTTGAGACAAGTATTTAGAGTTCAGACATCTTGTCTTTTGTATCCATGAACATTCTACCTCACTGATTGTTTATGGTGGTAAACCATCTGGGAGGTTCTTCCTGCTCTGTTTGCTCAGCTCACTCCGCTCCCCTGCCCTTCCCCCATATCCCACCCTCCTCCAGCACCTCTACTCTTATCCTAAGCAAACCACCTTCCCTCATTCCTATGATCCAATTATATACAACTTTACCTTGTCCACACCCACATTTTATGTACACCTTACTTTTTTTTATTTAGCCAAACTTATCTGCTCACCCTTACATCCATCACTTTGAATTCACATGCCCTCTTCTATACTTTTTTGCATCTTACTCTACTTAGCCATCACAATACAATCACCACCTCAAAGTATTTTAAACTAACTCCAGGCTTACCACCTTCTCTTCTACTATACACACAAACTAGCATTGCACCATAATTTTACTACTGACCAATCACATCTCTCCAACCCATCCTTACCACGAACTGCAAGATAAAACACCTAACCACATTATCAAAGCCCACTCTGAAGTCAAAACATTTCCAACCTTACCTTCAGCTGCACACATATCACATAAGTCTTTATTTACACCTGATACTACAGTCAAACACACAAATTCTACTTTTACTCTTTTTAAACCCACTATCACAGTTAACATGCTCCTTCTAACTTGCCCAGCCTCTTTACTCTTAATTCTTAACCTCACTACAGCTATATCTTTGCATACCCCCACACACCAATACACAACAACCTCCTCTAACCCTTTCCGCAATAAACAACACAGCTTCTCATGTATCTCCTCCCAGCTTTTCCCCTGTACCCTCTCATTTTATTCAAGCCACAAACTGGCCTCCTCATCTCCTATGAAACCACACTTGACACCAGTACCCTCATCTAGAAATAAAAAACACTTCCCATGGTACACATTCCTCATTACCTATCTACTCAAATGTGGAGACATACATCCTAGCCCTGGCCCACGCTCTAATCCTAACCACAAGAGTAACCCCAAAGATTTAAACATACTTACACTCAACCTTAGAAGTATATGTAATAAAATAACCTCACTGCATGCCTGGATTGATCATAAATTATACCTCCAAACTTTGCAGTAACCAGAAGAGATAGATTAAAAAAAGGGGGAGGGATAGCACTTCTATATCCCTCTACACTCAACATCACACCCTATACCAGTAATATACCCATCTTTTCCAATGCTGAGGTACTAATTTCCTTTTTGAACCTCAATATATCAAAATGAATTTGCATAATAGAAATATATATCCCACCAGGTAACAATATACCAGTGTTGGAAAATATTTTATCCTGGACATCCCAAACAATAAACCTTGAAACAATAATCTTAGGAGACGTAAATATAGATTGGCAAACCATAGCTTCCAACTCCCCCACAAATAGTATAAATCTGTATGTTTTTTCTCAGCTTGAAAATTCAACACAGCTAGGTGAACGAAGGATACAATAGAGGCTGGTATAGCTTTAGCGCTTTCTTTCACTTTAATTAAAAACGTGAACTTCTTCAGAAACAAAAACATGTGCCCTCCCCAACACATGTCTTATAAACCCTTAAACAGGATATGATGTCATGAAGTTTCTCCATAATTATTTCATATGTACATGTATACAAAAATATATAAAAAAATATATATATATATATATATATATTACAATATACTATCTGAAAGTTTACAAAATAACTTCTTAACATTAAAAATATTGTTATCTAGTGTGTTCTTATTGTTCACAGCATCTAAACTGATTTTATATTGTGTAAACAGAAAATTCAAACTGTTGTTAGCCTCCTAATGAATTTCCTATTAACATAAACTATATCTGATCAATATTGTACATGCTCATGTAAATTGTAAAGCATTGTATAACTGTAATGCTAACAGTTATATTAGTTATTAATTATAAACTTAAAAACATTTGTCCGTGACTGAATAAACTGATGTAAACTTACTTGTAAAAATAAAAATAAAAATAAAAAACTTTGATGCAAATGATACACATAAAAAGATACATATACATCATTATCTCTTATGTTTCTATTCATTCATACTATTTTACCTATAAATCAAAAAAACATTTTATATTAATTACTTCATTTAGGCCTGGATATTGGTCTGCCCCTAACAGTAGTTGCCAAAGTGCCTCCTTTTGCTCTAATTTATTATTCACATCCCCCATGAATGACATTTTTTCTATGTGGTCTAAAACGAAAAATTCGAACTTTTTAAATTCACTACAAGACAAAGAGTGCCTTGCAAGTGCATTATTTTTATCTTTATTCTTTATAGCTAATGTGTGTTCGTAAATTCTCCGCTTCAAGATTCTAACAGTTTTACCCACATAGTAACATTCACAGGAGACACAGGAGGCCAAATAAACTACACACTCACTGTTACAATTAAAATATTTCTTTGCCCAGAAGGTTCTTTTTAAATATTTCATAGTGACAAAAGAACTATTACTAAGAAATCTGCACTGTCTGCAGTTGGTACATGCGTAAGTGCCCTTTTTAATTAAATCTCTGGTCCTGACCACTAAAGATGAGTCAGTTTTTTCCAAAACTTTCTTAATATTATTGACTGTTTTGTAGGTGAATTGTGGTCTGATTCCCACACAACTAACTAGTTCTTTGTTACCCAAAATAATCCTCCAATTTCTTTCTATAATATTTCTGATTTCTTTTAACTCATTTACTATAGGAAGTGGGAATGCTATATAAAACATATTTAAATCCCCTTCTGTTTTGCTTGTGTTTTCCTGTTGGACTATTCTTGGTACTTCTACAAATATATCTGTAGATAATAATATAGGTTTTGCTACACCTTCCCTTAGTTTTTTGACTTCCTTTTCTAACTTTTTAATCCAATTTAAGTTGTAACCCCTCACTAGAAACATTTGTCTTAGGTGTAATAACTCTTCCTGAAATACTAAGTCCTGTGTAGTTAGTCTGCTAAGCCTAATCATTTGTCCCTTCACAACACTCTTTTTCATGTGTGAAGGGTGTAGGCTGGCTTTGTGGAGATATTGGTTTGTAAAGCAAGATTTTCTGTAAATCTTGCTTGTGATGTTACCAGGTATGTCATTGATACTAAGATCTAAGTCTAGAAAGTGTATACTTCTACCAAATTCTCCAATTTTGAACGTTAGAAATGTTGTAGTTGTGTTTAAATCATTTACCATATCGGTAAATTCCCATTGGTCACCTCTCCACAAAAAGAACAAATCGTCAATGTATCTATAGTACATCAACACCTTTCCAAAACTGGAATGAAGTTTTAGAAATTTCTGTTCCCATCTGGACATCACTATGTTAGCAAATGCTGGGGCCACTCTGGCCCCCATTGCTACTCCAGATGTCTGTTTGTAAAGTACATTGTGGAATCTGAAAAAATTATTCTCAAGTACTAATTCCATGAGGGTACACAATGTATTAACCTTGTGACCACTCATGTCTGTATTGTTCGCAAGATATTCCCTCATGTACTCAATGCCTTCTACTTGATCTATAGAGGTATAAAGACTCTTGACATCTAATGTAGCAAAATTCACATCCCTCTCTAAAGTTCTATTCCTTCCCAAAATTTCCAAAAGTTGCCAAGAGTCCCTGAGATAATATTCTGCCTTTTGTGCTACAGGGTTTAGTATGCTATCAAGCCAAATAGAAATATTCTCTGTTTTTGAGTTTTTAGCTGATACAATCGGCCTAAAAGATAAATCCTCAAGACCATACTGTAATTTCGGTATACCAAAAAAGTTTGCCATAGTCGGATACTCTACTAAAAGAAAATCATAATCTACCTTTTCTATTTCTCCCTGGCAAAACATATCAAACAGAAGAACATCTATCTTTCTGAAACTAATATGGACAAATTCTGCTGTGACTTTACAGTAGTTTTTAGTATCTTTTAGCATACCTAGTATTCTTTTATTGTAATCTATTGTATTCATGACAATGATTTTACCCCCTTTATCTGCTTTCATTATTCTAACTTCGGAGTTATCTGATAACTCCTTTAACACTTTGTTCTCTGTGTCAGTTAGATTTTTTTCTTCACTGCTTGTTGTAATGTTTTTAAGTTCCTTTTCACATGAATTCAGAAAAACCTGCAGTGTGTTAATCAAGGGGGGATTAAAAGTACTAGGCCTCCTTGGTAATTTGTTGGTAGAAATGCTGTGATCAGTTATATCCTTAAGAATGTATTTTAAATTTAGTTTTCTTAAGTACAGTCTAAAATCAACCAATAATCTACTTATTTCAACCTTATTCGAAGGAATAAAGGTGAAACCTTTGTTAAGTACATTGTAGGCATCCACTGTCAATGTCACACTACTTAAATTTATCACATTTACTGTATAATCAGTCTCCTTGGCAAAAGGAGTTACCACCTTCTTTTGTTTTTGCCCTTCATTTTCCCTTTTTTGTTGTGTGGTATTGTACCACTTTGTAGTCCTCTTTCCTTGGATCCTTTGTTGTTGAAAAGGGACCTTGGGCTGACCTAGTTGCTGACTTGCAACCTCAGCATAGCTTGTAGTTGCAGTCGCTGAATTTGTGTCTCCATTAGTGTCTTTAGGAGTGTCCGTTGACACTGGTATACTCTCTTTGGAACATTTAGACCTCAAATTGTGAACATTGTCATTAGTTGAGGCCCCTGTGTCTTTTACTGGTCCTTGTTGAGGTTTGTTGGAATTCTCCATTCCACCAAAAACACTATTTGAAGGAACCCGACTCACTGTGGTTACATCCGCAATAGATATATATGCTTCGTTTAACCTATAAGTCTTAATGTCCCTCGTCAATTTGTGTTGTTTTCTTTGTACTATAGTGGACCTGTGTTTGTTGGCCTTGGTCTCAATACTATTGTACAATGTAAAAAGTTCATGAAAACAGGCATTACTTTTAATTGCATCATCTAACTCCTTAATTTCTGTTTTTACTCTATTGATATCAGTCTCATAATGTTTGACCAATATGTTCATCATGGCCAAACCTGCATCGTTATAGACTTTGATAATTGATTTTGATAACATATCGCCAGGTTCCACACAATTTGGAAACTTGGCGGTCCGCAAACCTTGCGGTACAATGCCTCGTTGGATACACTCTGTCAAGTACTGAATCTCAAGTTCGAGTGTAATGTACTTGAAGACTAATCTTTCTAGATCAAAAATCAATTTTTTACAAGTTTTTAAATCAGTGGCAGTGTCATGATACTCACTAGCAGTCCGGTTGATCGTATCACCGTTTATGTCCTTAAACGGGTTCTGCAATTCTCTACAAATGTAGCCCCATACGTTATTACTCGATGGATTGCTGGTGTTTCCTTCAGACTCTGTTCGATTCATGTGCGCCGCAACGTTTGTAACTGGCGCCTCTTTGTGACATAAGACGCTCCTTCTTGGGTTCCCTGTTTTAACCCCTTCGTGAGCATCTCGCTTGTTGTTCTTTTGTAGACAATCAAACACTATTTTAGTAATAGTGTGTATTAGTGCAGAATCCACATCCGGAGTATTGATCCGCTCTTCAGCTCGATCTGCTCCTGGTGTGGAGTGTATGGTTAAATCCAGTAAAATGTCCGAGGAGGATGCCTCAGTAGCCATTGTATCACCAAGCACTGTGTAACCCAAAACGAACAAACTGAACGGACAAGCCGCAAACTCGAAATGAAAATTCAACACAGCTAGGTGAACGAAGGATACAATAGAGGCTGGTGTAGCTTTAGCGCTTTCTTTCACTTTAATTAAAAACGTGAACTTCTTCAGAAACAAAAACATGTGCCCTCCCCAACACATGTCTTATAAACCCTTAAACAGGATATGATGTCATGAAGTTTCTCCATAATTATTTCATATATACATGTATACAAAAATATATAAAAAATATATATATATATATATATTACAATATACTATCTGAAAGTTTACAAAATAACTTCTTAACATTAAAAATATTGTTATCTAGTGTGTTCTTATTGTTCACAGCATCTAAACTGATTTTATATTGTGTAAATAGAAAATTCAAACTGTTGTTAGCCTCCTAATGAATTTCCTATTAACATAAACTATATCTGATCAATATTGTACATGCTCATGTAAATTGTAAAGCATTGTATAACTGTAATGCTAACAGTTATATTAGTTATTAATTATAAACTTAAAAACATTTGTCCGTGACTGAATAAACTGATGTAAACTTACTTGTAAAAATAAAAATAAAAATAAAAAACTTTGATACAAATGATACACATAAAAAGATACATATACATCATTATCTCTTGTGTTTCTATTCATTCATACTATTTTACCTATAAATCAAAAAACATTTTATATTAATTACTTCATTTAGGCCTGGATATTGGTCTGCCCCTAACAGTAGTTGCCAAAGTGCCTCCTTTTGCTCTAATTTATTATTCACATCCCCCATGAATGACATTTTTTCTATGTGGTCTAAAACGAAAAATTCGAATTTGCATAATAGAAATATATATCCCACCAGGTAACAATATACCAGTGTTGGAAAATATTTTATCCTGGACATCCCAAACAATAAACCTTGAAACAATAATCTTAGGAGACGTAAATATAGATTGGCAAACCATAGCTTCCAACTCCCCCACAAATAGTATAAATCTGTATGTTTTTTCTCAGCTTATCAATGCTCCAACAAGATACAGCAAAGCTCTTACCTACCAATCTACCTTAGACTGGATTCTAGTATCCCTCCCTGCTAATTACCCTTCTTCTGGTACACTGACTAGCTCCCTGAGCAGTCATCTGCCAGCTTATTCCCTTAGAACAAATGTCCAACAACTAAGAGTACACACTATAAAATCATTTAGGAACTCAATTACTTTTTGTCAGCATAAATTCAACAATCTCCTACAGGAAATAGGCTGGACACCCCTTACACAACTACCCCTTAATGATGCTGTACTATACTTTAATAACACCTTCCTTCACATACTTAATACACCAGCTCCCATTCATATGAAAAGAATCAAAAATAACTCAGCACCATGGCTCTCTAAGGAATGTAAACACCTGATGAAGCAAAGGGACCTAGGCTGGTCAACCTGGAAACAAGACAAAAATGAACAAAAGCATGTTCAGTTCAAAACACTGCATAACAAAGTGACAAAACTAATCAACAGAGATAAGAAGTCATATTATTTCCAGCTTCAACTCCAGCATAAAATCAACTTCAGTCAATTTTGGCACTCCATATCTTCTCTACTTAATCCTGGAAAAATGGAGAGCACACCCTATCACCTGATACCCTTCCATGACAAATAGCTGAAAACTTTAACAAACACTTCATAAAATCAATTTCAGACCTAGCAATTAACACCCCTAATGCTGGACTCCCCCCCCACCCTTCAACTTATTCCGACACTGACCCCAGGCCATCAACTACTTCTAACCCTGTCATCACTAACCCACAAACTCAACATAATGTCATACAAACCCCATTCTCATTTCAGTCCATACCCACTGACACCATTAAGAAACTGATACAAAAACTAAAACCCGGGTCTACTTCAGCTGACAATCTCCCCCCATACTACCTCAAACTGGCCGCCTACTCAGTCACCTACAAAATCAGTATCCTTATAAATAGATCTTTATCTGAATCAGAAGTACCTACCATATGGAAACAATCTCACATCACCCTCATCCACAAAGGAGGCAATTCTCTTGATCCATCCAGTTTCTGTCCTATATCCATCTTATCACCGATATCCAAATTTCTCGAGAGAGGTATTCATCAGTAGGTAATTGAATATCTATTGCAAAACAATCTTTTAACCAAAACTCAACATGACTTCCAACCTAGCCACAGCACAGCTACAGCCCTATTATCTTTTACAGACACCGTGAACAAGGCCACAGATGCAGGATGCTATACAGCCTCAGTATTTCTTGATCTCTCCAAGGCCTTTGACACAGTGTCTGATCCCTTACTTTTGAACGCACTGTCTAACTTAGGCTTTTCACATAACACAGTAAAATGGTTTTAGAGCAACCTCAAGGATCGTAAACAAGCAGTGAAATGGTCCAATGAACTCTCACCCTTCCTACACAACCCTACTGGAGGCCCCCAAGGCTCCATCCTAGCACTGCTATTCTTCAACATTTTCACAAACAACCTTCACACTGCCTCTCAACCTGGGACCCTCATTCAATACGCTGATGATTCCACCGTAATCTGCACTGCTCAATCACTACCAGAACTACTCTCAAAAACTCAACAGTCCTTTACATCAATAGAATCCTTAATGCCCAAATCTTTCTTAATGCAAAGAAGACAAAACTAGTACTCTTTCATCCCAAAATGACCTCCCTTGTCACTGATCATTTCAACATCCTTGCATCTGGCAACACTGCCATAGAAATAGCGCAGAAAACCAAACTTTTAGGTGTTATCATTGACAATAAACTTTAATTTGACCCCATATACAGCAAAATCTAAGGAAAACTCATCAAAAACTGGGAGTCTTATACAGAAACAAACATTTCTTTACTGCAGCAACCAAAGCTACCCTGGCAAAAACATTTTTACTTCCCTCTCTTCTTTATGGTGCCCCTGTCTTAACAAACTTACAACATTCTACCCTAAGCAAGTTAGAACAGTGCCACAACAAAGTTGCAAAATTTGCCACAAACTCTAAATATCACACACCACTGTAAACCACTCCTAGAATTAAACTGGCTTGAACTACCCAACCAACGTGCCTTTATTCAACTATCCACCTTGCACAACCTTATTTTCAAACCTACTGCCTGCCCTGTACTAGCCAATCTAGTCACACCTTACACACCAAATCAATCCCTATGATCAGAGGACAAAAATCTCTTAGCTATCTCAAAACTCACAAGAAAACCTGGTCACTCTCTGTATTCGTACTCTGTCTCTATACATTGGAATTCACTACCTCTAGCTACCAGGTCTGTGCCTGGCCTAACCCATTTCAAAGTATCTTTAAAAAATCATATCAAAAATACATGGCTCTGCTCCTGCATAAAGCCTGCCTAGTGCTCAGGTCTTCCTCTTCTACAACATTTCAATCCCTCATAGACTGCAAGATCCTAAAATTCTTCTAACTCCTTCTCTGCTTCTATACCATATCCTTAAGCTACTGCTCAGGCTTTATTGCTTCTGTTCTTCTTAACTCTCTCTCACTCTCTGTCTGCATCACTAACTTTCTGGCTGCTATTTTCCTAAGAAACTAACATTCTATTTTGCATGTACTACAACAGTCAATGTCACACATTGCACTACCTCGGTACTTTTTTTTTTTTGGACACTATCTACATCATGTATGATGAGAGTGACTACTACCGTCTGTAGTGTTTTAACTGTATAGAATTGTCCAGATGTGTAGCAATATATTACAACATCTTGTGCAGTTTGTTCTTTTAACTTATTCTTTGTATAGTATTTCTAATGTAATATTTATTGTATCGGATTATACTGCATTTGTATTGTACTGTATGTGAAGGTTTTCTCCCCAGGCCTCTGCTGAAAACGGGTTCTGTAGACCCAGTCAGACTACCCCGGTAAACAAATGTCAAATAAATAAAGGTAACTATCCCTCCCAGAACACTGACCTTAACCCTAAAACAATCATTCCCTAAACTTAAAATCCCCCTCCCCTCCCTATCCCTAACCATGCACTAATTATTGATCACTTCCTAAATCAAAAATCCCTCTGCCCCTCTCTAACACCATTTCCTGATCACCCCTTAACCTAAAATTCCCCTCTCCTCCTTACATCTAACCTTGTGCTAATTTCTGATCCCTCCCTAAACCTAAAATCCTCCTCCCTAACCCTTACTTAGGTCTAATTCCCGATCGCTCCCTAAAATCTAAAACCACCCACCCCTTGCTAACCTAAAGCTAACTCTCTATCCCTCCCTAAACCTAAAGCTCCCCCTCCCCATTTCCTTCCTCAGTTAACAGTTCTGTGATGAGAGCTTCATGGCCTGTGAGTACTGTTGCAGTAGGTGTATCCCTAAACTTTTTTATTAAGCAGCTGCTAGGCCAGGTAAGTGGATGGGGAAATAGCCACTAAAGACCATGGCTATGAGTTCCCAGATTTCATGCAGCTGGGGCTCAAGCAACTTCAGAGGTTCTAACTGATTAATACAACATATTATTGACAGTATTAACAAAAAAAAAAAAAGTATACTGCCCTTGAGTGCATATCCCTGCTCGGCCATATAGGTGGATGGGGAAACAGCCTCTCAAAACCCTGGCTTTGATTTCCAGTATTTTGAGCAGCTAGGGTGCAAGCAACTGTAAGGGTCCCAATTAATTGATGCAACACATTGCTAATAGTGTGAACAAAAAAAATATGAGTTTGCTACTTCATCTAAGCATATTGAGAGTGGAGTTGGCCAATTTTCTTTTCATTTTTTGTCAATGATCTGGTGCACAGGAATAAAAGAGGTGATTCAGATAACAAAATGTTACTTTATGAGTTTAAAATGTAGATTCTTCTTGATGCCTGAGCCTTAAGAGTCTTTAGTATTTATTAAACTGATGGCCTGATCTGTCAGATGTTAAACATTTTCATTATCAGGAGGTATGTTCACTTGTATTGTAGGAGTATTCAAGCTCTGTTTGATGTTATGGTGCATTTTAATAGCTGGACAAAGTTTTACATGACAAAAATCTTTAAAACTTAATAAGCCAATGTTTTCTTTGCATTGTATTTGTTTTTGTTCTATTGTTGTTTACACACCTAGGGTTTAAATTACATGCAGAAATGAGTATGGAAAAGTTCAAATTGGTAGGGTATAGTCCATTCCTTAGCACACATTAAGAAAACAAAATGAGGACACCTGTATGTGGTATCAAACTTTCTATGAAATGCTAACAACTATATCATTTATTTGCAAAACTGGATTTATGAGATCACTTTCAAGTCATAATGTAATTAAGAACAATGAGAATTTACTGTGAAAGTGATCTGATTCACTTACTCTGAATGCTGCAGTCCACAAGTGATAAAAAGTCAGCTTGATGGCCACTAATTAAAATAAATGTTTCATGTGGATGTCTCCATTCTACCACAGTAAACTCACTTTTAATGCAAGTGTTCATAACAGAAGCAGCATGCTAATACAAAGGTTGGTGTTGTTGCATCTTACTTTGAGGGTCGGAGGTTTAATTCTGGCCTCTGCTACTTCCTGTATGGCATGTATATGCGTTCCCTGATTGAGTTTCATCTGATTATCGTAGCTGTGTCCTTGTTTGAAAAATATGCTGTTCTCTAAGATGTCCCTACGTCTGTGCCTTTCTCCTTGAAGAGAATTGCTGCATGATGAACCGACAGCCATCCAGGCTGGATCATGAAGGGACATTTAAGTGTAGTCAATAACCTGAGGTGAAAATCAGACCCTATACCTTATTCTGTGAGGTAAGGACTTTAACTATTATATCAAACCCACCCCACTAGAGGTTTTATGTATTGGTTCATAGGTAAGTACAAAGCTAGCTCCTCTTCTGGGCTGTTTTAAGCTTAGCCAATTCCCTCATAGGTTAGAATCAAACTCTGTACCTTGTATTTATGAGGTAAACACCTTAACCATTATGGCAACCCAGACTCTTATTGTTGTTATTGATGTTTCAAGACACAAAGATCATCAAAAGCATGAATTGGCTTATTCATGCCTGACAAGTGAGTGATGGGCATTACTCACGCATAGGAAGCTGGATTGAGAGCTGGTACCATAATGCACACTTGATCAATTTTTGTGATGTATGAAAATAATCACTACATGTGATGTGATGACCTTAACATTAACTAAGGGGCTTACAATAGGCAATGCCACCTGTATGAGTATGGGTCTACCCTGCCCTAAAATGTTTGATACCACTTTGTGCATATCATATCAGACTAGTTTTTTTAAATAAACTATCATTCACACTAGTGTTACTCATGAAAATAACTAAGACCTATCGCAGTTATGACTAGATTTTAATTTTTTAATCAGTTTGCAGCAAGATTCACTTGTCTTGAGACCTCCCATCCCAAAAGATCCCTGCCATAACTTAATGTTATACAACCAATTTATTTACAGATTAGTGACAGGTTACATGCTTTAGTTATTCAGAACATATAGATCAAATTTAAACTTCAGAAATCAGATAATTTCCAAACTTTGATACTGTATGCCTTTATTTAATTCACTTATTTAGTTCCATTTGACATTTATTAACTTTAATTTAATTTCCTCAGTTACCATATTTTGCTCTACCAACAGGCTTGTGTGTTTGCCATGATCTCTCTTATCGTCCATTAGTTAGCCAGTCTTTACTTACATAATCCTTTACCTTGAGTCATCTATTCCCCTTTTGTACAAGTGGGTGGAGGTGGGGTGGCTTGCTTTTCTGTTTAAATTATAAATTGTTCTCTAGTCCAGTTCTAACAACCGTAGATACCTAATCTGACTACCTGCTTTAGTGTGTGTATCTATACCTATATATATATATATATATATATATATATATATATGGATTCCTATTACAAGAATGAAAGTTCACTACTTCGAACTTGTAATAGGAAGCCTCACTTCTGCGAAAGTTCACTTCACCGAAAACACCGCAGCACAGTGGAGGACATAAAAAACAAGCTATGTCCTTCACTATGGTGCGATAGTCATGGACCTTAGGGTTAGGGCACGGGTTAGGGTAAGGGGATAGTTAGTAAACCTATCTCCCCTTACCCTAACCCATGGCTTAACCCTATGGTTTCCATAGGGGAGGACATTGCTATGTCCTTCAGTGTGCTGCAGTTGACACGGACCTTAGGGTTAGGGCACGGGTCATGGTAAGGGGATAGCCCTATAGGCAATCCCCTTACTATGACCCGTGCCCTAACCCTAATGTCTGTGAGTACTGCACAGAAGTTCAGTACAACACCCGTTTGTTGTACTGAACTTCGCGTAAGTGCACTTTCGATTAAGTGTACTTTCGCTGCAGTGAGCATTCCATGCACTATTTCGAATTAGTAAAAATTCGATCTAGTGTATGGAACCCATATATATATATATATATATATATATATATATATATATATATATATATATATATATATATATATATATATATATATATATATATATATATATATATATATATATATATATATATATATATATATATAGATAGATATATAAACAGATAAAGAAAGAGATGGGGGAGAGAGAGATATGGGTGTACTTACTTTGACTGATACACTGGAAGATAGACGTCAATAATGTCGACTATAAAAGGTCGACAATGCAAACATTGACAGTCCACTATGCATGCACAAAGAAATTCCTCACTGTATGCAAATGAAAGTTAAAAAGAAAAAGAAGAAAACTTTGTTTTTTGCAAGGGGAAATATATGTGTGTGTGTGTGTCTGTGTGTGTGTGTGTGTGTGTGTGTGTGTGTGTGCGTGCGTGCGTGCGTGCGTGTGTGTGTGTGTGTGTGTGTGTGTGTGTGTGTGGTGTATGCATATTTGTGTGTGTGTATCGTATATATATATATATATATATATATATATATATATATATACACACACACACACACACACACACACACACACACACACACACACACACAATCTCCATTGAAGGGGCATACTTCCCATCCCTGCAGAATGTCAATTTTGCACAACTGTCATTCATCTGCTTTGTTGACCAAAGTGTGCCGAGCAAATGATGTCAACATCTGTGAGTTTCAATGTTTTTCACAATAGGAGTTTAAATTTTTTCACAAATACATATACACATATATGGATCCCCTTCAGAAGATCAAAAGCTCAAAAGACTGAAAATGAAAGCATCTAAAACTCAAAATATCGAAAATGTAATTTGCCCTTTCTCCAGTGCTATGCGATCTTGGAATTGGTATATATAATTAGCAGCGGGTGTGGGGGTGCAGCCTCTCACATCAATGGTGTAGGGGGGCTTACTGCCTGCATTAAAACTGTCAACATTTTGAAAGGCAGACCATTTTTCCATCAGAAGATCAAAAATAAAAATAAAATTTTGCCTAAATGTCAAACGTGATAAACATGACAATCGACATTGTACATACCAGACTTCTGGTTTTGAAAGTCCATGTTTCCTTTTAAGTTTTTGAAGGGGGTAAGCCGCTCCCTGCACCCCCCATTCCTCCTGCTTATTATATATACCATCACTGAGATCACACTACAGTGAGAAAAGGGTAAATTACCCAATATGCACTGTACCCCCATCTCCATTCAAAATGTTGAGTTCATATTAGCAAATGTATACCCATTTTCGTTAATGTAAACTCGATCATGTTCTGTTCGGCATTACAGCAGCTTAGAAACCATGCATTTGACCAACCTGTATTCCACTGCGTGCCTTTTGGAAATTTGATAGTAAACCTATATATAGATATAGATATATATATATATATATATATATATATATATATATATATATATGTAGAAAATACACAAATTCTAAAAAATAACAAAACTATCCAATATCAACGTCCCTGACATTGACAGCAAACATCCATAAAAACAAGAAATGTTACTGTATTATGTTATCATCATGCCTTCATCTGCTACTCTCAGACTATGTTTCAGTTATAATGTTGCATTCTTGAATGTTGAATGTTTGAAGCTATGATGGAGAAGAACTCAAATTATTCAAAGAAGAGAAACAATTTGGTTTATCTTCATTCCTCATTTAATGCATGTATTAAGGGCGTCAGTTCAACATCCTTTTTCTAACCGTTGCTTAACTTCTTCATTACTTTTTTATTAAATTTCATTTCTTAGTACATCTAATTTTCAAAAAGTCTACCTATAAACTGTGCACTTTACTAACTTGGTAAAAAACAACAAAAAAGCAAGTTAGCTGCTTTAAACTTCACAAAGACCAATTTATTGTAAGTGCTTTCGTCGAGGCAAATGCCCCAATTTCATCAGACAACTCAACAGCCATAAAAACCTTCATTTTATACTCACATTCAACATAATTAAACAGTTAAATCCTTGACTGAACCATTAGTTAAAACTACTTCATATTTGAAATTGTAAGTCAGGAAGCAAGGGCACTTTAAATATGAAGTAGTTTTAACTAATGCTTCAATCAAGGATTTAACTGTTTAATTGTTTAATTAACACTGGTTATGCCCCTGTACTAAGCCTGACTAGTTATGTATCTTTTAATACTTTGCTCTTCCTACCCCTTCTACTCATTAACTGTAATTCCTTCCTTACTAACCATAATACTATCTCCCTCTAGAACATCTTGATTGTACTAGCATGCTATGTTAAGCCTGTATTCTGCACTGCTGAATTTACTGTGATAACCTGTAATGTACATTGTAAATATGATTTTTTTGTTTAATGTTTCCTTATGTGTTATCTTGTTAATTTCACTGTTCTATCTTGGAAGCTTATCTCCCCGGGCCTCTACTGAAAATGGACATGTATCCAGTTAGAGTAGTCCAGGCAACAAATGTAAAATAAAATAAAATAAAATAATAAATTAATTATGTTGAATGTGAGTATAAAATGGAGGTTTTTATGGCTGTTGAGTTGTCTGATGAAGTTGAGGCATTTGCCTCGACGAAAGCGCTTACAATAAAAAAGTCTACCTATAGTAGATTGTATTCTACAGCATCTATCAAATGATATAATTCACATTATGATGATAGATAAATGTATAACTATGTCCATTTTCAGCCTCATGGATCTCTCGTTCTTGTTTCAGTTCATTAAGTGGAAAAGCAGATTTTACAGCAGCAGTCTGTAAATGAGCTTAGTGTACATACATAAGAATAAATGCTTCTCTTAACAATTTGCATTAGTTGCTGTTTCTCATAGCTGCTACAGGTTTATAGTGTTTAGCTTCCTTCATCATGTATCAGCTGCCATTTTTACCCAGCTAAGAAGATAAGAGCCTACTTTGTTTTTTTTTTGTTTATCAGTGCTGGGTATTAGCTTACATTGATTAGCACTACTGTCCTCTCTTCTTGTGTGTGTGTGTGTGTGTGTGTGTGTGTGTGTGTGTGTGTGTGTGTGTGTGTGTGTGTGTGTGTGTGTGTATATATATATATATATATATATATATATATATATACAGAGAGAGACAGGGACAAACTTTTTTAATTCTAAAGTTCTCCATTTAATCAAAATTAGCTACAGTCTATAAACAACAAAATAAATCCGTTTAGCTGTAGCCAACTTCTTTATATTTATATATAAGCTAATTAGTAAGATCTGTATTATACTGTTTATTTTAGTGCTTGTTTACCACATTGTCAAGTTATCAACTACAATGTTTAGACAGATAACAAAAGAAAGACAAAATATCTGTCTGCAAGGAGGTATACTTCAGATTTAAATGATTTACTAATCATTTAAACTGGCTTACTGGTTTGATACTGTTTTAACAAATATAACTAAATATACACTGCCTTCTATATAGCACAGCATAACCCTACTAATGTTGAGAATCACAAAAATATTATACCAAATCCTTTTGTTTGCTCATTCAAGTATCCTAACAGTAGGGTTTTAACTTTATCAGGTAGATAGATAACATACAGCATTACCTTTTATATCTTTATTAATGATGAAATATTGAATGTAGTCACTAAGAACAAATTACTTTTAACTACACACACAACATTTGTGTAGCATATGAATGTATTCAACAACTGTAAACCTTGCAAACCTGATCTGCCATCTATAAGCATATAATCTCACTTGAACATCTAAAGCCACAAATGCCCCCACCCAGTGCACACTATACATGACATGCATACAAAACTGTCCTCTGTGTGAGTAATTTGAAAAAAAGTTGTCAAAGAGGGCATCAGGAATACTTCTTATTCCACAGCTTCCAAAAAGTATCAGAAACTAATGTCAGAAAATCGAGCCAGTAAGACATGCACCATCGTCCTGCAAATACATTCAAAGAATCTATTAAAAGTAATGTAGACACATCTTAAAATGTCTTTCTTCCTGTTGTATTTATCAAAATCAAGTAAATCATCCTGCATTAGCTTCCTAGGATCTGCTATTTTATCTAAGTCCAGAATAAACCTAGAAAGATATTGCATCATATCAAGGAATTAAGCAAAAAGGTGCTTCCTAAAAGTTTCTATATAGCTACAATTACTGTGACTTTTTCTGAATTAGGTATAAGACCATTAACAGTAAAGATATGACCCACATACAGATAGTTGACAGACAGATTTGACGTTTACTTCAATTCAGCTTCAAGATTTTTGTCTGAGTTCTTCTCACATTCTAATTGCATGTAAATAACGCTCTTCCCAGACCAGAAGATCACAAATTGCATTGACAACACATTCTAGGCCTTCAGTCATCTCTATCACTGTACTCTGAAGCACTTCAGGAGCTGAATGCCTAAAGAAATATTAAAGATACACGCTTTGAGCTAATTTCATATATGCTAATCTGTCAGAACTCTTTATTAGAAACAAGCACATGAAAGAATTTAGCATAGTAACAACTTCTTCAGTCATTTGAATTGGATAATGTTCCCTTTTGATCCATTTGTTTAAGCCTTGTGGATCTAAGCATATTTTCATATTTGCCCTGCTTCATAATCATTACCATGCTTTTTATTCTATTCAATTATTTCAGCGTTTTTAAAAATATTACCATTGTTTCTATGCACATTTACTTCTGCTCACTTCTTTAAGTGCAACTGCAAATCGTCTCACAGCATGCAAAGCTGTTATAACCCCAGAGGAACCGTTTGGATGTTATACTCTTCGTGAGCAACCAAAAGCAAATAAACAAGTCACAGTAACATTAAGTAATACCATCATTAGCAACAGATACAGCTGAATGTTTGTTGATTTGAGCTATATTTGTAAGCTCTCTGCGATGCATCCTACTGTTATAAGTAATTGTACCAACCTTCTGCATTTACAATGTCTTAGCTATATTTAGGTCATTTTGCTATAGTTCAGAAACATGTAAATAACCACAGGGTGCTACATAAACATATGAATTTCTTATGTAACAGTACACGTGTTTTAATTCAATGCATCTTCAGTATTATCCATCCTTTTTTTAAGCTGGTGAGTAACTGTATTAGATAGCTACCTTGTAACTACAGAGAATGCATTTTTTTAATTGTAGAAAGTATCTCTATGAATTATGATTGAACATTTTTATTTGCTCTAAATATTTCTTCAAGAACACAACTCAAGTAGTAATCTGTATTTTCTGCATTTTTGGACTCATAGTTAGTCCAAATCTATCACATAGGCTTCAGTCTGTGCACAGAATGTCAAAAGAGTGAACAGAGATTTATACACTTTTTTGATACAATCAATCCCTTAAATATGAATACTGAAAATATATTACATTCTAAATCAAATATCCAGACTCAAATGTAACATCCAATTCTTGCAATTATTTTTTCCTGAAAAACAGTCATCATTGTTACTGCTTACCATTTACGGTACGCATTTCATCAGTCCCTGCCGGCTTTTCTGCTGTATTCTTTTCCTTTCCTCTAATACATGTACATTTTGTTGCAGCATTTTATTTTAGTTGCTACACATTTTTATAAACTGCAAAAAAGAGAAGTGGATTCCACTAGAGAACGCTCAGCAGAACAAAAACAATGTAAATATTAGAAGAGCGTTGCACCACAGATAATAATTTTTCGTCTAAGTCTTCAAGCGTACTGAATAACCAAAACGATAAACGTGTAGCTTCAAAACAACAATTTCAGTTGCAGGCTTTTGCCATGCTAAATTCAAAGTATATAAGACATATAGCTTTGCTGTTGCAAAAGCCAAATGGCATTGTAATTCCACAGCTTTAAAACAGGTAAATACCATGAAAACAGAAAAACAAACATAAAAACGAAGAACTCTTCTGATGTGAACAACGGACAAGCGCTTTCAGCTTTTTCAAGCCTTCTTCAGATCCAAGTAGATAAGCAGGGTTCAGTGTTTAAAAACTAGTATCATCCAATGAAACAAACTGAAATGAGTGATGAATGTCAGCCAATCAAGTTGGTCCAATGGTACACACCTCCAGGACTTTCCAACGAACATAAAATTAAAACTCTTTATTTAAAAATAGTATAACAGTCTTGCATTCCTTTGAACAAACTCAAACATATTTTCAGAAGGGATCATGATAAAGAACCTTTTCAATGGGTTCTAGTTAAAAATGAGCTGTACATAAAAGCCAAGCTTTAGAAGAGAAAATAGAGAGTTAACAGAAATGGCCATAAAGGCACTCCTTCTTATTTCATTTCAACAATTTCTTTGAAGCATCAGGGCTGAAACCAACATACCTTGAGGTATTTAAGTATGGAAAGCAAAACAAATCATGAGCAAACGTAACTCATTGCTCATCTATTTTTGAGGAAAGGTTTTAAGGAGACACAGCCATTAAGGCTAGGAGGGCTGTCTGCCCTCAACCGCATTATCCATTTAGCTTCCTCTCTCTCAGTCAGATTGATCAGATCTCCTTCTCTTGAAGTAAATAGTATTTTGGAAATGACCATGAAAACAAAGCTATGCCCTTCATGCTCACGTTAATGAAGGAAAAGGGAGTTGGTTTCCTTTCGGTTACTAATATCTTAATGATGTTTGGTAATTCTTTCCTTTAGCTTCATGTTAGTGTTTCCAACATAGAATGCTGTACATGAAGTACAAGTAGCTATGTAAACAATATTGCTGGTTAAGCAATTAGCTAATCCAGGAAAAACATATGTCTGTTTGGTAACTGGATGCTTGAATGTGTTGCAACAATGATGAACTACAATAATGAGAACAAGAATGTCCCAAAAAGGGAATAGGGCATAGCTTTGTTTTCATGGTCAGTTGTTGTTTTGAAGCTACACATTTATCGTTTTGGTTATTCAGTACGCTTGAAGACTTAGACAAAAAATTATTATCTGTGGTGCAACGCTCTTCTAATATTTACATTTTTATAAACTGGTTATGACTCCATGTTCTCTACAGAATCAACTATTTTTGTTGTGTCTTCTCATGCCTCAGGGCACAGTACTTACAGTAGGTATGGTTTCTTCCTGCTTTTTTATCACTAGGCACTGTCTTGCATTATCACATGGTATCACTTTATTTACATTTATTGTTTAACTATTTAGAGTGTTTTTATGTCTCATCTCACTCTGATGTTCATTAAAAGCCTTTATCTTAGACACTTCTAGTTCAGTCATATTTTTAAATTGCATGCTTGAAAGTTCAGCTTGCTGTGATGTCATCTAACACTTCATCAAGTATCAGTTAGGCTTCTGTTAATAATCTGACTCTCACTTGATGCTTTTGACTCTACAGATGATTGTCTCTGTCTCTGCCTTGCCAGCCATGCAGGTTATCAAATACATATTCCTGTACTCTATATTCTAATAAGTTGCACAAGCCTCTGTTGATTTCTGAACTCATTAATTTTCTTTTCTTTTATTGCAAAAAGCGAAGGCCTTATATACAGTGGATTCTTCACTGGTTCACAATAAGCATGAATCTGTTCACCAAGACAGAAGGTTTCTTTCTGTCTTCCTCTTCAAGGTTTAAATGTTAAAATTCTTTATTTCCTTGCCTTTGATATTACGGTATGTTGCATAATGTATTTTCTGGCTTTTTGACAACACTATTCATGGTTACGTACAGTTCCAGTCTCCAAAAAAAAAACAGAGTTTCCATTTCTCTAACATGTTTTTCTGAAGCTTCAATTATGTTAATAGTTGTAGTGTAGACATTTCAAGGTAAATATTAGAGAAATTAACTTAACTGGCATTTTAGTAGAAAACATGAAAACAAGAAAAAATGATGACAGTAAGATACCAAATCTTTTCTTAGGAACATAATAAAAATGCAAGACAGAACTAAAATCAAGGTGTTAACTTTTTCAATCAAAAATGATATCCTTATAATCACAAAATCACAATGCAGCAATGTGCTGAGCTGATTGTGAACAATGTTACCTACACTGAGGATGAAGATATAGCTAACTTACTGGCTGAAAATGTATCTCATATTTTACCCCTAGCTCCCTTGCATCTGTCCCTCAAAATATACCTGAAACTGGCTCACCTCCACTTATGACACAAGACCAAGTCCTAGAAGTGCTATCAAAAGCTAAAAATACCGCAGCAATGATCCTGACAATATCCCTGGATGCATAGTAAATAGCATGAAGCATGATTTGGCCACACCCCTAACAATGTTGTTCAGTCTCAGCCTCCATACAGGTTTTGTACCAAGTGAATAGAAAACAGCTACAGTCATTCCCCTGCATAAGGGAGGTCCTTTCACAGACCCAGACAATTTCAGGCCCATAAGTCTGACCAGTCTCATATACAAAGTCATGGAAAGACTTATAGAATTAACCAGTCAGGGCATAGGGAACCTCCAAGCACTAGACCTGTCTCAGTTTGGATTCATCAAGGACAGGTCGTGCCTACTCAGTTTGGTAGATTCTTTTTTAAAAAGGTCTCCAAAGCAATGGATGAAGGCAAAGCGATACACACTGCATACCATAGCGAAAGCTTTTGACACAATTCCCCACTCAGTTGAAGTTGAAAAGCTAAATAAACTGTGAATAAACTTCTATGTTAACTGCTGGATTGTCAAGTGGATCACAGATAGGATGCAAATAATCAAAATAGAAGTAGTTATCTCCACAAAGAGGCCAGTCACCAGTGGAGTCCCCCAGGGTTCAATGCTGGGACCTCTCCTGTTTGTCATCTACTTTTCTGAAGTAAAAGCTAATACCAAAGGGCTCTGACAGACTAAGTTTGCAGATGACTGCAAGCTAAGAGCAGTCAATGAATCCCCAAATGACTTAGCCATCCTGCAGGATGGTTAGTCTCAAATAAGTAACTGGTGTAAAACTTTTGGTATGAAACTATATGCCAAAAAAATGTATTATTGCATCTTTTTGGAAGTCATCTACCCCAGGGAACTACCACATTGACAATACTCCCGCAAGAGTTGACCCAATTGTTTGGGACTTGAGAACCTATGAGGACTGTGACCTAATTTGTAACCAGCACGTGTTTATTGTTGTAAGAAATGTCTTCTATATCACACAGCTTATAAACAAAGGGACTGTGTTTAGATCTAGGGATGTCATTGCCCCACTTTACCCAGCCCTCATTAGGCCAGTCATTGAATATAATGCTCCATTTGGCATGTGTTTTTCCAGACACATGCAACAACTGGAACGCCTACAGAGATACCTTAATAAAAGGAGAAAAGGCATAAACAACATGTCCTACATGGTCTGACTCAAAGCCCTGCCACTATACTCAGTATCCTACAGATTGCTAAAAAGTGACCTGTGTCTGGCATACAAGGCATCTCTGATCCATTACTACTAGATTTACTGTATATCAGCAAGTCAAAGATATCAGAAATACTCAGCCTAGGGATCTAAACCTCTTCTGCAACATCAACAGAACACAGACTCCCCATCAAAATAAAACAAAGCTCATCCTTATCTATTTACAAGTGCAACTTAGATCTATGGATCAGGAAACAGAAAATTTGCCTAAACCTGGCCTCTGTACTACTAATGGACAGAGTCAGCTCCTAAATGCGTTGTCCTATGTATGGGTCCCCTCATATTATCTATGGTATGATCCCAGTTATTCTCATTAGGGGTATTACATAATTATCGACCATGGGATGGGTAAGGACAGTCTATAACCAAATAGGATAGATTACTTTGAGCACAAAAAGGGAAACTGAATAGGTTTAAATGGTATTAAATGAATCTATAGGCTCAATAAGAGGAAAACAGAGAAAGGATAAGAAACAGTATTGACAGATACATTTATGACCAAATGAAAATGCAATAGCTGGTGAATTTTTTAATATGTTAATGGCACTAAGAGTGTTTAATTCTCTGTTTTCTTTTCCAGGATGATAACTCAGCCATAAAAATAAATTATGTTTGACTGAAATAAGTCATTTTCTACAAACCTATGTTGGAGCTCTTCGTGTAGTTTGTTTTTTTCTCCAGAAGACCACCTAGTCTTAACCTTAGCATTTTCTCCATCAGTTTCTCTGCTGCTAAGGTCTGGCAATTGAGCCTGTAGTTCCTGGGTGAGGTCTAGCTCTCTTCTGGAAGCATCAATGTTTGCCAAAGTTACTGAGGCTCTAGTTGAGGTGTTCTATCAGTGGAGCTCTTGGTACACTCAGTTGGTTCTTAATGAGGCTGGGGTATATGGCATTAGGACCCTACAGTTTGACATCTTGTAATTCATTGTTTGCTTTCCACAACATTTTTTGGCATGTGACTGCCATATGCCCTTTTTAGTGTCCTCTTCTTCCACCTAGTGTGGCACATTTCCTTCTTAGTTTTATGCAAAGATTAAAAAATAAAATCACTGAGAGTTTCTACTTTTGTCCTAGCCTCCTGCTCTTCTTTCTTTTTCCTGTGCATCTAAGGAGTGCTTTCTTCTCTGCCTTTTTTCTGCCTGGTAGATTTTTCAGTTTAGGTTTGTCTTTGCCTTTCCTAGTGCCTTTGTAACCTCTTTTCTGGCTTCATTATACTCCTTCTTACACTTTTCTCCATTCTTGTTTAACTCAAAAAGTTACAACTCCTTTCTACAGATTGCCTCATTAACTGCTCTGTTAAACTGCATTGGCTTGCTCTTCTCCCTGTTTTGCTCTTTTTTATATTTTTTTTTACTAGAATACTTTCCACATCTGCTTGTTAGTTGCACTTTCATTTTATTCAGAGACTGTTACCGCTATGTATCTCTGGTTTCCTATTTCAGCCTCAGACAGTTCTCATAGCTTAACATTGTCTTTCTGGAGTCCCCCACTTAGATTTTCTTTCTTTGCTTTTTGTCCCGCCTTGCCTATGATGAACCAGAGAACAGGATGATCACTTCCTGTTGACCAGGAACAGTTTTGCTTCCAGGGCCTGGATCCCCTCATCTTATATAGGCACCAAGTCAAGTATTTTACTCTATCTTGTACAATCCTGTGTTAGCTGAATAACTCACTCTTGGCCTAGTACCTTCAGTATTACATTGTCTGTCTCCATTTTGGATGTAGTAATGTACTAATCTGCTTCAGAAATATTTAATGTTCCTTTCATAACAATTTTGTTTTTCTTGCCTTAAGACCTTCTCCACTCCTTTACCTGTTCATTATTCTCTCATTTGGCATCTCTTGATCAATGTTTTACATCTGAGCAGTAGCTGTCATATAATTTTCCCCCTCTAGTTTGACCACTGGTCTGTTTACTTGTGACTTCCTTTGAGGTCCCTCTCTCCCTGGTCTGCTATTCTATTTTCTGCCTAATGTAGCTTGCTACCCTCCCCCCTATTTTGTCATTCCTGTCCTACATAAATAACTGCTATCCTGGTATTTCCAAATCTAAGTCTCTTTCATAATTTGCCCTAGTTTGTGTGACACATAGCATGCCTGTGCCCTCTATTGCATAACTGTATGAAGCTCCCTATTTTTTATTTTGTCAGCATGGTCTTTTAGGTCTGACTTGTTTTCTGCCACCCTTTTAAATTTCTAACTTATACCTTGCTTCACTATTCTGTTTCTTCATATCTTTTCCCATAGCTCACATTCAATCAGAAACAGATCTTAATATAACAGAATGAAGGACAAATCCAGAAATAATCTGTGACAATTAGAGACACTCATAAAATATTAGTACTAGTAACTTGAGAAATTAACAGAACAAGAGAATGTATATTAATATACATTTTATGAAGTAAAATAAGTGTATAACTCTAATTATTTTTATTATTTATGAGTATTTTTTTCATTATTTATGAGTGTAACCTACCACCTTTTCTCAAACAAGTCACCAGTTTAATTTAAGAAGGGATTAAGAGGGGCAGAGCTAAAATTTGGGTCAAAATCAGGGACATCCCTGACCATTAGGGACAGTTGAGAGGTATGTCTACTCCCATCCTGGATGATTCCTGTAACTTCCTGCCTGTCATTGCCTTTCCTTGTTTTCCTGAGTCATGTTGCTACCCTTCTATTGCCTTCATAGAAAGCTGCACCCTACCTACATTCTACTTCAAAATAACGGCATAATTGTCTTGATAAGCATTTAATTTGGGGTTTTAGTAAAACTGTCCCACAAAAACAGATGGAGTCCATCAGCAGCAAAGAGGCTCTGCCGGTATCATTTCTCCTTCTGCCAAATACCTGCTAGCCCAGATCCCTGTTTTTATATTTTTTATACCATTTTCTGATCCAAGCATTGTATTCCAAGATCTTATTGTCTCTTGTTGTGTAAGCATTTGGCACATGCAGCACAAAAATGGCTACTACACACCAACATTCTCTAAATGTCATGCCACTATCCATGCATTTCCCTGCTCCTTTTTTGTAGTTCCACTTTGCCAAGTCATGTCCCCCTCCACCTTCACAATAACATGCATACATCCCATACCACTGGCATTTCCCCTGGAGACTGCTCACATCCTTTTAGCTAGAACACATACATTTTGAAGTCTGTATAAATAAAGGATTTATTTTCTTATGACAGAAAGTTTTTAGAATTTCTTATATTTAATAAATACTGTTGATGAAATCAACTATTCCCATGCCATTGCCAAACTTGGAACATGCTCTCTCTCTCTCTCTATTACTCAAGTCGACTCTTTAAAAACTTTGAAACTTGCACTAAAAGAACACTATCTCAATAACCTTGTCTGTTCTTGTTGTCATATGATTAAATCACCTTAAATGTTTTGGCCACTGTACACTATATTTGCAATGGTGATGGACAGGTTGACAGACGAGATCAGACAGGAGTCCCCGTGGACTATGATGTTTGCAGATGACATTGTGATCTGTAGTGAGAGTAGGGAACAGGTGGAGCAGACCCTGGAGAGATGGAGATATGCTCTAGAGAGAAGAGGAATGAAGGTCAGCAGGACTAACACAGAATATATGTGTGTGAGTGAGAGGAAAGATAGAGGAATGGTGAGGATGCAAGGAGTAGAGGTGGCAAAGGTGGATGAGTTTAAATACTTGGGATCAATAGTTCAGAGTAATGGTGAGTGTGGAAGAGAGGTGAAGAAGAGAGTACAGGCAGGATGGAGTGGGTGGAGAAGAGTGTCAGGAGTGATTTGTGACACGAGTACCAGTAAGCATAAAAGAGAAGGTCTACAAGTGGGTAGTGAGACCAGCTATGTTATATGGGTTGGAGACAGTAGCACTGACAAAAAGGCAGGAGTTTGAGCTGGATGTGGCAGAAATAAAGATGTTAAAATTTGCACTGGGTGTGACAAGGGTGGACAGGATTAGGAATAAGTATATTAGTGGGTCAGCCCAGGTTGGAAGGTTTGGAGACAAAGCCAGAGAGGCAAGATTATGTTGGTATGGACATGTGCTGAGAAGGGATGCTGACTAGATTGGGGAAAAGATGCTAAGGATGAAGCTACCAGGTAACAGGAAAAGAGGAAGGCCTAAGATAAGGTTTATGGATGTGGTGAGAGAGGACATGCAGATGACTGGTGTAACAGAGCAAGATGCAGAAGACAGGAAGAAATGGAAACAGATGATCCACTGTGGTGACCCCCTAACTGGAACAGCTGAAAGAAGATGATGATGACACTACAAATACTTTTACTAATGTAATATAGTTGCAATTTACACTATCTGTCTTTGTATCCAGTCTCTCTTGCTTTCTTTATTTCTGTGGCTGAATAAACAGAATTGATACAAGCGATGCCTTGGCAAAACATGTTAAGCAAAAGCATTTGTTAGAAAAAAAATAAGGCATGCTTCAAATTTGTAACAATTGCTGAAGTCAGTGGTTTTGATCATAGGTTTGATGCAGAAGATGAATTGGATTGGAGAGAATATTGCTGGCAAATCAGGCTGGATGCATGTGTATACCCTGGTTAAAATGATAGCGAAAATTTTAAAGTTGATCTTAGGAAAGGGTTAAGGCATTAAGTGCTTTGGGTCACATGTTAGTGTTATTAAGTATTTAAATAAGTTTGTTCATTATACAACTTAGTCTGAAGAAGTTCCATGAAGTGAATGAAAGTGCCTACAAGTTAAATTACTACATAATAAAGTCATTCTGTGTTTTTAGCTGTTTGTTTTTTATTGTTTTGCCTTTTATGGCTATTTTCATTTGTTTGTTTGGAGGTTTCAGGAGGTATTATTGAATTTTAGCAAAAAACGATGACCAGCAGACAGTGGTGCACTAATAGAATATATCTCTCTTTATTATACCAAAAGGCACATAAAAAGGCAGAAAGCATACAGTCCACAATCCAAACCGGTTTCGGCTCAAATATCATGCCTTCATCAATGAAAAAGGGAGAACAAACAAAGAACAAAAAACTGCCTGCTTTATAAAGAAAACACCTGCCAATCATCATTACAATCAATTGAAAAAATTACAAATGCTCATTCAAACCAGGGGGAAACAAGCCACCCAAATTAATAATCCATCTTTTCTCCAATTTATTAAGTGTGTCATGCCAACCAGGTTTAATGCTTGTTGGTTTTTTGCTAATAAATCGAGTGGAATATAAATTGTTTGGGTTTCCTGTTTGGCTCGCTGCACTCCGTTTTAGACTTATTTGTGGCATTTGAGTGCTTTCACTTGGTTTTTATCGGTTTATTTTGTATAAGAGCTATCAGGAAGCCTTTAATGTTGTACTTTAGATGAGTTCGCAAGGGCAGGAAGAGTTGGGACAATCTAGGAAACTGATTGGCCAACTCACTGAACTCATAGATCTACTTACGCCTCTATGTCACTCCTTACTTCCTGGACGTGGTAATACGTGCAATGTAGCTGGAAATGGATCCGAAGGGTTTACTGGGCACCATCACAAAAGAAAAAGAGAGCTTATGGGCGAAAATGGAGACGCCGGTGACCCTGCAGTATTTAATGGTAGTCCATTTAATCCAGCAGCCACACCGAAGATTTTTGAAACGGAAATGGAGGGCGAGGAGGCGAGAAAGGATTTATCTATGGACTTAGGTGCTAGACCTAAAACGCTTACCTCCATGCTAGCGCCTACAGGTACTGTCAAAACAAACATGAAAACTACTAATGAATGGTTACAGAGAGATTTTTATTTTAAATTGGACAATAACGTGTCTTGTGGGCAACCGAATGGTGACTCTTACATTGTTAAACTGGACAATTTAACTAAAATGATGACTAAATATAGAACATACAGTATTGAAAATGCTTATTTATTAGAATGTTTGAATAGAGAAATTGTACCGAAGGGACTTAGGGTATATAAATACCCGAACAATGTCCAAGTGGGCTCTGATTTTCATGAGAGTTTACTTAAAGTTTTTAATAAATGTGGATTGGAAGTGTTGAAACTTATTATTAAAGAAAATGATAGAAAGCAAGAAATCCTTAAAAAAAGAAATAGAGGAGTTAGATACATTTATTAAGGAAGACCTGATTTTTGGTATTAAAGAAGAAAGGGATAAGTATTTTAAAATAAGAAAATATATAGACAACAAGTGTGATGATTTAATTCAACGTAAAATGGGTAAGTTAAATAGGATATACAAGAGTATGAAAGCAAAACTAGTTATCCCAAGCCACCTTATACCAAGTGGGACATGTATGGTACCAATACAAGGGGGAAGAGGAGTAATAATTATAACAAGACAAATGAATGGAATGACTTGGAATATGACATAGAGTTTCCACCTTTGAGAGGAGTTGAACAAGTTAATAATCAACAGGGTGTAAATAGAGGAAATGTTCGAATGGGGGGGGAGAGGGAGGGGGAGATATTAGAATGTTTTACCCCTTCTCTCAGTGTGACGTGATAAACAAGAAGAAATTTCTGTGGATAGTTTTAAAAATACATATCAAGGATTTTCTATTTATAATTTTAGTAGCATACCACTAACTAAGGAGCATTTCAAATTGCTTAGTAAAGGGTTAAAATATATACCCTATATCAAGGGAGTCCTTACTAAGACATTGCTTGATATCAAACTATTTGTGAGAAAGATTAATTTGGAGGTTTTTGCCTCGAGAAACAATATAAAGAAAAACAATAGAGTAAATCAAGGCCTAGCAAGGAAATCTACATTTAACCCATCTTTACACCCCCAACTAAAGAAGTTTGAAGCAATATTTGAGAACGAAGTTAGAAAATTTCAGGATAAAAATAAATACACTTACAATCTTAGTAAGGAAGAAACTGAGGTATTAAATGAGTTAAGATGTAATCACCAGGTTAGAATCATGAAACCAGATAAGGGAGGGGGAATTGTGATCATGGAGAACATATATTATGAAGGAAAAATGAATTTAATATCAAGGGATGAAAAGAAATATGCATGCGTTTCCAAGAATGAAGTGAATATGGCATATCAAAAAATAGATATGTTATTGCATGACATGGTATATGAAAAAGTTATAGATGATTCTATCTTTAAATTTCTATATGTGGGTAAGCCAAAAATACCTATTCTTTTGGCATACCTAAAATTCATAAAAATCCACTAGATCCACCCCTCAGACCAATTGTTTCTGTGGATAGCTCCAAAACTTTACCACTGGCAAAATACGTGGATTTAAAAACAAAACATATATGGGTGAATATTAGAAATATTCTTAAAGACTCCTGGGATTTACTAAAGAACTCACACCTGAGGTGTACTTGGACAACTTGTTGTTTGTCACCATTGATATAGTGGATTTATTTTCAAGCATACCATACGATAAAGGTATGCAATTGTTTGAAGAAACTATATTTCAGGATAAAGAGCTGACTCCAAATGAAAAAATAGTAAGTATAGGACTTATGGAGATAATACTGAAATATAATTTCTTGATTTTCAATGGTGAATTTTTCAGCAAACACAAGGTGTGTCTATGGGTGCAGCATATGCTCCTACGTATGCAAACATTGTGTTGTCCAAATGGGAGGAAAAATTTATTTTAAATTCTAAATTTCAGAAATTCTGGATATTATACCGCAGATTCTTGGATGACATAATTATTTTCTGGACTGGTGGACAGGAGAAATTCATGGAATTTATGGATTATTTAAATAATACTACTAGCTTTTTGAGATTTACTTATAACATCATCCCTGATTGTCTGCAATATTTAGATGTGGAGATATATAAGATCAATCAAAAATTTTAAACTAAAGCCTTTCAAAAAAGTACTTTTTGTAATTCCTTCCTGCACTACGATAAGCCCACCCTTTACATTGTAAAAGAAACATAGTAAAGGGGCAATTTGTTAGGGGCTCTCGAATGACTAGTTTGGATACAGATTTTGTAAAAGAATGTGATTTATTAGAGAAAATGTTTATAGACAGAGGTTATCCCAAAATGTTTGTTAATAAAATAAGGAATGAGGTGGAAAAAGGTAGATTAGATAGATTTAAGCCTATTAAAGGCATGGGGGGGGAGAGGGAGGGGGAGATATTAGAATGTTTTACCCCTTCTCTCAGTGTGACGTGATAAACAAGAAGAAATTTCTGTGGATAGTTTTAAAAATACATATCAAGGATTTTCTATTTATAATTTTAGTAGCATACCACTAACTAAGGAGCATTTCAAATTGCTTAGTAAAGGGTTAAAATATATACCCTATATCAAGGGAGTCCTTACTAAGACATTGCTTGATATCAAACTATTTGTGAGAAAGATTAATTTGGAGGTTTTTGCCTCGAGAAACAATATAAAGAAAAACAATAGAGTAAATCAAGGCCTAGCAAGGAAATCTACATTTAACCCATATTTACACCCCCAACTAAAGAATTTTGAAGCAATATTTGAGAACGAAGTTAGAAAATTTCAGGATAAAAATAAATACACTTACAATCTTAGTAAGGAAGAAACTGAGGTATTAAATGAGTTAAGATGTAATCACCAGGTTAGAATCATGAAACCAGATAAGGGAGGGGGAATTGTGATCATGGAGAACATATATTATGAAGGAAAAATGAATTTAATATCAAGGGATGAAAATAAATAAGCATGCGTTTCCAAGAATGAAGTGAATATGGCATATCAAAAAATAGATATGTTATTGCATGACATGGTATATGAAAAAGTTATAGATGATTCTATCTTTAAATTTCTATATGTGGGTAAGCCAAAAATACCTATTCTTTTTGGCATACCTAAAATTCATAAAAATCCACTAGATCCACCCCTCAGACCAATTGTTTCTGTGGATAGCTCCAAAACTTTACCACTGGCAAAATACGTGGATTTAAAAACAAAACATATATGGGTGAATATTAGAAATATTCTTAAAGACTCCTGGGATTTACTAAAAGAACTCACACCTGAGGTGTACTTGGACAACTTGTTGTTTGTCACCATTGATATAGTGGATTTATTTTCAAGCATACCATACGATAAAGGTATGCAATTGTTTGAAGAAACTATATTTCAGGATAAAGAGCTGACTCCAAATGAAAAAATAGTAAGTATAGGACTTATGGAGATAATACTGAAATATAATTTCTTGATTTTCAATGGTGAATTTTTTCAGCAAACACAAGGTGTGTCTATGGGTGCAGCATATGCTCCTACGTATGCAAACATTGTGTTGTCCAAATGGGAGGAAAAATTTATTTTAAATTCTAAATTTCAGAAATTCTGGATATTATACCGCAGATTCTTGGATGACATAATTATTTTCTGGACTGGTGGACAGGAGAAATTCATGGAATTTATGGATTATTTAAATAATACTACTAGCTTTTTGAGATTTACTTATAACATCATCCCTGATTGTCTGCAATATTTAGATGTGGAGATATATAAGATCAATCAAAAATTTTAAACTAAAGCCTTTCAAAAAAGTACTTTTTGTAATTCCTTCCTGCACTACGATAGCGCCCACCCTTTACATTGTAAAAGAAACATAGTAAAGGGGCAATTTGTTAGGGGCTCTCGAATGACTAGTTTGGATACAGATTTTGTAAAAGAATGTGATTTATTAGAGAAAATGTTTATAGACAGAGGTTATCCCAAAATGTTTGTTAATAAAATAAGGAATGAGGTGGAAAAAGGTAGATTAGATAGATTTAAGCCTATTAAAGGCATGGGATACAACAAGGATAGCCAAGAGGGAGGAAACAAAGACGAAAATCCATCTGGGGGGTTCCAAAGAGGGTTAGTAGTAGAGTTTAATGCTACTAATTGTAAGATGAGGGATATTCTGCAGAGGGAATGGGAAAAACTAGTATCACTTACAGATATTGAGGAAATATCCAAAATAACCCCAAAGGTGATATATAAAAAGTCCCATAGTATAAGAAAAATCCTGGAAAATAGTAATAATAGAGTTATTACTGGGTCAAGTATGAATTTATTACCAACAGGAAATAGAAGAATAGGGACATACAAATGTGGAAGGTGTAATCAATGCCCCTATATTATAAATGAAGGTGAAATTTACCTTGAGAGTAGAAAGAGATGGATTAGGAGTAAGGTTTTTTATTGTTGTGATACTAAAGGAGTGGTATATCTTGTGATATGTCAAAAATGTCAAGCATTCTACGTAGGTAAAACTGAAAGAACATTAAGAAAAAGAATATATGAGCAGACCTACGATATTTTAAAAGCAAAAGACACTAATGCACTTTATAAACATTCCAGGGTTTGTGTAGGATATAATTTTTACTTTTTTGTATTAGAACAAATTAGACAGGATATCAGAGGGGGCCCGTGGGAGGAAATTTTAGAAAGTAAAGAATTATGGTGGCAAGTTACCCTAGATGCGGGGAAAAAAACAGGCCTTAATGATTTTTTAACAATCTTGCCACTATTAAAATTAAGAGCCAGCAGAATTTAATTGTAATTATGAATTTCTACAGTAGAGGGAGCTAGTTATTATTAGATTTTATATGTAGTTTTTATTAATCAATATTTATACATTTATATCATATTCATTTAATATTTTTATTTATTTATTTATTTATAAATGTATGGAAACATATGAATTATATATATTTATGTTTTAAATAATATAATGGGGTTGACAAGTATTTTAAAGTAATGAAACACATTATATATTGATTCATGAATATTTATGAGCCCAGAGAGAATGTTGGTTTGTCCATTCAAATACTTAGTTAATATTTTATTGGCTAATTGATTTTAATTTGGATATATAAGGGATAAATGGTATTAATTCATATGTATCTGATGAAGTCCGAATATTGAGGACGAAAACGCGTACTCGTTGTATTTTAAAAGCGTTAATGAATGCTTGTTGGTTTTTTTGCTAATAATCCGAGTGGAATATAAATTGTTTGGGTTTCCTGTTTGGTTTGCTGCACTCCGTTTTGGACTTATTTGTGGCACTTGAGTGCTTTCACTTGGTTTTTATCGGTTTATTTTGTGTAAGAGCTATCAGGAAGCCTTTAACGTTGTACTTTAGATGAGTTTGCAAGGGCAGGAAGAGTTGGGACAATCTAGGAAACTGATTGGCCAACTCACTGAACTCATAGATCTACTTACGCCTCTATGTCACGCCTTACTTCCAGGACGTGGTAATACATGCAATGTAGCTGGAAATGGAACCGAAGGGTTTACTGGGCACCAAACTGGAAACCCAAACAATTTATATTCCACTCGATTTATTAGCAAAAAACCAACAAGCATTAAACCTGGTTGGCATGACACACTTAATAAATTGGAGAAAAGATGGATTATTAATTTAGGTGGCTTGTTTCCCCCTGGTTTGAATGAGCATTTGTAGTTTTTCAATTGATTGTAATGATGATTGACAGGTGTTTTCTTTATAAGGCAGGCAGTTTTTTGTTCTTTTTTTGTTCTCCTTTTTTCACTGATGAAGGCTTGATATTTGAGCCGAAACTGGTTTGGATTGTGGACTGTAGGCTTTCTGCCTTTTTATGCACCTTTTGGCATAATAAAGAGATATATACTATTAGTACACCACTGTCTGCTGGTCATCATTTTTTTTCTATTTTGCATTTTGAGACCTTGCAGTTGCCTTACATGCAGGGACTGTGTTTGCTGTTGTTTTGTTTTCCCTGCTGTGGGTCTGTGGTGTCCTGCATATCGCTGTTGTTACAGCTTCAAATATATAGAACCTTGTCGTCATCTTGTGGATAATTTTCCATCATTTTCTCTACTTAAATTGTTGAATTTGCTTTTGGGTTATACCAACATTTACTTTTTATTTTCAAACTACTTCCTCTTGGGCCTTATCAGAAATTTGCTACGCATCATTGACGTTCTTCTCCTGGCGTCTTTGGTATTCCCATTTGTTGGTGGTGAAGATAGCGGCTTGCTGGTCTGTTTGGCATGTCGTTTGGATTCAGGGACTGGCTATCCTTCCATTTTTGGATTTATTGCTCAATTTTAAAAGCAGCGATTACATCATTTTAATTGTCTTCTGGGTTTGGATTTATTTTCTATATCGGGAACAACCAGGTGACTATTTACCATTTTCAAAGTTTGTTGAATTTGGCTGTTGGGTTTTGCAATTAAAAAGTATCAGGATTTTTGCTTAGACTGATGCTATGCGAACTGTAAATTGACTTCTTTTATTCATCACAGGAGCACATCTAAACTGTAAATTGACTTATTTTATTCATCACAGCAGCACATCTACAAAATATCATTTTGGACTTTTATGGGACTTAATTATTCAGTTGAACTCTCTTGTGCCTTATGTTCACTGTTTAAATACAAAGTAAGCTTTGTGGTCTCTTATGGAATTCTGTTTGTTTATACAATGTTTTTGTGTTTAGTTTTGTACTAACATCATTGCTTCAAATATTTTCCTGACCTTGCCGATGTTTAGTATTTTCCATTAGCAGTGTGCTTGTATAACATTAGCTATGCATAAGTTTTGATTTTAGGTTTTAATAATCTACCGTGTACAGCTATTCATAACAGGTTAAGGTTGAATTTACTCATTTAACTCCCACGTCTTTAGTCATTCCAATTAATATAGTTTTTTTTCTACTGATTGCCTGTATTATGTCTTTTGGATGTTGATATCCCTTGCCTTTTTATATTCTTTATATTTGTTTTCCCAGATTTTGTGATTGGGTTGTAGGGGAGTTTTACTGTGGCTCTGTATTTTGGATTACAGGAGTTTGCCTTTTGTCCATTTACTTTTTTTTCCTATCCAGTTAATAGTATTACAGTAGATTATTGAAGGGTGACCCTTCTGAGGATTTTTTTGGGTAGTGTTAATCACTCTCTTTAGTATTGACTGATGTTGTCCCTTTTAATTTGGGACTCAGTATTTCGGGTGATTTCTATTGATGCTCCATTGAGATCTTTGTATTATTCTACTGCTATTGTCCGGCCCTAGTTGTTCTTTGGTTGTTGGACTGGACGCAGTTTATAATTTTGGAACATTATGATAAGGCTCTTTTGATAGGGCCTTATAGTTTCTAAAACAGATATTCTGTGAAGTGCTAGCCACATTGAGGGTCATTGTTTTTCTTAGTATATTTTATTTTTATGCATCTTGGATATGGATATTAATGGACTGTTACAAGGGCTTGTTTCTGATCGCAATGATTTGGCCTTTTGTGGGCTAGATGATGCACATCCTGAACAGGACCACTGTACTTCTACCCCTGATCAGGAATCATGTACTTCCCTTTTTTCCAAATTGGGCAAAAGCATGAAACTATTACGTAGCAATGTTTGCACTTAAGATTATCTAAGGCCTATAAGGCTAAGGATATCACCCCTTGGGATCTTAGGGTTAAGGTCCAACCACTGGTTCATAATCCTAATGAGAATTTAATGAAGGCTTGAGGTGCAGCTCAACATAAGGCCACGATGGGACTTGTTGAGGTCTTAATTAATCATTATGAGGCGACTATTGATCAGGATTTAATTGAGGTCACTAACGTGTGAATCCGTAAAGAGATTTGAGGGGCAACCTTTATTTGTTTCTCTTCTTAATAAACTTAGGGACAAACTGTTGGTACATGAAACACAACTCAAAGAAAAGAAAAAACATACATTTTTGAGAGATTTAACTGATTATTCAAGTGGGGATCCTTTTTCCAAGACATATGCTAAACATGTTAGATTTCAGAGTTCACTCCAGTCTGTTCCCAGGAGGAAGAGGCCATGCTCTATTTTAAAGCAATCAGGGCCATAGTACGATACTTCAGTTGAGGATTCTTCCTTTGCTGTGGAATCAGATGTGCAGGGCACCACAGATTCCCCCACACGTAAGAGAAACAACATTACCCCTTTAGGCATACACAAAGGAGGCGGGGAAGAAAACACAAGCATGGTACATGATATGGAGGACCTGTTGCACATGTTTGCCCAGAAGTGAACAATTGTAATGTGCTTAACATTTCTTCTCATATTTTATCATCTACGCATATTGAAATTCTTAATAAAGGACTTTCTTTTATTCCTGTTTTTTTGTTCCAGAGGACAATTTTGCTAATGATATTCTTTCCTTTTGTAGGCTTTTGAATTTAAGACTTTTCTTTCAGGATAAGACTACTTCTGGTTCTTATTAGGAATTTCACTAACACAAATCCACATTTTCGCCACCTATGAACCTTAATGTTTTGCTTTTTCAAAGAAGTGTGCTTAGGGACATACACTTTGATGGTAGGGAACACCAAGTTGGTCATAATAATGCCTCAAAGATCGAATCTGATTGTATATAGGAGTTGGCTTCCAATCATGAATTGGTAATTTTGGCTGCTGATAAAGGCGGAGCAGTGGTTGTATAAGACTGGGCCAAATATAATAGGGAGGCACTGAGACAGTTATCTGATGTTTGTTATTATACTCATTTGCCCTTTGATCCTTCTTATAAAAAACAAATTGACAATTTTTTATCTTCAGCTGATGAGGAAGGCATTATTTCTCAGTTTATCAGACAGCAATTGACTGTCTCTGATCCTGTCCTACCATATATTTATTTTCTACCTAAAGTGGACAAAAATGTGGACAATCCACCGGGGAGGCCTATTGTGTCTGGTCGTGGTTCATTAACTGGACCTTTATCTCAGTACTTAACTAAATATTTAAAACCTTTGCTCCCACTTATTAGATCTAGGATTCAGGATACAATCGAATTCCTACAGATTGTTTCTGAGTCACAACTGGAACCTGATTGGTTATTATGTAGCCTTGATGTGTCATCATTGCATACGAACATCCCCCATTGTGCCGGTATTGAGGCTTTGAAATACTGGTTGGAGTTTTCTGAACTATATTCACCAAGTTTTAACACCTTTTTACTTGAGTTGACTGAACATGTCCTGATGAAAAATGTTTTTTTTGTATCAGGATACCATCTATTGACTGATTAGAGGAACAGCTATGGGTGCTTCTTTTGCCCCGATATATGCTGATTTATTTATGGCTTATTTAGAACTTCAATTAATCTACAATTCCAATCATAACATTTTTCTGCAGGACATGGACATATGGAGGCATTTTTTGGATGATTGCTGGTTGGTCTGGAGGTCGGATTTTATGTATCTTCAGGAGTTTGTTAATTATCTTAATTCAAATAAGTGAGGAATTAATTTCATGGTCAATTATAGTAAAGATGAAATGATTTTCTTGGACGTGTTGGCCCTTAAGAATTCTGATAATACCTTAAAAACTGTAGTCCATCGAAAGTTCCCCCAATATAACTCCTACCTCCATGCCACCAGCTATCATCCACCTCACATATGTCAAAACATACCCAAGTCTCAGTATATGAGGGTTAAACACATCTGTTCAGATAACTCTTCTTATTTGACATATCGGGATGATCTTACTGCTAGGTTCATTCAAAGGGGCTATAAATTGTGGCAGGTATTGACTGCGAAGAATTTGGTTGATTCTATGTAGCGGGAACAATTGCTGAATTATAATAAGGTTGATTCTAACAATACTTTGGTATTGCGTTTAACCACTACTTATGGTCACAAAACTGCTAGACTTATCAATAGTGTACAACGCAATTGGAACATTCTCCTGGCTGATGAATGACTATCTACTTTTATTGGTCATAAGTGCGAGTTTTCTTTTAGGAAAGGTAGGAACTTGGGTGCCCTTTTCAATCATTATAAGAAGGGGCATTATTCCTTAGGGGCCAACATCCAGAGAACACTATTAGGTGACCGTCTTAGTGGTTGCTTCCCTTGTGGCCATTGTGTATACTGTGTTAAGATTAATAAAACTAAGAGCTTCAGCAGTCGCAATACTGGTATGGTTTACAATATTTCTGGTTTTGTCAATTTCAAGTCTGATTGGGTCATTTACTTAGCTACATGTAGCTGTTCTGCATTCTATGTGGGGCAGACATCTAGGCCTGTCAAGTTTAGAATTGCAGAACACTTATCTGATATTAGGCACCAACGAGCTAACAATGCTCTATATAAACATACATTGAAACATTCTAGTGCTAATTTTAATTTTATTATTGATAAAATTCAAGGTAATAGACAAGGGTTTTCATTCAAACCAGGGGGAAACAAGCCACCCAAATTAATAATCCATCTTTTCTCCAATTAATTAAGTGTGTCATGCCAACCATAAACCCTAGCTCTAGTACCTTGAATTTTATCAATAATAATAAAATTAAATTAAAATTAACACTAGAATTCATTCTGGTTGGCATGAGACACTTAATAAATTGGAGAAAAGATGGATTATTAATTTGGGTGGCTTGTTTCCCCCTGGTTTGAATGAGCATTTGTAGTTTTTCAATTGATTGTAATGATGACTGACAGGTGTTTTCTTTATAAGGCAGGCAGGTTTTGTTCTTTTTTGTTCTCCTTTTTTCACTAATGAAGGCTTGATATTTGAGCCAAAATTGGTTTGGATTGTGGACTGTAGGCTTTCTGCCTTTTTATGTGCCTTTTGGCATAATAAAGAGAGATATATTCTATTAGTACACCACTGTCTGCTGGTCATCGTTTTTTTTTTTCTATTTTGCATTTTGAGACCTGGCAGTTGCCTTACGTGCAGGGACTGTGTTTGCTGTGCTTTGGTATTACTGAATTTTACAAACAAAGATTTGGCTCCCCAACCTGAGTTAAATTTAAGCTTTTTGTTGGTACCATCAGGATTTACTTTACAAGACACACCTAAGCATTCATTGTTGGACAATGGCAGAGGTTTGGTAGAAAAAGTCACTTCCCAGTCTGAAAGGGTGAATCCTGTTAATAGCAGTGTAAGTGCTCCTGGACATTCAAATTTGGATGCTGTTCTGAAAAGATTTAATATCACTACAGCTGCATATGAGCCCACAGACAACTTGTTGTTTGTCTCAAAGGACCAGATAATCCATTTTTATTGGAACCTAATTTTCTGAACAACACTGCTGCTATTGAATTGTCAGTAGGTGATGAATTCAACACATTAGAAAAAAAATGTGTTGAAATATAAGAGACTACAGTGATCATCAAATAGAGTACCTAGGGGCTTATGATAAAACTGTGCGCCTGCAGGAGACAATTTTTCTAAAGAGCTCTTAGATGCTTGGCAAGCCCTGAATGAAAGTACAGGACTTCACTATGTGAGGCTATTGTTGGATGAAAACACAAACACTATGAATACATTAAATAATATTATTATTTTGAGCCATAATAGACTCAAAAATATTATTGCAGCAAGCAACTTTGAAGCTAAATGGTCGAGGGTTCTGGATAAAGTTACAGCTGAAAATGAGAATCAAAAGAAACGTAAAATGAAAAAAATTGCAAGAGACAGAAAGGATTATGAAGAAGGGATGAACTGTTTCTTTAACAATAGCAATGAGTGTCCTGAATCTGCTGCAATTCAAACTAATGAAGAGAATGAAGTGGGTGGAGCCATAGGAAGTGACAACGATGTTGCTAGGCAGAACAGCACAGCAAAACACAGGAAAATGAGTTCTGAAGTGGAGTCAGTGGATTATGTGACTGAAAACAGAACAAAACAATTTGCAAAAGAAAGACAAGGAAATAATTGTTAAGGAAATTCTAGCACCAAGTCCAACAAAGGAAATTTTCAAATGGTGGATGTAGATCAAGATGGAGGGACAGGAATGAAATCATGGGCTCAAGTAGCAGCCCAGAAACCACAGCAACAAGGGGGGAATCAATCAACAAAAGGAAATTTCTTCTGGAAAAAAGAAGATGGCAAGAGGGATTTCAGGGCAAAAAGAAGTACAAAGGAAAGAATTGGAACAGCAATTACAACCATTGAACCAAGATACTGTGATTGACTCATTTAAAATTATTAATTTGTCTAATGTGGTGTTAAACAAACATCATATTATGGTATTAAGCAGGGGATTGACTTAAGTGCCTTCTGCTAGGGAGGACGATAAATACCATAAATGCACTAAGAGAGTGTGTCAGAAAATTAAATTTAAAATGCTTATTTAAAGACTGTAACAACTCTAATAAGGTTCAGGAAAAAGCATTATTTAGAAAACCTAGCATGTTTAATCTAATTCTTGGTCCAGATGTGGAAGCTTTTTGGTGACATGAGAGAATGATGTGAGAAAAGCATTGTATGACAAAAGTGAACCTGTATTTTATAATTTAAACAAAGAAGAAAAAAATGCATCGTTTGAGTTAAAAAATGACACTAAGCTGTATATTACGAAAGCAGATAAAAGCAATGCAATTGTGGTGCTTAATTATGTAGAAAAAATGACCTTGATGCTAAATGATGACAAGTTTTACCAAATAACAACGTGGTCATCTGTTAAAAAATTATATGGAGTTGTTGATGCTGGTTTAGAATAATGTTTTTTAGATAATTTGATTGCCAAAGAAACAGTGGAGTTTTTTAGAGTAGAAAAACCCAAACTGGGAAGATTTTTTGGACTTCCTAAAATCCATAAAAACCTGAATTGCCCTGATTTTAGAATGATAGTAGCCAGTCAAGACAGTAAGATGGAACCTCTAGCCATCTTCGTAGATAAATATTTACAGAAGTTGGTCATACAAAGTAAATCTTATACTAAGGAAAGACAAATACGCCCAGCTGTCACAGTAGGAAGATCCACTCCACAGTAAATGAAGCACAAAAATGAGTCTCTTCAATAAAAACAATTCTGGACTTTATTGATACAAATTAAAACATGAGATAAGCGCTTTCGTCCTGACCACTTCAGAACTTCATCAGATAATACATTAAGCTTCCCAATATCATTATATAGACAACATTTAATTAATTAAACACATCATAAACACTTAATGAAATGTTTAAAATTATATTAAAGATTCCTTTGAATTTAAAAGTTTAGTGAAGAATGTGAAAATAGATGCTTCCATGTGGTTGGTTACAGCAAATATTGCTTCATTATATACAGTCATACCAAATGTAGAAGGGTTGGAAATGGTAAATAGGGAGCTTTGTACTTATTATTTAATACTAGACAAGTGAGATTGTTCACAGAAATGTTGGATGTTATTTTATCACATAATATTTTTGAGTATAATGAAATATACAGACAAAAAATGGTGTAGCTATCTGGGCTGCTATGGCCCCCAGCTCTGCAAATATAGTTCTGATGAACTGGGAAAAAGAAGTTATGTTATAATCAGTTTTTTTGCAAAACATATCATCATGTACAGATGTTTTATTGATGATTTGTTTTTTGTTTTTTTATTTGGAAGGGTTCTGAAAAATAACTCTTAGATTTTTATCAAACATGTGAATAAATCCATGAGTTACCTTTGGCTGACATTTAATTATAGGAAGGACAACATTATTTTTTTGGATCTGAATGTGTACAAATCTAGAAATGCTTTAAATGTTAAGATTTATAAAAAGGAAGTGCAAAGTAACAGCTATCTCCACTACAATAGCATGCATACGTTTAGCCTGAAAAAAACATAGTGAAGGGGCAATTCACTAGAATAAGCAGGTTAACAGATGAGGCAAGATTTTTTGAAAAAGAATGTGAAGAACTCAAAAGGAAATTTCAAGAAAGAGGGTACCCCAAGGACATCATTAACAATTCCTGGTTGGAAGTAAAAAATGTAATGGAACATAAGGTAACAAATGTAAATAGCAAGTCAAAAGAAAATGAAAAGGATTTTTCCTTAGCATGTGTTTTAGAAAATTCAGTAGATGAAAGTAAAATCAAATGAATAATGAAGAATAATTGGAGATTCTTAATGAATGTTCAAGAAATTAAAAATGTTATGCGGGAGACCCTGTGTTTGTCTCTAAAAGAGGAAAGAGTTTAAAAGACTTTTTTAAGAAAAGGAATTTATGCTCAAGTATGCCTGATGTTTTGGAAGTAGGGATGAAAAGATGTAACAGTTGTAAGTTATGTCAATATATGAAAGAAGTTAAGAATTTTGCAGTGACAACAAGAAGCTTTGAAATTAGGTTGAAGAATTTGTGTAATTGCAGGTCCAAATATATGGTATACATGACTCTGTGTGAATTATGTGCAGCATTTTATATAGGAAGAACCATTAGAGAATTCTATATGCGAGTGAATGAACATATAAGAGCAGTAGAGAAGATTCATGTAAGCAATGCCTTGGCAAAACATGTTAAGCAAAAACATTTGTTAGAAAAAATAAGCCATGGTTCAAATTTGTAATAATTGATGAAGATAGTGGTTTTGATCAGAGGTTTGATGCAGAAGATGAAATGGATTGCAGAAAGTATTGCTGGCAAATCAGGCTGAATGCATGTGTATACCCTGGTTTAAATGATAGGGAAAACTTTAAAGTTGTTCTTAGAAGGAAAGGGTTAAGGCATTAAGTGCTTTGGGTCACATGTTATTGTTTTTAAGTATTTAAATAAGTTTGTTCATTATACAAATTGGTCTGAAGAAGTTCCATGAAGGGAATGAAAATGCTTACCAGTTGGATTTTTATGTAATAAAGTAATTTTTTGTTTTTAGCCATTCGTTTTTTACTAGAATTGATTGAACAGTATTCTTACTTATGAGAATAAACAAACATAATTATTACAAATGTATTACACTGGGTTTATTTTCTTGTATTGTATACCTCTATAATATGTATTTGGCTTGTATATCTACTTCAATTTGTATTATGTAAAAACTTTCTTGACTTTCAAAGTTAAGCTATTGTTATGAAAAAATTTCTGTGATTTTATGGAGCTTTTCTTCCTGGGCCTCTACTGAAAATGGGTCATTGGGCCCAGTGGACTTTCCCGGTCAACAAATGTCAATAAATAAATAAATAAATATAAACTACATCTTGCCCTTCAATGATTACAGAAGAGCACATCAAACATCTATTAGTACAACTACAAAGTTTCAATACTCGTACTGGGAATTCTGCTGAAATTATCAGATGTTTGAAAATGCTAGCTAGGCTGCTTCATGTGCTAGTTCTATTGTCTCTCAATGTCATCTTTCACTAAGGTGCCCAAATACATGATTGTAGAAGAATTCAGGTCACAGGTGTAGTACAAATCTTATCAAGGATTTGATTAAGAGGTCATTCTGATATAACCTTTACCCCTAACCCCTAAGTCTAATGGTGTTAACTTAGCACTTGACTATAGTTTAACTGCTGCTGTTTGTACCCACAGTCATATATATATATATATATATATATATATATATATATATATATATATATATATATATAGTATGTGATTTATACTCATACTTTTGTTTTTCACTTCCTTTAATTACATATCTATGCTTATGCAGTGCATATAGATTGCTCATCTGACACTTGTTTTGTTCTGTTTTACATGACCATTTTCAGATATGCACTGTATTTGGTTCTGCTGAACAGTATGTATTGCTCATATAACACGTTGATCATTCCTAAATTTTAGAGGACAAACTTTAAGTGGTAGAGCATTATCCCATTTAGCTGTCAGAAATCTCTTGGAGAAAATTTTTGTATTTGTCCCAGAAAGATCTCTGCTCTGGACAGCTGGTCAGCTGCCTTTTTCCAAGTGACTGGGAGACTGCGCGATACAGTCTATCTGTGACTAGGAAGATCTTTTCTGCCCAAGATTGTGCAATAGCTGTTTTTCCCTTTGGGAAACCATTTCATAATCTGAGGTTCACAGGCGTGATACTGACAATAGTGAGACTGAATGAGTGAAAATTTATATAAGTCCAAGAATGACATTTCACAAAATATTCCCTTTTCTCTGATGTGTGGTAATTTTGGCATTAGAATATATATATGTTCAGGGGTGTGAGGGCTTCCTTACCACATTGGGGGTACAGGGGGCTTGTCCCACTACAAAAATATAACTTTAAAAAAGAACAGCAATGTTTGACATTCACTGTTCTCCTGCATTTTAGTAGTTTTTTTTTTAATCACACTTGTATGTCTTAGGATTGCAATGTTGTTGTTGTTGTGTCTTTCGGCTTTTCCTGGTTAGGGGTCGCCACAGTGGAACTCTGGTCTGCTAATGATTGGCAGTAGATTTTTACATGCCGAGTTGCCAGCTCTGATGCACTACCTTCAATGAAGGTACGCCCATTCACGCATGTCTCCACACAGAAGACGGTCTAGCTGAGAATCGAACAGGACAACGTCATACTGTGAGGTAACAGTGCTACCGCAGCACCACCACCATAGTTTAGGATTGCAATACAAATAAATGTTATTGTTCTAATTTTGCAGAAAGTCCGCTAATGTGTTCCTGAATCCCCAGAATGAGCAATGATTCAACTGAGGTTAATAAGCTGTGGGGAAGGGATCAGGTTAATCTGTGTATTACTGTGACTGAATATCCCTGATTGTTAATGTATGCAAAGTCATACGTTAACTTAACCTTTTCCTTACCATACTGATCATCTCATGCCTATTGCTGTCCTGGATCCTGTCCTCTTTTAGACTGTTATTTTGTGCCTTAATTTTTTATAATATGCATTAAACGATACATCAGTTATAACTGTGCTCACAAAAATCAGGCTTGGATACTGATGTCCTGGATAAACTTGCTTTTCACCAGCAATTGTCTGGACAAGGACATGTATATGCAGTTAGACCCCCCCCCCACACACAGACACACACACACACACACACACACACCTTAAAGAACTAAGATCGCTCTGTGATACATGATGACTGTTCCATTTTAACCTGGATTTCAGGCTAGTCATAGTAATGAGATAATTTTTACACAATATACCAACACAAATAGTAAACTGCACATACAAGAAAGAAAAGAAAGACAGCAATTCAGGTTGTAGCCTGCTATAGGTCCCCTACCATGTCCCAAGACTCACACTCCACATTCCTAAGTACCCTGGAAAATATTAGAGTCCAACCTAGCACTCTCTTACTAGGTGACTTCAACTACCCCTCAATTAACTGGAAAAACTACACATGTACCAGTACATTTGCCCAATGTTTCCTGGAGTTCATTAATTCCAGTGCCCTGGACCAGCTCGTTCTTACCCCCACTAGAGGTAGCAACATCCTTGACCTGGTCATTACTAAAATGAGCGACCAGTGCTCTACACCAATAGTCAGCTCCTCCCTGGTTAGATCCGACCACAAACTAATCTCCTTGGAATCCACATCCCACCCACCCTCCCCACAAAGGTAACCACCATGAAAAACTTCTCCAAAGCTAACTTTGGGCTCCTAAAAACTGAGGTGGCTGACTTCACGGCACCCATGCAAATAGAGAATAGTTGTATGACTGCTGAATCATACACCAATGCACTGTACGAACACGTGCACAAATGCATGGATCTCGCCATACCCAACAGAACTAAGATGCTCAACTCCAAAAAAAAACTCTACAACAGAAGGAGGAAACTGATGTGGAATAAGGTGAAGTCTCAAGACTGGAAAAACTCCCTTATCAGCCTCAACAAAAGGTTGAGATCCCTCATCAAATCCTCTAAAGCTAGCTATGAAAACAGAATTGCAGCAGATACTAAAGACAACCACAAGGCCTTCTATAGTTATGTAAAGAAACTCTACGGCAATACCCCAGATTTGCTCTGAGCTACTGCACAATGGTACCTCCTATACTGAGCCAACAGATATTGCCAGTATACTGACTGACAGATTCAGTGTCAACTTTACCCCTCCCACCCCCTCAAAGGACCAATCACAATGCCAGTAGATTGCCAGACACCCAGTATTACTGCTGCACAGGTTAAAACAGCACTGCCCAAGGCCAAGAATACAGCTTCTATGGGACCTGACAGTATCCCTGGCTGTGTTCTACATGAACTACAGAGTGAACTGGCACCTCACCTGTATGCCCTGTTCAATCACAGCCTCACCTCAGGCTTTGTCCCTAATGAATGGCGCACTGCTACAGTCTTTGCTCTCCACAAAGGTGGAGTGACTACAGACCCTGGGAACTATTGCCCCATTAGCCTGATGAGCCTGATATGCAAAGCTATGGAATGCATCATCATGGACCTAATAAACAAGGATATAGGGAATCTCCAAACTCTGGATCCTACACAGCTTGGTTTTGTGAAGGGTAGATCATGCCTGCTCAACTTGGTCGACTAATTTGAGTCAGTCACCAGAGCTGTAATGAAGGCAAGGTGGTTCATACAGCCTACCTTGATCTGGCCAAGGCTTTTGATACCATTCCCCATTCAGGAATCATAGAAGAACTCACTAAGCTAGGCATCAACCCCTATATCACTAGGTGGATTGCAAACTGGCTCACAGATAAAACCCACAATGTGAAAGTAGCTGACTCCACATCAGACTGCCAACTAGTCATGAGTGGAGTCCCACAGGGTTCGGTCCTGGGTCCTCTCCTGTTTGGTATCTACTTCTCTGAAGTCCAGGCCAACATGAAGGGACTATGGCTGACAAAGTTTACAGACAATTGCAAGTTGGGAGCTATTATTAACTCACCAAGTGATGTTGACATCCTACAGAATGGCCTCACTGAGATCAATGACTGGTGTCAGAACCATGGCCTTAAGCTCAATGCCAAAAAATGTGTCATCATCCCCTTTTGGAAAATTTGGAAAAACGCAGTTCCCATTAATTACCACATTGATGGCAGTCCACTGAACACAGAAGGTGTTATAACAGATCTGGGAACACAGGTTCACAGCAACCTCTCTTTTGATCACCACATTGCCACTGTGGTCAGAAAGTCCTTCTATGTGGGACATCTCATTACTAAGGGTTTTGCATCCAGGAAGAAAGAGGTCATTGTCTCCCTCTACTCTTCCCTCATTAGGCCAATCATTGAGTACAATGCCCCATTTGGCATGTACCTCACTAGACACCTGCAAGAACTGGAGAGGCAACAAAAGTACCTCACAAAGAGGATCCTAGGCCTTAAACACTTGTCCTATATGGACAGACTCAAAAAACTCCAACTATTCTCTGTCTCATATCATCTCTGCTTGACTTACAAAGCCATGTCTGACCCAGCTGTGTTAGAAATGCTACATCTAAAGAAATCCCAATCCCTTGACACCACACACTTCAGAGGCCTCAACCTCATTACCACAATTAACAGAACATGCTGGAGGGGCAGCTACATAACCCAAGACTGCCCATGCTATGGAACAGACTTCCCATACATGTCAAGCAGAGCACCTGGCTGACCCTTTTCAAGAGAAATCTTGACGAGTGGATGGGAAACAGCAAATTCACTCCAGAGATAACTCCAGTGGCTCTACTTGACAGAGGCACTGGGATCTAAGGTCAGGTGGCATTATGCCAGGATAATCCTATGGCTAGGCTTGTAAAGGCTCAGGGCCATTAGCCTAGTACATACCTATGAACCTATGAACAAATAGCAAGAAAAATAAATGTTTTTTTACCTAGCAATTTAGCAACATGTCTTATTGGGAAATTAAACAGAATTTTGTTGTGTAGTGTTTTGGGGTAATTTATAATATATATAATATAATATGATAATCTATGTCATGGTTTTTAGTAATATAATAAACTGAAACTTGTTGGTTGTTATAAAACTTAAAGCCTAATGCTAGTCTTAGGTTTTAAGTTTCATAAGTCCTCTTTTTCCAGATGAAGTGTCCTTTAGATTCGGTTGTAAGTGGATCCTTGGTCCAGGTATTCTACAGGATCTTTAGTATCTTAAATAATTGAAAAGAAACTTGTACTCTGTCCATTTGAATTAGAAGAAACTTTATTAGGCAAGATGAGTGTTGCTTAGGTGCAGTATTGTACCATTTGTAACTTATGCCCTCCCACCATGGGGCTGCTGGCAGTCCCAAAGATTTGCCATGAGTATTTTGGTAATTGCTACTTTAATTTTCATATGAATCAGCTTTAGCACCTACTGGCACAGTGGCTTACGGCCTACATTATATGATTTTAGTGATTACATAGATATGCATCATTTTGATTTTTGCTTTTGATTTTTAGTAGTTCCCATATTTTTTATGTGATATTTGCACCTCATTGAATTATTTGTATGTCGGTTTGTATAGTTCAATTATTTTGTACATATATTTATTCACATGGGCTAATATCAAGTGCACTATCAAGTGGACTGGAGTAGAGGGAGAATTAGGCCAGTTCAGGGGCACTACAAAGATCTACATATGGGTCAATACAGAAAATGATGACTACTGTGTCAAAAGAGACTTAACAAAGTCAGAAGAATTTTCAGATGTGCAGGAGCTCAATATCACTGCAAATAAATGCAAGTTAACCTAGTTGGATATCAAACTTCCAGGAGCAAAATATACTGGCTAGAAAGGAAAACTGCTGAAAGAAATGAAAATGGAGTATGAACATTTTATCTTTGTATATATATATATATATATATATATATATATATATATATATATATATATATGGATCTACTTCAGTAGATCGAACTTTTACTAGTTCGAACCACATATGACCGAGACCATATGTTCGAACTCGTAAAAGTTCAAACACTGACGTAAAACCATATAAAACCAAAAAACACAAAACTAAATGTCTATAGCAGGGGGGCTATGCCCCCCCCTTCACCCCCCACCCCCCTTACTTAAATATACCAACTCCGAGATCGCACTACATTGCGGAAATGGGAAATCTTCTCTTTCCACTCTGTACGGAGATCTCCATTCAGTCAGATCGGATGTAAATTTATCTCAAGGGCAGATACTAAATAAGTCTGAGACAGAACAACAAAAAGGTCATATAGGCTAGCACATGCATATGGGACACAACCCAGCCCGAGAAACCTTGAGCTTAAGCATTCAAAAACATGTAGAATTCAGGAGTGGTAGAAATGGAGTAAAAAAACAGCAGGAAGGAAGAAGTCGGTTATGGAGTAACAATGAACTATGACGTAATCACGATATGGGAAGTTAATAGTTTATGTGATCTAACACATGCTTATCTTCTAGCAGGTTGCAAATTTTTGTATTCCTGTTAGTTTGTTAGTTTCCCTAAGTGTTAGCTCATTCCTATCCATTTATGCTGCAAATCTAGTTGAGATACTCTCAGAAAGTTAGTGACTTGATTCCTGACATATGAAAAATGCACTGGCTACTTTATTCCCAGTCTTCTGTTCTCGTTAAAGGAATTTGTACAGACTGTTTCTGTCACAGAATTTAATGCAATGAACCACTATACATTCAGAGATATGTGTCAGCATAAACTTATTCACCCTTAGTAAAATATTTTATTTAGCACTGCAAAATTGCTACACTATTTATTTACTGTATTGATGACTTTTTATCTTGTCTGCATGGTTCCACCGAACCAGTGATCCTTTCAAAGTAGATAACTAGGGTTGCATATTTTTTTTGTTTGTTTGTCTTGTTATTTGCACGCCTTCTAGCTGTCAACATGTATTTCATTGCTCCTTTGTCTTCTAGGCAGACTCTGTTACCATGATTTCAGAGTATGGGGCACCCAATTCCAAACATAGATTCCTTTACTGACATATGTGACTTTACTGTGTCACCTAAGAGTACACGTCAGTAAAATAAACAAACTGCCCTTTCAGTACTCACTGTTATATTTGTGCTCCCTATGTCTCTCTCTAATCTCTCTCCGTCTCCGTCTCTCTGTTCTAAAATGCCTTTGGGAAAGAGGACAGGAAATATACATTTTACCAAAGCTGATGCTAATGCTAGTACATTTGCGGGCATTTAAGACGTGAGTCACCCTGGGAACAATGTTCCATATCCCATCTATATTAATGTTTACTTCTTAAGTTTGGCTTTGATTCAAGTTATTTGGAACAAATGGCATAGTGAAAGCTGGAAATAGAGGCATCAGAATTCTACTTAAAGGAAAATTCAGTTAAAAACTTTTTTTTAAATTACTGCTTGTAGATTTAAAATCTAGTCCTTTTATTCATACATGAAATTATAAGCGCTTTCATCTTTTTGTGTGAAAGACTTCATCAGACAAACAATCAAATTAACCTCATGCTTAAAAAGTATTTTAGACCAATAAAAATCACTTAATAAAACCATGTAATTTTCAAGCCTCCCAACAAGCTCCACCCAATTCATAAAACAGTTTTACTTCATAGCAGTTTACAAAACTCAAATTATATACTTTTATGAGATTAGTTTAGCAGTTAAGGTATCCACCCCACAAGCGAAAGGTGCAAGGTTCAGCTCTCATCTGGAGCAAGCCACCAGGCTCCAGATACCCCACCATAGTACCCAGCCTAGCACCACATCATAAAAGTTTGCTTTCATAAATATAAGTTCAAACGTAAAATTGAATGTTGCTCATTAATAAAATCAACTTAAATACATTTACTATCCCTGCTGTGCCCTTAGTTTTAATAAACAAGCTATTGATACATTTTCATTTAAACTTGGCTGGAGATCAGCATTCAAATAAAAATACAGTTCACGTGTTTCTAGGTTTAAACTCCAAGGTCCCCCTCTTTCATTCACTGCAATTTGTTCAAGTATGATGAATTTAAAACAATGGGTAGGGTTTTGCTGTACATATTTAAACAGTGCACTTGTATTTTTCTGTTTTTTTAATGTCATAAACATGTTCCTGGACTCTCTCCCCGAGTCTTCTCTCTGTCTTATCAATGTAAAAACATGGACATGCAGAACAGTATACCACCCTTTTTATATTGCAGTCAAAATGCCCTCTAATTGTGATTTCATGAGTGGAAGTAAGGCAATCCTTCTTAGCATGAATATGTTGACATTGAGGGCAGTTCCCGCACTTGAACATTCCAGGGTTGTTGGTGTTGATAATTACCTTGAGTATACTCAACCCTTTTCTGAAAATTGTCTTTAAATTCTTCCCCAAAATGTCCAAGGATATCCAAATGACTTCACTGACAACAATGTATGAAGACGTGAATAAGCGATAACAAAAGATATTTATTCCAATTTTGGAAAATAAGAAGGCTATCTGCCACAACAATGGGAATTAGAGTAAGGAGAATGAACCTACTACTACCCAGAATTCAACCTCACCCCAAAGTCAGAGGACTTTTAAGTGTACTTTTATTACCACTTTTACAATTGACAGTTTGGTGATAGAGGACATTTTGGTAAAATATTGACACATCTTAAGGAGTCAGCAGGGGATAATCGAAAATGTTGGCTCACGTCCACATGTGGTATATAAAAGGGGAAACCCATGTACAGCAAAACCCTATCCATTGTTTTAAATTAGTCATACTAGAACAAAGTGCAGTGAATGAAAGAGGGGGACCTTGGACTTTAACCCTTGAAAAGTATTAACTGTATTGGCAACTTTATTTGAATGTTGATCTCCAGCCAGATTTAAATGAAAATGTATCTATAGCTTGTTTATTAAAACTAAGGGCTCAACAGAGATAGTAAATATATTTAAGTTGGTTTTATTGAGGAGAAACATTAAATTTTGAGTTTTATGGGGTGGTGCTGTCCACCATGGTATCGCATGTGGAGCCTGGTGGCTTGCCCCAGATGAGAGTGGAACCTTACACCTTTTGCTTGTGGGGTGGATACTTTAACTGCTAAGCTAACCTCACAAGAGTGTGTCACTTGAGCTTTGTAAACTGCTATGATGTAAAAGTGTTTTATGTATTAGGTGGAGCTTGCTGGGAGGCTTGAAAATCACATGGTTTTATGAACTGATTTTTATTGGTCTAATACTTTTTAAACGTGTATAATTTGATTGTCTGATAAAGTCTTTCACATAAAAAGATGAAAGTGTTCACCATTTTATGTATAAATAAAAAGGATTTGGTTTTAAATCTGCAAACAGTAATTTAAAAACATTTTAACTGAATTTTCCTTTAAGTACAATTCTGGAGCCTATATTTCCAGTTTTCAGCAAGCCGTTTGTTCCAAGTTTGCTTCTGGTATTCTGGATTGTGATTCAATTCAAGTTATGGTGTACGCAGATAATTCTGACTTCTGATGTGTTACCACTCTAACTAAAAGGGAAAGGTTGAAATGCTTTGTAATGATTACTTCTGGAAAATTACAAGTAGGTCATAGTGCAAATAGCTAAAGCAAGTAAGAAAGTATTTTTTCTGCAAAGCTCATTAGTCTGGAATCATCTTTAACAGTATGTATGCATGTGGTCTTTATTCTTTTTATCTACTCTGCCTGTCAGGCATCAGCCCTCCCATTATTGACCAGGTCATTCCTTCACCTTATCATGACAGGCCATCATGGGAGACCACTGACCAGACAACCATCTGAGTTTTCTGACTAATGGTCTAAGTCTCCACCCTGTAGTGGATGATATGCATGCTCTGTGTGAAGGCTGTGATATGCCCTACCCTCAAATGGAGCTGCATTGGCTACTACACATACTCCCTGGAAGGCTATTGCATACTGATGCTTGCCAAGCTTGGTAGAGCCTAGGATACATTCCCAACCCATATGCTACTTGCTGTATTCTCACCTCATCACAAGAAGCAGTGCTGCAGAAAACTGGACTTCCTTTCTCCCTCCAGATGGGAAAAGCTAGCGTCAGCCACTCACTACTACCCTCTCTGATTGGTTCATCTACCAACCAGATCACTAGCTGAAGATGGATGATTTGGGTCATAATTAGGGCTTTTCATCACTTTACACCACGGAGCCAAGTTGCTTGCATGCATTTTAACACTAATGCTTTTTTTTCATCCTAGATTATTGATTTGAATGTAAATATATTCTCTTTACTATATGATAACTAGGGTTGCCACCTATCAGATACATTTCTTAATAGTCAGGAAATAAAGGCCTCTGTTAGAAAATCCAGAAATCAGGGTGTATATCAGGAAATCTGGTTATTATGAGTACCTGACTGGTATTTTGAGTATTTTTTTAACACCTCTATTGAATTATCACTTAAGACATAGCCAAACATAAGACATGGGCAAACATATATTTATATAAAAGAAAACATGGCATAATAAGATGTTCATAGTTACAAATACTGTGCATTGCATAGATTCTTTTGTACAACTATCATCACTCTAGTAATTGCTTTTTTGGCAGCTACCAGAATTAAACTTAACAAAACCTTACTATGTCCAGGCAATTCATATCCTGTACCCCAGTTAAAAAAAATGTCCTTTAATTAAACTAATTTTCTTACCAATTATTTCTGGCAGAGTATTCTGTAGGGAATTTTTAAATTCTACCAACTCATTATACTCCCAAAACTTTATGTTCCCAGTTACCTCTCTCCTCCCCATCACACTTCCAATATTTGGCATCTACCTGAGGAAAAGTTCTTTAGAGTCTACTTGGGGTATAAAAATAACTATTCCAATATTTACAAGAAAAGATCTTAAATCTTCTAGACTTTGTTGCTTATTTGGGGGCCATACATATATCCTCCCATTGTTCCTTTGTGAATTCCTTGTCCAATTTATCTTCCCAAACTTTATAACCTCCTCTGATTGAGTCCTGTAGTTATCATGCAATATTTCATTTGCCCTACTAATGTTCCCCCTTTTAACACCAGTTTCTGTTATATATTCAACTAAAATTTCTACCTGACCAGGTCTTTCTCTTACGGTTCCCTTGTCTTTTTCTCTTTGACTATAGTGGAATATCAATCCCTGAAAGGGAAGTAGTGGCTAGACTGCAGTCCAAATGTCTTTTTTAGCCTCTTCCCATTCTACTACCTTTCACTCTCTATTTATTTGCTCCCAATACATTGGTTCCTTTGTCAGTTTTATCCAGTAGATTCCGGTCCCCTCTTGCCTATTCTCTGTACCCCTAATTGTTGTCATCCCTATTGGCAGAATCTCCTTTCTCCTCTTTCTTGTTGGCTTAGTTCTTAAGAATATTTACTGCTACTTTATTAATATAATATTCTGAAGGCTGTTGTTATTCTGCTTGAGGATCGGCATCCAAAACTCCACTCTCTCCTTAAATATTGAATTTTCTCCTATTTCATCATCATCATCCCTCTCCAATTTGAATTATAGATTATTGCTTCTGTTATGTACATGAACCTTTACTGTGTTGCTATAAAATAACCCTTCAAATCAGGTAATCCTAAACCACCTTGATGTAGTGAAGGATCATCTTATCCCACTTGACCCTTGCCCTCTTCCTTTCCCAGATAAAAATCCTTTGCGTCTTCATTAATTACTTTCCACAACTTCTCTGTTGATAAAAATATGGCCGACTTGTATATAAAACTAAAGGGACTGAAAACATTTTCACTGCTTCTATCTTGCTATACATATCCATAAACAAGATCTTCTAGTTTCTCAGTTTTTGTATTGTCTTATTGTCTTTTTATCTCTTCCCACATATGCTTAGCTGCTATGACATAATCATTTTAACCCATACTCCTAAATACTTCATTTTATCATGCCCCTGTAAATATGGGTATTGCTGAAACAATTCATGTGTTGGTACATAGTTTACAGCTACAACATTTGCTATGTATTCATTAATCTGTTGTCCTGAAACTGACTCAGACTATTTCATAGCAGTGAAAGGTCCTTTTTTGATTTTACCAGGTAATAATATCATCTGCAAATAAAGCCAACTTTTTTTGATTACCGTACCAATTATATCCTTGAATTTCTGACTCCCTTATATTTCTTGTCAATGGCTGTAAATATATTGCAAATAAAAAAGGGGGAAATAAGACACCTCTGCCTGGTTCTGCTGTTCAGACACAAATGTGAATACTTTAAACAGAAATGAATAGCGCAAAAAGGCTTTTCAGTTCAACAGCCAATGCATACTGCTGCTTTTGCATTTCTCAATTCCAATAAAAAGCCTTGTGGTATTTCACAAGCTACTAAAACTAGGGAATTTGCATTTAGATTCTGTCTGAATCAAGGGAATCTGCATTTAGGTTCTGCCTAAATCATGGGAATCTGCATTTAGGTTCTGTAATGTCTTGAACTCTGAAATATTTGAAATTATGTTTTGTTTAATTTGTGTACACTTCAGTCTCTTTCTTGCATGCATGTTAAATTTAGTCACCTTGTTTTACCCTAGTAAGCCTACATAATTTCTGAAAATTGTTATGTCTGAAAAGCACACCAGCCTGGCCTAAAAAAATAAACGTGATTGCACTATGTATTGTCATTATATCATTCTCATTTATATTTTATAATGCTGATAACTTAATTCTGATCTACAGGCTTAGCCTAGAATTAAGTTACAGTAACAAATGACAACATATCCCCAACGCTATATGCTGTTTTTCCTTCATGATGCAAAATAAATAAATAAATACAAATAAAAATAAAAGATCACACTAAAAGAATTATGCAGCACTTTTCAAGACTCACCAGGCATTATAGAAACAAATGTACTGCCATCATTTTTACAAATAAATTTAGTTGATTTAATGATAACATTCTTTGCTCTAACACTTAAAAGAAATAAATCTTGGATTTGTTTCCTTTCTTCTGAGCATGAGGAAGGGCTTTAATTAAAAAGCATCAAATGAACTTATCTGAAATCCTCTCATCCAAGTTCCTTCCCTGAAGGAAAATGTACAAAACAGTGACTTGGCCAGATTCAGTAAAGCCTACACAGTCCGTTTACATCATATGTGCATCGCAGTGTGGCATGCACGCAGTAGAGCACAGTTTTAGATTCAGTAAAAGGCTTTACATGGTGTGTGCAGCTGTGCAAACAAGGTAAATATCATGGCATGCTAACTACATCATAACAAGCTGAATAGTATGCTAACCAACCAATCCAAGATGGAGGAGCTATCAACAAGCTATAAAGCAACCATGTAGACTCAGTGTGTTGGTTTTCCCTGCAAATTTCAAAACCTGGAATACAGCCATGGAAAGGAGTCGATACAGAAACAATGTTAGGGACTGCTGTTGCTTTAATTCATGTGTATGTACAACAGCCTGAAATCTATGCTGCTGCTGCTGCTAATAGACCAAGGCCAAGAAGGAGATTGAGTTTTCACACCCCAAATAACTTATCACAATCTACATAACACAGAAATTGTAGAGCGCTACAAGGTGGACAGCAACACACTACAAGAACTCTGCAACCTCTGTAGTCCTCAACTCAGAGCCACGGTAAACTGAGGGGAACCCATACCAGTGGAGACAAAGGTATGTGTAGCACTTAGAATTTTAGCTACAGGTACCTTTCAGAGACCAACAGGGGACATGCTGCGGGTGTCAAAGGCATCAACATCCAGGATCCTACATCAATTCCAGAATGCTGTGTGCCAACATGCCAGGGACCACATATATTTTTCCATTACTCCTGAGGATAGGGCCATGAATATGCAGGAGTTCTACCTGGTAGCATACTACCCTGAAGTACTTGGTGCCATAGATTGCACACATATAGAAATTAAGGCACCACCTGGGGAAGTGGGAAGACTCTACATAACTAGAAACGGCTTCCAATCTACTAACTGCCAAGTCATGTGCAACACCAAGACAATGATCTTGAACATGTGTGCTGGCAACTCAAGCAGTTACCACGACTCATATCTGGCACACCTCCCAACTCTGTATCACATGTTCACTAGGAGGGATATCCCACAGGTTATACACTGGAACTATGGTTGATGACACCCAATAGAAATGCACACACCTGCTGAAGAACACCATAATGAGGCACACACTTAAACCAGAAATATCATAAAGTGTGTGTTTGAGCTGCTGAAATCACAGCTCCAGTACCTAGATACATCTGGGGGAGCTGTGCAATACAATCCATGTACATGTACTGAAATATTCACTATATGTGCCATGCTACACAACATCATTCTAAGAAAACAGCTTCAGCAAGATCAACTAGGGGAAGGGGCATACATCCCACCACCAATGGTAAGTTCACCACAGCCACACAGAGGTGAGGAGTCAGAGGGGGAACCAGCAGCTGCTGTGGGTATAGGCAGATGTAGGTGTGCTCAATATGCCCTTGTATTTGCTAAGAGGCAATACATAGCACTCTCTCTCACCATCTAGGGGCCGAAAACCTTCCTCCTACTCACGTACATATAATAACATTGATGCCAGGAAACTCACACAGCCTTACTTAATCATGTAATGGCTGTGCACTGCTAGCATCAGACAGAGTCAGCCCTGAACTAAAAGTGCTGCAACTGCTGGATTTACAAGGTAAATACTGAACCTGGAATGTATTGTGTAATAATACGAATGAATGGCATATCCTTGCATGTTGTGACTTTGCAGTGTAAGCAAGTAAAAAGTGGGTGATTTGTACAGAAATTATTTCACCATGTGGCAGCAGAGACTTATGTGACTTATATGTGTCTATTATCAAGTAGTAGGCATCAGGCATCAAAGATTCACACAGTCATACCTCTCAAACGTACTGATGTTCACCGATTCTCCTCAGTTTAGCACTATGCATTTGTACTGGAAAATCATTAAAGAGAGAAGTTAGAAAGTAATGAGACACATTTCAGTTTCAGACTTCACATCCCTCACAAGATCATTAACAATACTGAAGCAAAAATGTTTGGTACTATCAACTGTCTAACTTTTTAAGACCAAAATAAGTCAAAGGTACAACTACCAATTCAACATCACATATGCAGATACACTAAGCCCTATGTCAGCTATGCAATCTGAGCATCAGACACATGTTATGTATCATTGAAGCAAAATGTAGAAAACAGGGATATGGCACAGTTATCACCACTTGCACAGGGTGTTGTGTGGGGGGCAGGAAGCTTAGACTGACACAAAAGGTTGGTGAGTGTGTCTGTGAGTAAGAAAGAGAACCAGGCAGACATTTGGATAAAGTAACAAATGGCCAGTGAGACAAAATGATCTTTAAGCTTCATGCCTGAACCATGTAACATTTGTGTGTGTGTGTGTCTGCATGGGTCCTCCAAGTGAAATTAGTTTGTTAGTGTCTGCATGAACACAGTCAAGCTCTGTGCTAGCTCTACATCTTGGTATATCGGACAGGTGTGAGGTGTGCATGTAAGAGGTGGCAGTTCATCATTTTTGTACCCAACCACAAGAACTGGCTCTGCCAGGAGTTGCACTGGCACATCCATGGCTATGGTCAGATGCACTGCTGCTATCTGAACATGAATGATGTCTGCTGGGTGAGCTCCCATCACAAGAATGCCCAGTACTATGGCCCCATGGCCTGCCACATCTGGGTGTGGACAGCACAACCACTGAAAGAACAGTGGAAGCACTGCCACTATGGTAGCGTGATTGAGCATGGCCATGTTGGCTAACAGCAGATTATGTGGCTGACCTATGATCACGAGGATGCCATTGCCCTCCCAGCAGATGTTCCATCACAGACACCACCCATTCCCATGTGTCATTCATCCAATCCATTGAATCGGCAACATGGTGGAGGCAGTCATGCATGTCAGCCTGTGCCACATCTACAACCCTAAGCATTTCTCTGGAGCACCTATGGGAATGTGTCTGTGCCACCATGATGGCCCTAAACATACATTGAGTGATGCAGGAAGAGACACCTAGATCAGGTGGATGATGGACTGCAAGCCTCCTCCAAGCATCCCTAACAACCCTTCTGTGTAGCACCTCACCCACACTTTGACTATGGCCAGAGTCAACAGGTGCTGAAGCCGCAGTAATCACACTTCCCTCATTGAGTGTCTCACCCTCCACCTGTTTAATATCTGGGGGCTCAGTGGAATGGGTAAGCATAGGCCTACTGGCTGTGCTTGATGGAATTACAAGGGATGGCTTAATGTCAACCTCAGTGTCAGAGTCAACCTCTGCAACCCCCAACTATGCTTCTGTTTGCCCACCATCATCATCAGAGTCTGCTGATACTCTGACATCAAGTGATAGAAGTCCCACACTTCCACTGTGAAGCTCACATGTGATAATAAGCAAAAACCTAGCAAACATTAGTACCTACACTACTATAGTCCAATATATGCTAACAAACTAACAGTAGTGCTACTATTGCAGACAAGCACATACACACAACAGTCCTGACACCAACATCAGAAACTGTTTCTTTGAACTCCTCATCAGTACTGACATAAAAATGTTTGGCTTACCAAGTACAGATGATTGTAGGCTCCCTATGCTGAATGGTCCTGGACGAAGTTAAGCAAAAGGTAAAGACAATCTTAATTTTCATCACAGGTCATCAAATTAACAATAACACAGGGGGCAAACTTGTTTTCTGTTTATATATCCATTAACTATACTTTCAACAAGAACTTGGAAGACAAATCCAACCTAAGCCCATATGTAATCAATCAGAATGTGTTGCTAACTGTAGCAATCTACAATCCCCCAACCAATTTCTTGTTACACAGAACTAACATATTGCTGCAAATATTTCACTATACAAGATTATTTAACAACTGATATACATAAGCCTACCTGGAAGCTCCTCATGAGGCATACTTGCTGTCCCTGAAACAGTAGCTCCAATGTCAAGGAAGTGCTGTTCTGCACTTTCCCGGGAGCTGTCTGAATCCCTGACAATGGACAGGAACTCCTTATTTTCTCTTAGTGGTGGTTCTGTAGCAGACCCCCCCATCCCATTTGATCACAAGCCATTACAGCTGCTCTCATCCATGCAGATCAGATCACGTTAATGGCCCTATGGTGCATCTGATCATATGCCCTGCTATGGCTGCCTACTGCATTCACATCTGCAACTATCTGCTGCCAAATTTGTATTCTGCCTGACATATCTCCATGTCCCCTCTCAAACAGAAAGGCACCATTTCACCTAAAATCTTCCACAATGATCTGATTCTCAGGGTCACAGAAGGCTGGTTTTTCAGGGATTGAGACACCTGGGTACTATAGTCCGAAGTGTTCTAAAACACAACAGAAGGATAATATACATAACTATCACATAACTAAAAAATACCTGTTCCTAGATAAACATAAAAGGTAGCATTTCACTATTACCCACTGGAGAAACATAAAACAGTCTAAATATTTGAAAAATGAACAACATAGATTGTGTGGTTGTAACATACTACATTCACACACAAAGAAAGGGAGGATGTCAAACAAGGGAGTGTAACAATATCAACATATCCTTGTTTGCACCAAAACAAAAATGCAGCTTTGCTCCCCCAGCCCCAAAAGAACAGGCAAACAAATTTGGATAATAAGCCATCAGTGAAATGTGAAAAATTGCTATCAAATGAACTGTCCCTGAAATGTGCAGCGATATAACACAGAACATTCCATTTAAGCTATTGCCAATCATGAATACCTGTGACATGTCCTGACAAACATGTCCATGCCATCAGTATACTTCTACGTAATGCATACACATAACAGTAGCATTTTCTAATATATATATATATATATATATATATATATATATATATCTGTGTGTGTGTGTGTGTGTGTGTGTATATATATATATATATATATATATATATATGAAACAGATTTTTCTTAATGACATTTTAGCATCTGCAGTATATAGCTGAAAAATGCAAGCATATCTTCTCAAGTTCAGTAGTCTTCTGTGCAGGTAGATCCCAAAGCAATAGCCTCTTCTGTGTTCTCCACACAAGCAAATCTCCTCACCTACAGCTTGCCAAGCTACACAGTTGCCTTTTTATGGTGTAGATTCAGGCTGTGAACATGGTGAATATGCAAATGAGGTGTGAACTCATTAGAGTTTCTAAATCCCAAATACTTGGCTTTGTGTATCAGGTGTAAACATAGTGCAGGACCTCCCTTAGTGCTTGTTGCTAATGGATTGCAACTGTGCATGATTACTGGTAGGGAGAAGGAAACATAACAGCAATGCAGACTGCCCTACCTCTAGTGGGTGTGTCAGGTTAGACTTACAAAGTGTATAGAAGTAATTTTATCAAGGTTTGGAAATGTAAGTAAGCAGCACACAATTCACAGGTTCTGTTCATTAACATCCAACCTCCTTTTCATTTGTTCACAACTGTATATTATTGCCATTTAATATCCTCACACATTTTATGGACAATGATATAGAATGCCTTACAGACTGCATGTCTCAGATTAATGAGCAACAAACACAGAGAGGTAAGATAGAGCTGTATTTTTGCAAGCAATAATCGTCAATGGTTGTATGACACTACATCTGAAATTAATACATGTACAAATAACTGTGTGTTAGTACTGTGGATGATGTTGTAGTTGGTTGTATGTAGAATTATTTCAATTCCCTAATACAAAGCTGTTTGCATGGCAAAGAGGGATAAGACGCCCTTATTGTGTTCTGAAGGTTCAATGGAGTGAGAGTTCCACTCCAGACCTATGTCGAACTATTTCATATGTACTAAGAAACAGTTTGTAGTGTTTATTTCATTGATTGCTTTTCTTCAACTACTTTTCCCTTATTTCTTTTTCTTTTCTTTTTTTTATTTATTTTTTTTATAGGCAGTGTTTGCATGGTGCTCAACTCTGCTCAAACAAGGGAAACAGAAAAAATGAATGGGAGGGTTTTGCTGTGCTTATCTCATTTCTGTGATGCTTAGCAGTGTGCAAACCCGGACTAATGGCCCACACAAAAAGGAGGCAGAACACCTACAAACAGGGCATCTGTAAAAGTGTAAAGGTCAAAAAGGATGCATTTTTACAATTTTTGTTTTAGAAGCATTGTGAGGCAGTTAGTGAGGTTCCCCAACACCTTCAGCCATCAAACAGCTACAGCCAGGAAGCAGACAGTCAGTCATTGAAAATGGTTACATTCATTTAATTTTGTTCAGCACCACACAAACATGCTAAGTGGTGTTGCACAGAGGTTAACACAGAGAACATAAAAAATGGAGGTGTCGTGTAACTAGTCCTGTGACAGCAGGAGTAAGTGTATGGCTGGAATACAGATGGTCTTGAGTTCTAATATAGGGTATGCAACATCTTTTACTGTTGTGACTGTGCAGTTTATAGCAATGAACTGAAAAATATACAAGAGTTATTTCAACATTCTTGTGGCAACAGGTGTTAAGTTTAGGACTGCCATACACATGGTCCTGGGTTCTAATATGGAGTATTTTACATATTTTTACTGTTGTTCAATTTCTAATTATATTCACTCTTGTTTATAACACTTTAGTGGAGCTGATATGAATTCGATGTATGAGGGATAAGACCCTTATTGTGTTTTCAGATGCATGACTGAGGGTATAATGCCTACTATATTTCTGTAAGTATGATTCTGCTATCTGGGCTTGGATGGCCTTCACAATAAATAAGACACATACAAAACTGGATCTATATACAAGAACCATGCCAGATCACACACATACATGTGTAACACCTGAAACTTTCAGCTGTATTTATGAACGATGCCTGACTATGTCTGAGCAGTACTTCTTCTCTGGCAAAGACGAAAAATCACCACTGTGGATGAAAATGTTTTGTCCCTTATGCCTCGGCTTGATTCCCACACTTTAAAAATCAGTTTTAAAGCCAAAAGCAAATATGTCAGGTCATGACATTTATGCCCCCAGTGCATGTCCGCAAACTTGACTCAACTAAGAGATACCTTCAAATTTTCAATATATATTTCCAAGCTACAACACCAAATACCCCTCAAACTAAGGTCAGATGTCAGCTTAACCTTACAATTTAAAATATTTCTTTTCTTCCCGCTTGACAGTGCTACTCTCCACTTAACATCATACAAATGTGGTTGGCATTGTTGCACAGGTCTGCAACAATAAAAATAACAGGAATTGGCAGGAAAGCATTAGTTGCCATTGCTCTACTTCAGTTGTTAGACATTTCTGCAGTTAGAGGGGAAGCTGCCCAATTTAGGGCACAGAGGTGGGATGTCCAGGAGTCCAGGATATTTGTTGGACTCCTTAAAGCAATACAGCCAAAGGCTTCTGCAGGGGAACTATTCTGGCTCCCAGTACAAGTCTGAGATTTGGGGTAGTTTGGCTCAGGCTGTATCAAGTGCTACTGGTATCCACGCACTGGAAAACAGTGTAGGCATCATTTTAATGACATACAGAGGCACAAAAGATATACCTTCAACCAGTGGTTGAATGAATTTTAAACTAGTGCTATCCCACAGCTGTGTAAGTATGATAACAGAGAGTATTTATAATACACAAAGAGCTACATATAGGCAAGACTGGTATGTATAATGCTGTAATGTTCTTTTCTGTTCTTTCTATACCTAATGCTGAAAGAGAGTTCAATAAACAGGCTTATGCTGATCAAATGGAGAGACTGAGGGAAACAAGTGGTATGTAAGCAGCACAAGTGAAGTATTATTGTAGCTTTAAAAGTTAAAGATAGGTTTTTGTTTTTTTATACAGTTGTAGCAAATTGAGCAAGTATGCATGCATTAGTCTGTAGCATAAACCAAATTTAGAAGTTAAGTATAAAACTGCAGTCAGAGGTCTTGGGTTTAAATACCATGAGTAACAACTATACAATACTGTATTTCTTTAATAATATGACATTAACTTAAACTCTATAGAAGTGGCATAAATGCCCTGCTGTTAACTGTAATCTGTATAACTGGACCAAGCATATGTGCAGTATTTGCACATTTCAAGGATTACTTTCAGCAATCTGTAGTTATAGCATGTAGTTGTTAGGGTGTATACTTAAATGCAATACTTCAGATACAGTAGTTGTAGAATTTTGTTAATGCATTATATGCCACATAAGATGGTACTAATTTTATTTTCTTTTTCTCTCACCCAAACCCTTATCTCTCTTTTTTTAATTTTCTATTATGGCTCATCAAAATATCTCCATGTCAGCCACATGTACCAAATCATTAAATGCTTCACAGCACAGCAAAGTAGGCCAGCCACAGTGAATCAGCTGCCTCTGGTCCACTGTCTCCATCACAGATGCCCAGGACATTTGGGACCCAACCTGCTAGCACTCCCTCTGCTGCCCCTGCAATACCTGTGCACTTAGGTAGTACTGCCCTGACAGCTGGTGCAGTGGTACTCTCTTGGAGTAGTGGTGCAGGTGGGATTTCATCACCTGCCAAAAGATGCCAGGGTTGATGCGTAGGATTGCGTACCACATCGGTGTATGCCTATTCTGGATGGAGAGGCTGCTCTCACTCATGGTAAGTAGGAGGAAGAGACATCAAGCACTCTAGCCACCAGAAGATTAAGAGGTCAGTGATGACAGTCCAGGGGTTGAGGATTAGATTTCCACTCTGTCCATGTTTGATAGGCATGAGTCTGTGTTGTCCCCTCCCTCACCACAATCATAGTGTCCCCCAAACTTTTGTGTCCCTCTCTTGTCTTGTTTGTCTTGTTTGTTTGCATTTGCTTCCTCACCTACCCAACTTGCCTGACCCAGAAATGCCTACGTTCCTTACCCAGCATTCCTCTCTTGCTGAATTAAAAAAAAAATGGGTGCCTGTCACACAAAAAAATATTATCCTATACATAGCTCTCCATTTTGCACATGTGTCTTCTTGGCACACTAGATTTGGTACATTGGCTATCCAAAATGATTCCATTGTTGTCACCCCCTTTCTGGAGGAGACAGTCCAAATTCAGCTAATATTCTGCGCATATTTTCAGTCTACACTGTTGAAGAAATGGATAGCTATGTTTTTTTCCTAACTCCCTTCTGCACATTCCTGTATTGCTTTTCCTTTAAATTTCCCATGCTTGCTCCACATTTCACCACTTTCCTATCTACCTCATTTTAACACATATAATCTGGTCAAAAAATAGAGTCACACACAAAACACAGAAGTACCAGAAAAAGCAATGGATCCCTTCATTTTTGGCCTCCATGTTTGCGCAGAGTTTGGTATCATGCACCAGTGCCAAAAGATGGAGAGTGGCCCTATAATGCTGCAGTTACCTCCGCAAAATGCTGCTTAAACCTGCTGCAAAAGAATTGATGTCATTGCATTATCGCTGTTTATTTAAAAGTATTAGATACACCTAGATTTGAACCCAATATCATCTGGGCTCAAAAAGAAGTGTAACAACGTACAAAATGTAACCCAAAGCACTCAGGAATTCAGTAAACACAGTTCCACAAAGTGAATATAGCGGCAAGATTTATTCTGTTTATGCTTCCAACAAAAACGCACCGTTTTCGTCCACCTACATACAGGACTTCATCAGAAACATTGCAAAAATTAAATTCCCTCCTTATATAGTCTTCCCTAAAACCATTAATAACTTAATTACCCTTAATACAAGTTAATAAGTAGCTAAGCAACCATAATTGATCTGAAATACTAAAATCCAAGTAAACTTTAATATAAATGCTAATTTAAATATAATGTCGCATTACTGCATGCAGAATGTCAGATACTGAATGCATTTTTAAAAACATTTAAAAACATACAGATATAAAAAACAATTTAAAAATTTGAACTGTATACATACAGGTAAATGTAACATATTAAATGCTATAGATATAGTGTTGAAAACGAGACAAGACTGCCATCTCCTGGTTATGTAAGTGTAACATAACTTGACATATTTTAACAAAATTTTTTCTTAATAAGAAAAACTTTGAGATGGGACTAACTAAAGCTTAGCAGACCTAAGTTTAAGAACTGGAGCCAAGGAGACATGGTCATTGAGTCCTGGCAGCCTATTGGCTTCCAACTTTAATTGCCAAAAAAGCTCCCTAAACTCAATGGTTGTCTCCCATGGACCCCCCCGGAGATCCAGTTCCACATTTTCAATGATAAAAAAGCCATAAACTGCCTCAGTACAAATTGTACTGTGCTTATAAAGGGCATTATTAGTATCCTGTTTTTTGATATCATTAAGATGTTCGTATATATGTCTCTTTAATTTCCTATTGGTCTTTCCTATATAGAAAGAGCCACATACTTTACAGATAGCAGTATATATGACTCCAATGGTGTCACAGTTACAATGTGTGTTTGTCACTAACTTTTCCTTCCTATCTTTTAAACTCATCCTGTCTCCATGTAGAACATAAGGACATTGTGTACAAGAACCACACTTGTATGTGCCCTTCCTCTGTCTACCCTGTTTTTATTTTATGGTTTTCTAACATTTCCTTGATGTTCCTACCCTTTCTATAAGTAAACTTCAGGGGTCATTAAATAATTGCTCTAAATCTGAATAGTTGCCTAATCTCCCCCAGTTCTTAAAAACAATGTCCCTAATACGGTGAGCATTACTACTAACATTTAAGACAAAATTACTATTCCAGTTAGTTTCTGTGGACACATTGTTCATTTCCTGACCAACTACCAGCTCTGGAATCCTAAAATAGGGCTAAATCTACCACGCCTCTCCTTCATAATTTCACATTCAATTTCTTCCACTAAATCCAAAGGATACTTCCTTTCCAAAAACATCTTTCTCAGATTTTTACTCTCTGCAGCATAGTCTTCGTCCAGAGAAGTTATTCTGCAACTGCTAATAAATTGCCCTTTTAAAATTCCTCTCTTTTGACTAAAAGGGTGGGCACTAGTAAAAAACAAATAAGAGTTTGAGAATGTCTCTTTTCTATATACATTGGACTTAAATATTTTCTCCCCTGGAACCTTTTCTATTAAAACATCTAAATATTGTAATTTCTCATGAGAAGTAACATGAGTAAATCTTAAAAATTCCGTAGTGCTATTCATATATTCTATGAATTCATAAAGTATCACTTCGGGTCCAGTCTAAAAAATACAAATATCATCTAGGTAACGTCGATAATAACTCCAATACTGTGAATATTCTGAGTGAAATATATATTTCACGTAGACAAGACCAGATTGGCATACATGGGAGCACAAGTGGAATCTAGTAAACACAGCTCCACAAAGTGACTATAGCAGCAAGAGTTATTCTTTTTAACGCTTCCAACAAAAACACTGCATTTTCGTCCACCTACATACAGGACTTTATCAGAAACATTGCAAAAAGTAAAAAGTAAATTCCCTCCTTATATACTCTTCCCTGAAACCTTTAATAACTTAATTACCTTTAACACAAGTTAATAAGTAGCTAAGCAACCATAATTGATCTGAAATACTAAAATCCAAGTAAACTTTAATATAAATGTTAATTTAAATATAATGGTGTATTACTACATGCAGAATGTCAGATACTGAATGCATTTTCAAAAACATTTAAAAACATACATATATATAAAACAATTTAAAAATTCTAACTGTATACATACAGGTAACTGTAACATATTAAAGGGTCTATATTAGATCACCAAATGCTTAGGTAAGCGAACGGTGAATAATTCGACCCCATGTAAGCGAAAGCTTACAAAACCGAACTGTCAGAATAGTGATATTTTTCCAAGGGAAAAAAATCGCTGTTCCAACAAAAAAAAAAAAAAAAGAAAGCACATTAAAACATGAGATTAAGTGGCGGGCTTCCCACCCACACCCCCCGACGTGGGGGGCTGTGCCCCACACACACCCCTACTTATATATACCAACTCTGAGACCTCAATACAGTGCCAAAAACAGCAAAGTACAGAAGCAGACAAACAAATTCTTTCCCAGGGAAAGAATTTGCTTACATACCGCTTCAATATTTTTCAGTTTTGGTTTTGTCAGTTTGACCAAGACGCATTCGAAAACATTCGTCTTCGGTCTGCTGATAGGAACCCCATATTAAATGCTATGGATATAGAGTTCAAAACCAGACAAGACTGCCATCTCCTGGTTATGAAGAAAAAGAACAGCTTTGAGATGGGACTAACTAAAGCTTAGCAGACCTAAGTTTAAGAACTGGAGCCAAGGGGACAGGGTCGCTGAGTCCTGGGAGCGCTTTCAACTTTAATTGCCAAAAAAGCTCCCTAAACTCAATGGTTGTCTCCCATGGACCCCCTCGGGGATCCAGTTCAACTTTTTCAATGGTAAAAAAAACATAAACTGCCTCAGTACAAATTGCACTGTGCTTATAAAGGGCATTATTAGTATCTTGTTGTTTGATATCATTAAGACATGTCCAAAAACAAATTCACCTCGTAGCCAATATCCTCCAACCAAAAAGACACAGTTTATTTTCACAATAAACAACAAAATGTTAAGCGCTTTCGTCAGTTGACTTCATCAGAACAATAATACATGAAAAAACACTCACTTAACTATCAGCCATTACCCCAATTAAAAAACAATTAACCAATCATCAAAGCAAAACAATTCTTAAAGAAAAAAAGATAATATAAAAATAGATTATAAAACTTCCATGTAAAAAATGTAAATTGTATAATAATCATTACAATAAATATGATGTCAGACTGTAATATAGTAAGATATAATAAAACCTAAAACATAGCATATTGCCTTTCACAGTTTATAAGCTCTAAATTTAAGCTCAGATTTAATGCTGACGTGGTCATTTAGACCGGGTGGGACAGTGGCATTCAATTCTAATTGCCATCTAGCTTCTGCCCTTAAAAGTTAATTATTCCAATTCCAACCTCTTGTATCTTTACCTACCACTTCAAGAATATCAAACTGAAAAAAAGTGATGAGGAAAAGCTTTAATGTGTTTAAATAGTGCGTTTTTTTCATCATTTTTAGAAATGTTATATAGGTGCTCATAAGTCCTCCTACATAACTTTCTTTCCGTCTTTCCTACATAATATTGTTTACACGGCTGGCATACTGCTAAATAAACAACTCCTGAAGTGTTACAGGTCCCTGTTCTGAAACTCACTTGAATATTGTAAGGTCCCAACAGCACAGACGGGGTACTAATAATATATTTACAATAATCGCAGGCGCCACATTTAATGGTCCCCCTGTTGTTGGTTTTCCTGGCCTGCCCATGATTTTCCAATAAACGTTTTAAATTCCTGTTGACCTTATAAGTGAAAGAAGGTTTGTTACCAACAGTGGACCATAATTCCTGATTACACTTAAACATACTCCAATTATTCAAAATAATGTTTCTAACTTGGACAGATGTTTCACCCTCAATCAACACCATAGATTTAGTGTAGTCCAAACCAGTGTTGCTATCTTGTACAGGGGTAATGTCAGTGGTACCAAGTAATGGTTTAAATCTCAAACCCCATTCTTTAACCACTTGTACCTTAATGTCATTCACAAACTTCAAAGGATAACCCCTAGCTCTAAACATATCAACCAACTTGTCTGTTTCAGAGATCACAGAATCTATATCCGTGCACATTCTCACAACACGGACCATTTGTCCCTTAACTATGTTCCTTTTAACATAGTAGGGATGGCAACTAGAAAAGGCTAGATAGTCATTTGAAAATGTCGGTTTTTTGTAAATACAAGACTGGAAACAACATTTACCAAGATCTTTATACAAAAATACATCTAAATAGTTGATATTAGAAGACCCGAAGGAACCAGTAAATTTAAAATACTCACATATGTCATTTAAAAACTCCATAAAAATATCATGAGAACCATCTACCTTCCATAAAATAAATAAATTGTCTAAAAACCTAAGATAAACCAACCACTTATCTGTAAATGTGCTCCGAAAAATAAAGTTAGTCTCCCATTTATACATAACTAAATTAGCAAAAAGGGGGGCACAACTGTTACCCATAGCTACACCAGCAACTTGCCGAAAAAATTCCCCTTCAAACATGAAAAAGTTGTTTTTTAGAATAACTTCCATCAAGACCATAATGAAGTTAATCATGGTATTACCCAAATTAGTCTTTTCAACCAATGCCTCGTGGAAGAACTCTAAACCCTTCTCCTGTGGAATTGAAGTAAATAAATCGACCACATCAATAGTAGAGAAACACACTTCATTACCATAATATTCGTGCTTAATTATTTTTAAAAAATCCCAGGAGTCAATCAATATATGCTCAATGGACACCAAGCTTTTCCTAACAATACGGTCCACAAACACTCCCAAAGGATATGTAACACTATTGTTACCAGCAATTATTAACCTATATGGTGGATCACTTACATTCTTGTGAGTCTTAGGTATCCCAAAGGCAATTGGAATAATGGGTTGTTCAATATACAAAAAATTATACATTTCCTCATTAATTGCCCCTTGAAATAGTGAATCCTCTAATAATAACTTGATCTTCCTGTAAGATATGTTGATTTCATTCTTCAACACACATTTATATTTAGTTTCATCTTGCAACATGCAAAAAATCTTGTTGTTATAATCAACCTTATTCACAACAGTCATGCCTCCCCCCTGTTGTGAATAATGGCCCGTGTTGTGAGAATGTGCTCGGATATAGATTCTGTGATCTCTGAAACAGACTAGCTGGTTGATATGTTTAGAGCTAGGGGTTATCCTTTGAAGTTTGTGAATGACATTAAGGTACAAGTGGTTAAAGAATGGGGTTTGAGATTTAAACCATTACTTGGTACCATTGACATTACCCCTGTACAAGATAGCAACACTGGTTTGGACTACACTAAATCTATGGTGTTGATTGAGGGTGAAACATCTGTCCAAGTTAGAAACATTATTTTGAACAATTGGAGTAAGTTTAAGTGTAATCAGGAATTATGGTCCACTGTTGGCAACAAACCTTCTTTCACTTATAAGGTCAACAGGAATTTAAAAAGTTTATTGGAAAATCATGGGCAGACAAGGAAAACCAACAACAGGGGAACCATTAAATGTGACGCCTGCGATTATTGTAAATATATTATTAGTACCCCGTCTGTGCTGTTGGGACCTTACAATATTCAAGTGAGTTTCAGAACGGGGCCCTGTAACACTTCAGGAGTTGTTTATTTAGCAGTATGCCAGCCGTGTAAACAATATTATGTAAGAAAGATGGAAAGAAAGTTATGTAGGAGGATTTATGAGCACCTATATAGCATTTCTAAAAATGATGAAAAAAACGCACTATTTAAACACATTAAAGCTTTTCCTGATCACATTTTTCAGTTTGGTATTCTTGAAGTGGTAGGTAAGGATATAAGAGGTGGGAATTGGAATAATCAACTTTTAAGGGCAGAAGCTAGATGGCAATTAGAATTGAATGCCACTGTCCCACCCAGTCTAAATGACCACATAAGCATTAAATCTGAGCTTAAATTTAGAGCTTATAAACTGTGAAAGGCAATATGCTATGTTTTAGGTTTTATTATATATTACTATATTACAGTGTGACATCATATTTATTGTAATGATTATTATACTCTTTACATTTTTTGCATGGAAGTTTTATAATCTATTTTTATATTATCTTTTTTTCTTTAAGAATTGTTTTGCTTTGATGATTGGTTAATTGTTTTTTTTTAATTGGGGGTAAAGGCCGATATTTAAGTGAGTGTTTTTTCATGTATTATTGTTCTGATGAAGTCAACTGATGAAAGCGCTTAACATTTTGTTGTTTATTGTGGAAATAAACTGTGTCTTTTTGGTTGGAGGATATTGGCTACGAGGTAAATTTGTTTTTGGACATTTTGGTTGAGTTTCACCTGTTTTTGGCACCGATTTCTGGTTAGTTGATATCATTAAGATGTTCGTATATACGTCTCTTTAATTTCCTATTGGTCTTTCCTATATAGAAAGATCCACATACTTTACAGATAGCAGTATATACGACTCTAATGGTGTCACAATTACAATGTGCTTTTGTCATTTTTTCCTTGCTATCTTTTAATCTCATACTGTCTCCCTGTAGAACATAAGGACATTGTGTACAAGAACCACACTTGTATGTGCCTTTCCTCTGTGTACCCTATTTTATTTTATGGTTTTCTATCATTTCCTTGCGATTCCAACCCTTCCTATAAGTAAACTTCAGGGGGTCATTAAATGATTGCTCTAAATCTGAATAGTTGCCAAATCTACCCCAATTCTTAGAAACAATGTCCTTAATACGGTGAGCATTACTACTAAAATTTAAGACAAAATTACTATTCCAGTTAGTTTCTGTGGACATATTGTTAATTTCCTGACCCACTATCAGCTCTGGAACCCCTAAAATAGGACTAAATCTACCTCACCTCTCCTTCATAATTTCTCCCTCAATTTCTTCCACTAAATCCAAAGGATACTTCCTTTCCAAAAACATCTTTCTGAATTTTTACACTCTGCAGCATAGTCTTTGTCCAGAGAAGTCATTCTGCAACTCCTAATAAATTGCCCTTTTAAAATTCCTCTCTTTTCACTAAAAGGGTGGGAACTAGTAAAAAACAAATAAGAGTTCAAGAATGTCTCTTTTCTATGTACACTGGACTTAAATATTTTTTCCTCTGGAACCTTTTCTATTAAAACATCTAAATACTGTAATTTCTCGTGAGAAGTAACATGAGTAAATCTTAAAAATTCCTTAATGCTATTCATATATTCTATGAATTCATAAAGTATCACTTCAGGTCCAATCCAAAAAATACAAATATCATCTAGGTAACATCGATAATAACTCCAATACTGTGAATATTCTGAGTAAAATATATATTTCTCTTCCCACATAGACAAGACCAGATTGGCATACATGGGGGCACAACTGGCCCCCATATCTACACCACTTGACTGCTTAAAAAACTCACCTTCAAAGAACAGGAAATTATGTCTAAGCACTATCTTTATTAGCTCTGTAAGAACTACTATGGTATCGCTATCAATACTTCCCTTTACTCTATGCGCTTCCTCAAACCATTCAAGTCCTACTTTATGAGGTATGACATTAAACAAATCTTGGATGTCAAGAGTAACAAAGATTAAACCATCCTGATATAAATTCCCATTAATACTCCTCAAAAAGTCCCAAGAGTCCTTCAGGATGCCCACCTTCTCAGACCAAACCTTTTTCAACCTCAAATCCAAATACTTGGCTAGAGGGTAAGTTTTGGATCCTGTAGCTGCCACAATTGGTCTGAAAGGTGGGTTATCCATATCCTTGTGAACTTTAGGTATTCCGAAAATTGAAGGGACTTTAGGTTTATCAATGATTAAATACTGGTGTACATCTTGACTAATCATGTCATCATTAACCATTTCTTTTAACATAAAGTCTATTTTCCTGTGGGCTACATTAACTTCATTATGGGAGACTCAGATATATCTATCCGTGTTGTTTAACATATCCAAAATTTTAGCTGAGTTGGTAATACTATCCATAATAACCACCCCATCCCCTTGTCGGGTTTCATGACCCTGACATATTCATTCTTCCTCAAAGAATCCAGCAAATCGTATTCCTCTTTGCTCAGGTTGTAATGTCTACTCGGATTACTTAAACTCTGTCTGAGCTCCATTTCAACCTGGGTCTCAAAATTCTTGAGCTGGGGGTGAAGGGGTGGGTTAAAATTACTCCTTTTCTTAATCAAATTAGTGTTAGGTCCATTGTACTATAACAATGTAACAATGTAGTTACACCTGTGGCCACAGAATTAGCTAAGGCACAGGTGTGTTTCATAGACTTGATATTAACTCTCAGAATTTTAGCAATGTGACTCGTGTTTGCTCACTACTTAACTATGTGAAAAAAGAGAAAGTAACAGAAATGTGTATCTTGCATGCGCAAACACTTTGCCAACCGTCAGACATACCTGCTGCTCGCTGCTATGCAAAGTCACTATCAGACTATATTAGTTCTGTTTACTGTCCACTTACGCTTTATGCCATGAAACTACATGTGGAAACCTAACAAACTGAAGGCCCTATATAACAAGATGTCATATATTTAGAATGCAGTCATATGTGCTGCCCCCCCATGCATTGCAACCCCAGTCTCTCAGTACTTGTTCACAAATATATCAACTACACTACAGAAATTAATAATGTTGTATGATATGCAATGGACATCAGTTTGGCAACATGCACAACTAGAACTATCTTCACAGTTGAACATGCCTACACACCCATCAACCGACCCTGGGAACTATCAACCCATATGCCTAACCAGCCTTATCTGAAAGTTATGAAAATAATTATCATGGACCTTATCCACAAGGACATAGGCAACCTTCAAAACTCTTGACCCAACCCAGTTTGGTTTTTGTCAAGGGTATATCTTGCTTTTTAGCCCTAGTGGACATCTTTGAGTATGTCACCAAAGTCCTGGATGAGGGAAAACAGCACATACTACAGATCCTGATTTAGCCAAGGTCTTTGACACAATCCCCCATTCAGGTATCATAGACAAACTCTCCCATCTGGAGATTTACCCAAACATTAATAGATGGGTAGCCAACTGACTTAGCGACTGAATGCACACTACATTGTCAAAGTTGGGGATTCCACCTCCACCAGTAGATCACTTACCAGTGGAGTACCACAAGGAACTGTGCTGGGCCTTCTACTGTTTGGAAACTATTTATCTGAAGTCCAGGCAAAGGTAGATGGTCTGTGGCTTACCATGTTTGCAGATGACTGTAAACTGAGTGCAATCATATAGAGTCCCCCAACGATGTTAACATATTACAGAAAGGGCTGACACAGACAAATGATTGGTGCCAAACTCACAGACTGAAACTTAACACAAAAAATGCCTCATTGTCCACTTTTCCAAAGAAAAGGCCCCTGCTAATTATGATATACATAGCATCACTCTAATCTCAAGTTCAATGGTGTGAGACTTAGGAACACAGGTTGATAGCAATCTAAACTTCGATAACCATGTGTCCATAGTGATAAGAAAAATGCCCTACATTGCAAACCTCATAAATAAGGCCATCACATGCAAGACCAGGGACATCATAGCTCTGCTGCACTCTACCTTTTTCAGACTAATTGAATACAATGTTCCCTTCTCTATGTACCTCATCAGAAACATGCAGCAACTGGAGAGACCACAGAGGTTTCTGACCATGATAATCCAGGGCCTACAAAACATGACATACATGGAAAGACTGAAAGCCCTGTCACTGCACTCAGTATCATACAGGCTGCAGAGAGGTGACCTGTGCCTGGTCTACAGAACAGTCTCGGACCCTGCCCTAGTGGAAATACTGGGCATCTGCAAATCAAATGGAACAGCAACAACTTGTTCCCTGGATCTCAGTCTAGCATGTGACATAAACAGAACATGCTGGAGAGACAGATACATCTCCCAGAGATTGCTAGTTTTCTGAAATAGGCTCCCACCGCATGTGAAGCAGAGCTCCTCAATGACCATGTTCAAGAGCCAGCTTGACAACTGGATGAGTGACAGTAAATTCCCCCCAGTAGTGGCACCTATGTCCCTTATGGACAGGGGCAGTCAGTGCTGATTACAAAATCACTTTTCTAACAATGACTGTCTAACTATGATCAATAACGGTACTCAGGTTTTTACACGGTTGGGCTTGTAAAGGCCCTAGAGCCATTAGTGTGTGTGTGTGCACTTGCTTGACATTACAAGAGCTTTTTACACCTGAATGTGGGCACTATTACCATATTCATTTCACCCAGATATTGCTGATGTCATCAGCTATAAAGTGTTGTTTGAGACACACCAAGTCAGACTTGAGCTGTGGTGTTTATCTTAAATGCAATGTTCTGTAGGGAGTGTGTGTGTGTGTGTGTGTGTGTGTGTGTGTGTGTGTGTGTGTGTGTGTGTGTGTGTGTGTGTGTGTGAGTTTGTTTGTGCACATGCTTGACATTATAGTGAGATTTTATACCAGCATGTGGGACACTGTTATTATCATATTCTCCTCACCAGACACTGCTGATGTCACCAGTAACATCTGATTTGTGGATGTGCACTATTCCCACCAGGGCAGTGTCAGAGACTGGCCTGGAGCCCAAACAGAAGCACACATTACAGTGACATGGATTTCAGTCTATCCACATACATTATGGCATGTTTGTAGGCCCTGTGTTTTCTTGGTGAGAAACCCCTGTGGTCTCTCCAGCTGCTGCATGCATCTGGTGAGGTACATGCAAAAGAGATCATTATACTCTATTAGTGTTCTGATGAGGTTTGAGTAAAGTGCTGTAATATAATCCTCAGATCTGAATACGATGCCATGACTTACAATGTGCAAAACATAGGCTTTTAATACCAGTGCAAACACTTAGTAGTTGAAGCTCAAGTTGCTATTTATATGTGTGTTCCCAGGTCTTGCATAACTGGGTTTCAGCATAGAGGGACTGTTGTCAATGCTGTAATTAGCAGGGAATTCCACTTTGCAGAAGGACAGAAAAAGATAAATTTTTGCAATTATTTGTAGACCATATGGCTCTGTCACCAATCTTTTGTCTGTGTTAACCCCACATATAGTATGTTATTATCATTGGTGGATTCAGTGATTGCACCCAGTATGCAAGAATCAACAAATGCAATAAGCCAAAGGCCATATACTTTAGCCTGAACTGTTGAGAAATAGATTCCAAACAGTAAAAGTCCAAGCACAGATCCCTGGGGTACACCAATGGTGACAGCTGTACAAGTACAAGTTGATTCCCATCTTTCACAGCATGTAATCTGTCTTTGAGACATTTGGTTACCCACCTAGTGACATAAGGGTTTAACCCCAGTTGGGAGTGTTTCTCAATGATACACTGTCTTACCTTCATCCAGGCCTATCACACAGAATCAATGGGCTATGATGACATCACAGATCACCTATAGTGTGACTCAGCATATACAGCTTCCTGACACAGTTAAATACACACTTCAACATACCATCTCTTCAACATACCATCTACACAGACTATGTTCCTGTAGAATAGTGTACATCAACATGCATCCATCTGAGTTGGGGGGAGACAGCACTCAATGCATGCATGTATAGACACATCCTGACTCACCTCATCTGTAAAGTAGACTAAAATGTCATCACTGACCTTTAGTAAATGGACAGTAGTAATATGCCAGCTGTGTGCAACAGACTTGTGTGAGTTGTTATTGCTCCATCGTGTCTGTTGCATTTGTTAGATGTCCTAAACGAGGTCATCAAGGGCATGCATGAAGACAAGACTATCATTCTTTTCAACTTGCCAAGCCCAGGGCATTTGACATAAATCCACAGTGAAGTATTCACTCAGCACTGTCAGATGTAGCCATAAACACCTATATCACCAAGTGGGGAGAATGCTGTATCATATATGTGGCATATAATTATGTTGAAATGTTTGAAATGACCTATTTCTCACGTCCAGTGATCAGATCCATACATCAGGGCTGTTTGCTAGGCCTTTTCCTGACCATTATTTAAGTCACAGATGTCATAAATTACATACAAATCCTCTGTCCACACAGCTGTCTGAAAGACTAGAAATTATGGGCAATCATTGCCTCCAACTGTGATATTGGCATAATACATGGTATCAACACACACCAAAGATTGCTGCCACACCAACTGCAATGAAACAAAAATATGGGGGTATATGTTACATCAGGAAAACAATCCACTGATAATGTAAACATCACACCCTATAATCAGACCTGGGGTAAATGGTATGTGGAACATCCACCAGCATGTGGCCACAGTGCTGATTACGGCCTTGTATGTAACACAACTACTGAGTATGTGAAGGGCATCCACATCCCAGGACATAATACCTCCACAGCTCACAGCCTTCACCACACCAATGACTGAGTATAATGCATCCATCTTCATGTACCTCCCTACACATCTTCCAGTGATGTGTAACTGAAGTGTAACGCCTTTGCCACAGTAACCTGTCATACATCTTATTGGCCACACATAGGTATCCTTTTTGTGGCATAAACATTACTGTCTGATGCATGTGTAGTACCTGGTTGGTGATCCACACATTACATACCTAGCTGTTTGACAACATTGATGCCATGGGTAACATTTGTGACAGTGTGCATTGTGGTTTATATATATATATATATATATATATATATATATATATATATATATATATATATATATATATATATATATATATATATATGCCATGCACGCCAGTAAACTAGCCTGTATTGATCATAATGTCAGTGTCCCTCCTAACACCTCCAAAAAATATTGAAGTGTCAGGACAGTGTTAAGTGATTACCCTCGTAGAGTGCAGGCATATCATAATAGTTTCACAAATGTGTTTGTGCAGAACCATCTCTGATCATTCTAAATCACATATGTTATGTCAGAGACATGGGATTACTGGCTGTATTTTTCTGATATTGTCCATGATTGTGTGTGCTTTTTTTACTGTTGCCCATGCGCCTTTACCTGTGTCCCACTTGCTGGACACCTCTGCTGAGATTACACTCATATTCAGGCAAATCAGTTTGCACAGCTTGCACCCTATCCCAATTGTATGTCAGATCCCTGATAGATGCCCTCTGTATTACTCATGTAAGGATGCTTATCTGACAAAGACATCTTTCCCATTGTTATGTCCCCTTGTATGACATTCACATAATACACATTTTCACTGTGCAGTCTGTACTATACCATATCAATATGTGATTGGTGTTTCTGCTACAACTGTCTTCCATTGACATACTGTCATTTGCTGTACATTAGGTTCCTTCACCTGTCCTCTTTGCCTAATTTCCTGCAATTTATCTGTCTTCCTATTCAATATACACACTTCCCCTGAGTGTTTATTTAAATGGCATTCCATGTAATCTTATAGATAATTTACACAGCTTTGGTACACAATGCCTAGAATGGGATTTCACAATAATCTTCACTGTATAAACTGTCCTGTACTGAGTCTCGACCATATACATAACTATATGTTAAGCCCTGGTAATCGTTTTGGCATTCCACAAGCCTGCTAACCTACTGTGCTCTGAGGTAAACAGGTTTGCTATTTGTGTTGCTTTACACAGCTTCCTGGCAGGCAACACTGTATCCTGCCATGAAACCATGCTTATTTATGTTTAAACGTGGTGCCTGGCATAAATATGTAATTAGCGCTGCTGCTCACCATGCACACATGTTTACTCCATGCAGGCTTCGCGCGCAGCCTACACGGAGTTTATTGAATTCCAGGGAATACCTTACTGAACTTCAGGTGCTGACATTTGCATTCATCAAACCTTCCCTCTTACTTGTTACCCCTGTGTTTCTCACTTGACAAGGAATGAGAAAAGCTGAATGAAACACACAGTTCAGAACTGCACTTTATTTACTTTTCTTGTTGCAAAAGTTGCTCTCATAATGTTGCTATGTAAATGGAATGAAATATGTTATTATTGCTGTTCAACCTACAATTCTTGGAATGAAATCTGTCATTGTTGCTGAACCTATGAGTCATCTGACAAATCTTCTATACTACTAGTAAATGTCCAACAACTGGGAAGCAGTCCACACAACGTAAAAAACGAAAAAAAAAAACGAAAAAAACAGTTCCCCTGGAGATAGAATCAAGATGCTGCAACTCAATGTAAATATAAAAATATAACTTCTCTTTATTACTCGTTGTTAAGCGCTTTCATCTAACCATACTTAGACTTCTTCAGAACAAATATCTGCCCTTGGGCATACAATATATAAAAAGGTGTCATCATCACCTGATTAAATAATTAATCAATTTCAAAACATTTAAAGTGCTAGTGCAAATACTGCTCCTATACTCTGTTACTCTTAAACGAACATTTGTAAGACTGGTTAAAATGACAACCACATAATGTACTAACTCTTGAATAACTATACAAATATTTGTAACTTATGCCTATTTTTTAAAATATATATATTTTTTTAAAAAACAAATTTCTATAAAATTGTACCTATAATGCATATGTACACCCAAAAAAAGATGTGTAAACTCATGATCCACTTTGATAATGTCATGCTTCTGGGACAAGTTAGTCAATGTTCAATAACCTAATGTGTATTGTAAAATTTTGTCTACCCCTCCTGTCAGTCTAAACACTGTTTGCCAAAATTGGCTTGACTGAAATATGATCATTTAGTCCTAGTGGGGTAGATGCATTTAATTTGATTTGTCATCTAGTCTCTAACTCTCCCAGTTTTTTACTAACATTCCCTCCTCTGGGATTCACTGTGACTATGTCTAGTATGGCAAAGTAAAACAATTTGCAACTGTTGCTTTCTTGCAAATGTCTCCACAAGGCATTTTTTGCATCTTTTTTCTTAATGCAATAGTAATGGTCATATATCCTTTGCCTAAGACTCCTATCAGTCTTTCCTACATAGTAACAGTGACAGCTGGCACACTTTGCTAGGTAGACTAAATGTGTAGTCCTACAATTCCCTTTCTTGAAACATATCTCTGTCTTGGTAACATTTTCCAATTTTATGCTATTCTCTAAGAATATATACCTGCACTGATTACATGTGCCACATTTTGTTGTACCTGTCTTAACTCTTTTGTTGTTATTTATTTGTATCTTTCTTTCTAATTCACATTTTAAATTGTTCCCATTTCTGGATACGAATCTGCGTGTATCTCCCACTGTTTCAATGATTCTTCTATCCATCTTTAATATGTTCCAGTTATTACTAATAATTCTTTTAAT